>NC_090451.1:144796752-145099783 GCF_031143425.1 Pleurodeles waltl
AAAACACTGTGGGGTGTGCTGTGGAAAACTTAGAAAAAAGAGCAATCCAAATGGTGGGAAGCAGTAACATTACAAAAGTATATTGATTGTGGAAGAATCCCTAGAGGTTTAAGAATTTTTATTATTCCCACAATTGATAATCCTGATCCAGAAATGATAGTAGAATGGATGGACAATAATCACCAATGTAGTACTAATATGTTAAGAAGTTTGGTAAAATATGCATGGAAAGATCAAGAAAAACTTAATAAGGAGATTGAAGAAATCAGCAAGGAGTTAAAGGAAAGGATGCCTAAAGAGGAATTTAATAAAGAAATGGAACAATTAAATGAGAAGTTGCGGAAAGCTGAGGAAACTCTGAAGAACAAAAAACAACAAAAATTCTTGAGAGATTTAAGGGACTATGAGAAAGGACAGATTTTAACATTTGGGAGAAAATATGACACTGTTAGAAATAAGTTTAGAGAAAGATATAGTGCTGTCAATTTCTCTAATGAAAATATAGTAAGATCAATGGAAGGCAGTGAAACAGCACACATGCTGGAAAGAAAAGAAATAAGAGAAAGTGATGACAGTGAAAGTGACATGCCTACCCAATCAGAAAGTGGAGGAGTAAAAGACAATATTTTAAAGGAATTAGACCTGATAGCCCAAGGAAGATCAATGGGGCAAACAGGAAGAGGAAGAGAATCTCATTGAGGAAGAGGCAGAGGAAAAGGAGAAAAAAGAGGATTAGGAGAGCCAAAAAAGAAGTTTGATGGGAATGCAAACACAAGGTCAAATGACAACAAAATAACAGAGAAGATGACACTAATTAATCTTTCGGACAGACATATATCTGATTCTAAGAAAGAATTATTATAATTGGGATTATCTATTTGTCCTGTAACACAATTTGATTATGCTCAAAGTCGAATAGACTTATTTCAATTTACTAGGAAGTTGAAACTAAAAAAATGGTTTGGAACTAAAGTGAGTAATAAGAATGTGAAGACAAAATGTATGCCCCCAAACTTAGAGATATCAGATATAGAATGGTTGCAAACTTTATGTGAATTAGATGACAACATAGAAGCCAATCCTGATCCTTTTTTTAATTTATTGCAATTAGGGATTGATGTGGATGATAGCTGTCCTAGTAAATTTAAACCGTAGTCAACGTTTCTTCCACCAGTTAACCATGAGGTGATTAATGTTTTTGAGAAAGGGATAATCAAAGAAATGAAAAGGTTAAGATATGCTAAGAAATCTAAATATGACAATTTACTGTCAGAACATAGTAAAGCGGTTGAATCATTATGTAAGGACAGGAACATCATCATTAAGAAATCTGATAAAGGTGGTAATGTAGTGATTCTATCGAGAGAAAAATACATCGGAGAAGGATTAAGACAGTTACATGATAAGAACAATTATGTTATTGCTAGCAGAAAGGAAATGAAGGAAGTAAAGATGAAGGTATTTGAAAATGTGGATAATTGGAAACATCAGGGACTTATCGAATGGGAAGAATACCTATTTTTGAAGGTAGAATCTCCTAAAACTGCAGCAATTTACTTTTTACCAAAAATACACAAAAATAAGAATGATCCCCCTGGGAGACCTATTGTTTCATCAATAGGGAGTCTTTTTGAAAATATTTCAAAATATGTGGACTTCTTTTTACGTCCTTTTGTTGAAGCGTTGCCTTCATATATTAAAGTTACTAGAGACTTTTTGAGAATAATTGATGGAATCACATGGGAGGCGAACTATCTTCTAATGAGCCTTGATGTTACAAGTCTGTATACATGTATACCTCATGATCAGGGAATTAGAGCAGTGAGGCATTTTTTAAGAGCAAGATCTTTGTCATATCTTTTACATACAAAAATGATATTAGAAATGGTTTACATGTGTTTAACAAATAACTTTTTTATCTTTGAGAACACGTTGTACCGTCAGTGCCTGGGGACTGCGATGGGCATCTGCTTTGCTGCCAGCTATGCAGGTTTGTACCTGGGTTGGTGGGAGGAACAGGTGGTCAGGGAAATTAGTGGCTTTGATCAGCAGGCCGTCCTTTGGATGGGATATATAGATGATATCTTTTGCATTTGGAAAGGCAATATAGAAACCGCTAATGAATTTGTGAACACACTTAATGATAATTCTCGGAGTTTAAAATTTAGCAAGGAAATTCACCGTTCGGAATTAATATTCTTGGATGTGAAAGTAAGTGTGATTGATAAAATCTTGAATGTGAGCTATTTAGGAAAGACACTGCTGGTAAAACTTTACTTCATGCTAGAAGCAAACACCCAAGAAATCTGATTCAAAGCATTCCCTATGGTGAATTACTAAGGGCTCGAAGAAACTGTAGTTCAGATGCAACTTTTGAAAAAGAAGCAAATCTTATGACAAAGAGATTTATAGAGAGAGAGTACTCCAGTAGTACTATAGAAAAGGCTTTGAAAAAGTGAGACAGGTGAATAGGGATGATTTGCTATTAACTAGATCTGAAGGAGATAAACTGGATGATAGAGAAATGAGCTTTGTTACAACATATCATAGTAAGACAAAAGAAATAAAAAGGATGTTAAACAAATTCTGGCCAGTATTAAAAACGGATGATAACATAGCAAAAATGATTAATGATTATCCGACATTCACTTTTAGGAGGAGCAGATCTTTAAAAGACACCTTAAATCAGTCTTTGGTACCATCGGTCGAAAAGTCAAGACCTATTCAGGGTTTTTTCAAATGTGGGAAATGCAAAGCGTGTAGATTTAGTAACAACTGTAAAGTGATTAATTTTCTGGGAAATAGAAGATTGTATAAGATTAGGAGACATGTAAATTGCAATTCAGATTATTGTGTTTATGCTTTGAAATGCCCCTGTAATACATTTTATAGAGGGAGTACTGTACATATGGCTAAAAAAAGAGTACTTGAACATATGAGAGCAATCAAAAACGAAGATAAATCATATCCTGTAGCCAGGCATTTCAAAGAACATCATGAAAACAATGTGAACAAGTTACAGTTTATGGTATTGGATAGAATCATGATGAATATACAAGGTGGCAATAGAGTATTAGAGCTAAGGAAATTGGAATCCCGTTTAATTATTGCTTGTAATACGATGGAACCTGATGGATTAAATAAGGATGAAGAATTGGCGGCACATCTGATAAGTTAGAAGTTATGAACAATAAGTCAGATGTTATGAACAATATTGCTGTCTGAAAAGTCTGCATGAAGAAGTAGTAATGAGGGAGTAATATCCGTAAACGATGAGTTTACTCATTTTTATTGTGATTTTGGTAATTACATGGTGTTAATGTAAGGTGTTGCATTTTATTAATTTTGTAATTTTGTGTTTTGTAGATATGAAGAAATATGACAGCCACTTAAAAGCTAAAGGAGCTACTATATCAATAGAAACTATCTGAAGATAGGTTGATTGAAGAATTTGATGTATTCATGTGGGAAATGTTTGCTAAAATGGTACTGAGCAGTTGTCCACTGGTGATTGATTATTAGAAATAAGGAGGAAAGATATATAATATAATTTGTACTGAATAGAATAATGAATATAAAATAGATGTCCCAGTAATTGTTTTGCATTGAAACGCATCAAATAACTGCATCTATGGAAAGATGATTGAATATTATAGGTACTTACAATACATTGCAGACAATAAAATATAGGAAAGGTTTTTTATAAACAATTTCTTAAAAAGTATTCGGATTATATATTAAGTAAGAATGGTTGTAAATCAAATTTATAAAAGAGTTATTTGTAGTTATTTGTAAGCACTGTCACAAAGGATTAACATAAAATAAAATAAGTGAGGTAGTACTTTCTGTTGAATAGTGAAAAGCATGTTGTAAGATGGCTGCCGTTTAAATATGTAATTTCCTTGTCCTTTGTCACTGGTGGTGGTGGGGTATAGGATATGGAAACTGAAGGATGGACTTAAAAATTACTCGTGAGCAAGGGAGTTGTGACTCCCGAAACCCGTTGGTTGTTTTGCTGATGAAACACTTTTGAATTGAAAGACATGAAGTGACTGGGAGTTTTTTCCGACCTTGGAGGAAACATTTGAATTGGATATTTATATATATACAGATCAGTTTTATATGTGGGTGTGGTTTTCCTGGGGGCCGATCGCAGCCCCCAGGGAAACCACACACATGTTGACAAAAGTGATCGCTATATATATATATATATATATATATATATATATATATATATATATACACATCTATCTATAGACATCTATATATATGTATACATAACTATGGCAGTCATTACAACCCTGGCGGTCGGTGTTAAAGCAGCGGTAAGACCGCCAACAGGCCGGCGGAAAATAAATTGCAATTACGACCGTGGCGGAAACGGCCAACAACGACAGCCACTTTAACACTCCGACCGCCACGGCAGTACAACCAAACAGCTTGACGGTCACCGCCAACAGACAGGCGGAAGACAAAGTAACGCCCACAGTATCACAATCTACCAATCCGCCACCTTTTTCGGGGCGGATTCACTGCGGATAAAAACATGGCGGAAACAGGATTTCGACCGCTACACACCCCGCGAGGAAACAGGACACCATGGAGCCGGAACTCCAAATTCTTCCTGCGATAGTCTTCCTGCTCCTCTACCAGGAGCACGAACGCCGGCAGCGAACACCACAGTGAGTACTGCACCTACGACACAGGGGAGGGAAAAAACAGGGACACACACACGTAACACCCCCACCCCCACCCTCACCCACTACAACACACACACTAATACATATTAATACATGATAGTTACACCCCCCAACCCCTCCCAGGAAGAATGCAAAGACAAATGCAAATGAGTGCAACCACTGTAATATATTAAAATCAAGTAGGCAAAAATATATATAATACACCATAAACAAAATATACACCAAGCATAGTAGTCCAGATAGTGCTTCAAATAAGTCAGTGGAACACTGGGCCCACACGGTATGGGCGAGGCCTACACAAGACCCCCGACCATGATGGAGAGAACACTGCAGGGGCATCAGAGAGCAAGAAAACAGGCACCTCAGGGGGTGGGAAAGGGGAGGCACCTCAGCCGGTTGAGTGCACAGCACCAAATCCACGAGAGGGCCACATGCCCACAGTTCAATACTGGGGAGTGCAAAGCCACAGTCTCTCAAGTCTCCACAGTCGGTGGGTTGCCCACTGTTCAATCCTGGGGAGTTCAAAGCCACAGTCTCTCAAGTCTATACAGTGTGTGGGTTGCCCACTGTTCCATCCTGGAGAGTGAAAAACCACAGTCTCTCAAGTCTATACAGTGGGTGGGTTTCCCACTGTTCAATCCGGGGGAGTGCAAAGCCACAGTCTCTCAAGTTTATACAGTGGGTGGGTTGCCCACTGTTCAATCCTGGGGAGTGTAAAGCCACAGTCTCTCAAGTCTCTACAGTGGGTGGGTTGCCCACTCTTCCATCCTGGGGAGTGCAAAGCCACAGTCTCTCAAGTCTATACAGTGGGTGGTTTGCCCACTGTTCCATCCTGGGGAGTGCAAAGCCACAGTCTCTCAAGTCTCTACAGTGGGTGGGTTGCCCACTGTTCAATCCTGGGGAGTGCAAAGCCACAGTCTCTCAAGTGGATAACAGTCTCCACTGGTTCTGGAGGAGGCATTGTGCCCAGAGTACTTCATCCTGCTAAGGACAGAGGTAGTGGATGTATCTCTCCACTGGTTCTGGAGGGGACATTGTGCCCAGAGTGCTTCATCCTGCTAAGGACAGAGGTAGTGGATGACAGTCTCCACTGGTTCTGGAGGGGGCTTTGTGCCCTGAGTACTTCATCCTGCTCGTGACGGACTCAGTAGCGTCAGTGCCCTTGGCGGTCATGGGCCAGCGGTGCTTGAGGCGGCGGTGCCCTGTTCAGCGGTGCTTGGAGCAGCGGTGCCCTGTTCAGCGGGGCTTGGAGCGGCGGTGCCCTGTTCAGCAGTGCTTCGAGCAGCTGTGCCCTGTTCAGCGGTGCTTAGGGCGGAGGTGCCCAGTTCAGCGGTGCTTGGAGCGGCGGGCTACTTTGCAGTGGCTCAGCTGCTGGCGGTCCTCTCTGTCCCAGCGGGGCTTGTGCTGGCGGTCCTCTCTAGCCCAGCGAGGATGATTGCGGTGGCCTCCTGGGCAGCGGGGATGATGGCTGTGGCCTCATGGGCAGCGGGGATAACAGCTGTGGCCTCCTGGGCAGCGGGGATGATGGCAGTCTCCTCCGCCGTGCTGCTCTTCCCAGACTTTCCTGGTTTCTTGTGGCCATTCCCCACCTTGGAAGGTGTCGCAGCTGACTCCAACCTCCCACAGGGACCACTGGGAGCAGCTTTGGTGGCTGGAGTCTTCTCTCTTTCCCGCCGGGCTCTGGCCAACTTTTGATGCTTCACAGGTGGGGGACTGTCTGTGCTGTGGCTCTGTGCCACACTGGCTGCCCTGGTGGCCGGTGCACTCCAGATTCCGGTGACTACAGGCACCACTGGTGCCAGAGATGTTGTGCCTGAGGTGCTAGTTCTGGACCTAGGAAACGGACGGGGTGGGGGAGGTGTGGGAAAGAGGTCAAGGTTGGACAGGAATAGTTTTTTGGAGACACTGGGACGGGTAGCTGGAGGGGGTTTGGGAGTGGAGGAAGAGGTTGTGGTTGTAGGAGGTGTTTGTTTGCTGACTTTGGGTGAAGGTGCATGCGCTGGAGGCTGTCGTGAGGTGGGTGTGTGCCTGCGTTTGTGTATCTTGGGAGGTGGCATCACAGACACACTGGGAGAGGACACAGGGGACGTGTGAATGGTAGTGGGGGTGGTGACTGCACGTGAGCGGGGTGTGGTGGTGTGTGTGCTGGTAATGGCAGTAGTGGCTGTAGATGTAGTGCATGCAGGTGTGAGTGTAGACGAGACTGGGAGGGAGGAGGGAGACGAGGAGGAGGGGGACACAGTGGAGGCAGTGGATGTTGCTATGTCTGCATGTGTGTGATGCTTGCGTGAGTGCCTGTGGGATGTGTGGTGCTTATGTTTGCCTGAGCTTCCATTGTGTGTTGACGTGTGTGCATGCTGGTCTGTAGGTGTGCTTGTGATAGGCTGGGGTACAGGGGATTAAGTCTGGGTGGAGGAAGTTGGAGGGGGGAGGATAGAGACAGGGACAATGGCTGCCATCAGTGCTGAGGCCAGAGTCTGAAAAGCTCGCTGAAGGGCCGCCTGACCAGAATGAATGCCCTCCAGGAATGCATTGGTTTGTTGCAACTGCCTTTCGACACCCTGGATGGCATTCAAAATGGTAGACTGCCCAACAGTGAGGGACCTGAGGAGGTCAATGGCCTCCTCACTGAGGGCAGCAGGGGTGACTGGGGCAGGGGCTGAGGTGCCTGGGGCGAAGGTGATGCCCATCCTCCTGGGTGAGCGGGCACGGGGCAAAGGCTGAGGGGCTGCTGGGAGGGCGGTGCTTGTACGGGAGGTGGCAGCTGTACCTGTAGATGGGGGGGGGCACAGATGTTGCCACCACCGCAAGAGAGCTCCCATCAGAGGACGAGTCCGTGTCGCTGGTCTCAGCTCCTGTCCCCGCCGTGGAGCTCCCCTCACCCTCCATCCCACTGGTGAAGTCCTAGTCCGTAGTGTGGCCCTCCATGGGCATGTGGGATGCAGCCCCCTCGTGCTTCGGTGCCACTGCTCCTCCGCCTGATGATGCTAATGCACACAAGAACAGGGAGACCACAAAAAGGGGGGGGAACGACAGAAGAAAGACATGTTTAGTGCATGCATTACCGCTACCTTGGCGGACACGACAGACACACAAGCCCCCTGCACTACGCCGCGCTCTTGGGCTCCACTGTTCAATTCCTGGGAAATGGCCTCCTAGGCTATGGACGACATCTGCAAACATGGATGACACAGTGGCATGACTAGGTGTACTTGGCACTCTACAGAGGTGGGTTGGGGTGCCTCATGGCCTGCCTTACGGTGGGACCTTGCCTACGGAACCCGTCCTGGCCTAGGGAAACCCACAGACCACCTCCGCCACCCAGACCCCTCCACTGCGCGCAAAATCAGCAGGATGAGAGTGTACTCACTCCCTTGTGGCTGCTGTGATGCCCTCAAGCGCCAATCCAACTCTGGGTACTCCACCGCCAGGATCCTGAACATCAGGGGGGTCATGGTGCGACAGGCACCCCTCCCACGTTGGGAGGCCATCCCCAGCTGAGCCTCCGCCGTCTTCTTGATCCAGCAGCGAATGTCCTCCCATCTTTTCCGGCAGTGGGTGCTCTGTCTGTGGTAGACCCCCAGGGTCCGGACGTCCTTGGTGATGGCACGCCAAATATCTTTTTTCTGGTAGGCGCTGACCTACATGAATTGTACAGGGGGAAGAGGAACTTATTACCAACTGCACCGTCACAGACATTGGCCCCCATCCCTACCCTTGCCATGTGGCACATGCACTCCCTGTCGTTTCATGTATGCCGCAATCTCCCCCTCCCTTCTTACATCCACCCCACTCCAGACAGGCATAGCCCATACAGCATGCTCCCAGTGTACTTACCTGTTTGTCTGGAGGACCGTAGAGTAGCGTGTACTGGGGGAGGACCCCATCCACGGGTTTCTCCAACTCCTCCGTTGTGAAGGCAGGGGCCCTTTCCCCAGACGCACGAGCCATTGTCTCTTCCAGACCAAGGTCACAGCAGCACTTGCAGTGTAGGTCCTCTCCTGTGGAAGATCAGGTATTGAGTGATTGAACAGATAGAAAAGGGCGGTCAAGTCCGCACCGTGCGTACCGTCACCGCCGGCGTCCATCGTCATTGGCTCCTGGGACCCATAGGGTCCATTGTTAACCAATGCAGCATTGCGCCACGGTCTTCGACCGCCTACCGCGACGGTGTATAACACCAGCGCAGTTACCTCACATTCAATTGTCCCACTTTACAGGTCAGGCAGCCGCCATTTCAGGGGCCCACATGACTTCATTTTGAACGGCGTCACACATACCTAGGCCTAGACTCAACACACATACAGGCCACTTTTTGGATTATGATTGGTGTTCTGTGTAAGCTGTGGGTACGTACCTCTGAGTTGGTTGACTCTGTGCTCGCTGTTGTCCTTCATAGGCACCGTCCGCTGGGACATGTTCATCGTCCAGGCTAGTGTCAGAGGCCCCTTGTAGTGCCACAGTGTCCCTCCTGGTGTTGAGTACTTCCTTCAGCACCCCTACGATGGTGCCCAGGGTGGAATTGATGGATCTGAGTTCCTCCCTGAAGCCCAAATACTGTTCCTCCTGCAGTCGCTGGGTCTCCTGAAACTTGGCCAGTACCGTTGCCATCGTCTCCTGGGAGTGGTGGTAGGCTCCCATGATGTTGGAGAGGGCCTCGTGGAGAGTTGGTTCCCTTGGCCTGTCCTCTCACTGTCGCACAGCAACCCTCGCAGTTCCCCTGTGTTCCTGGGCCTCCGTCCCCTGAACCGTGTGCCCACTGCCACTGCCCCCCAGGTCCCTGTTGTTGTTGGGGTGGTGGGTTAGCCTGGGTTCCCTGTAGTGGTGGACACACTGCTGATTGACGTGTCCTGGGGACAAAGGTATGGGCCAGCTGGGTGGGTGCTGTGCTGGTGTTTCCATAGGGGGGAAGCTCTGTAGTGGCCTGTGACTGTGTCAGGTGAACCGACTGTCCCGAGGTCCCAGATGGGCCAGGCTGGTCATCTAGATCCAGTTGGACAGAGGTGCTGTCATCACTGTGGGCCTCTTCTGTTGCTGGTGTGGATATGTGTGGACCCTCCTGTCCGGTGACGTTGGGTAGGGGTCCTGCAGGGGTATAAAAGGATGTTTATTACATCTGTGTGTGCCATGGTGTGCAAAGGGTGGGTGACTGTGTACCCCAGTGCTTGCATTCCTGTGTGGGACCTTGTGTGGTGATGTTTTAGGGGGGTGAATGGGTATGTGCAGTGGACATGCTTTAGTGATGTGTGTCCATGCTTTGTTGTTGAATGCAGGGCTTGGTGTTGGGATGGGTGGTTTGTGATGTAGGGACATTTGTAAGGAGTTGGAGTGATGGGGGTGAGGGTGAGGGTGGGGGTATGTGATGGCATGCAGGTAGGGTGGGGGATGTAATAGTTAAGAATTGACTTACCAGAGTCCATTCCTCCAGCTACTCCTGCGAGGCCCTCAGGATGCAGAATCGCCAAGACCTGCTCCTCCCATGTTGTTAGTTGTGGGGGAGGAGGTGGGGGTCCGCCACCAGTCCGCTGAACCGCAAGGTGGTGTCTTGATACAACGGAACGCACCTTCCCCCATAGGGCGTTCCACCTCTTCCTGATGTCATCCCGATTTCTTGGGTGTTGTCCCACTGCGTTGACCCTGTCCACTATTCGGCGCCATAGCTCCATCTTCCTTGCAATGGAGGTGTGCTGCACCTGTGATCCGAATAGCTGTGGCTCTACCCAGACGATTTCCTCCACCATGACCCTGAGCTCCTCCTCCGAGAACCTGGGGTGTCTTTGCCGTGCCATGGGGTGGTGTGGGTGATGTGTGGGGTGGTGTGTGGGGTGATAAGTGTGCTGATATGTAGTGGTGTGTTGTGTGAGGTGCGTGGAAGTTATGTGGGTGATGGTGTTGTGTGCTTGTGGATGTTAGTATTGTTGATGGTGGTGTCTCTCTCTGGCCTTCACTCAGTGATTCTGGTCGTAGGGGTTAGTGGGTGATGTGGGTGTGTGTTTTATATACTGTACTGGGTGTGTGGGAGTGGTGTGTGTATGTGTATCAGGTGTGTGTATTTCGAATTGTCCAATGTGGCTGTGTTTTGGAGATGTGTGTGTATTTTGAGCGCGACGGTGTGTACCACCAATGGAATACCGCAGTTGAAAGACCGCCGCGTGGATTCGTGGGTCGTGATAGTGTGGACGTATTTCTGTTGGCGTGACGGTGGAGGTTTTGTTTTCGCCAGTTTATCACTGACCTTTGGTGTGGCGGACTTGTGTGGGTGTCTGAATATTGGCGGATTCCGTGCTGTGGGTCATAATAGCTGTGGCGGAATTCCGCGGCTGCGGCGGTGTGTTGACGGTCTTCTGCACGGCAGTAAGTGGCTTTTACCGCCAATGTTGTAATGACCGCCTATATAGATAGATATATCTGCGCTGCGATCGAGGGCCAGGAAACCAAGTCTCTCCCTTCAAACGAGGCCTTGCTGAACATCGGGAAGGCCGTTTTGGGGCTGTTTTCCCCACTGGAGCTTCCTGCTCTGATGGAGAAAACAAAGAGTGACGTCAGTGGACGTGACAAAGGGGCGGGTGGCACGGTGAGATTTTCCGTATCTCCCTGGGTATTTTTAAATTACCCGAGTATTTTTTAACTCCCTCCCTGGTGTCGGCCACTGGTCGTGACCCGCACCAGGGAGGTAGCCTTGGTTGTTAAATAATTGGAACAAAATTATAGTATTAAATAAAACACAAGAGAAGTTTTTGTATAGCACACAACCTGAACTTGTGTATTTCAAGGGGTTCACCCCAGGACTCTGCGTACACCGATAGTGGCCCTGTCTCATGACAGTCATGTGATATGTGGTAATAAAGAAAAAGTAGGCAAAGTTAAATTAACCATTGCCTAGGATCACACAGTGTGGTCAAATGGGCAAGCCAGGAATGGTGCCAGGTTTTGTGGTTTCACATTTTGCAATTCAGCCACTGGATGTGTTTCTCTTTCCCTTTCACGTTTTACTTTACAAGTTAATGCTTTGTCTTTAAATCTTGATGTATGAGAATAGAGTGTCAGCGGCAGACAGAAGTCACAAAATGCTTGGTTTGTTGTCCACAAGATGCATCTACTTCACATCCTCCTACTCCCACCTCCTACTCCCCCCTTTCATCACACTGACCCTCTCCCTGCTGGCATCCTGGCTATCGAGTATTCTGTGACCCCGGGGGAAATATTTGCAAGTACCCATGATCTGTTCTGTAATGTACAGGCATTTGTATTATTATAAAATGTTGATGTCTTGTCTTTGTATGTTATAAATAGCTCACTGTTTTACTATTCGCACCAGAGATCTGCAAATGCTATGGAATGATAATGGATGCCCAAATTGGATCACATAATTAATTGCTAAAGACAATTTGATTTAATCAAATCCCCTGTGATAATTATTTAATTGTGGCATGAGTGCTTTACTATGGATTTATCCCTACAATATACCTATCTTTTATTTTGAGTATTTCTCCATCGAGGTCTCGTGGGGTTTGGATGGATAAACTCCTTCTTTTGTCTGGTATTAACCCACTTCATCATTAACTAATGCAAGTAAGAGAACACCGCCATCTTCCACAAACATCTTCACTGCCACACTACGTCCAGTACACCACAGGCATCGAGTTCAGATCACTTTGCATAATTTACAAGCCTGTCCTTGAACTACCTCGTTGGAAAGTCTCCTTCAATTGCAGAAACCTATCACCACTGCACAAACCTAATATACCATAGATCCCATGGGAGAGAAAAAAATAACAAGTAAACATACCTCCTCCTGCTATGCCCCATCATCTAAAACAAGCTGCCATTCATTCGAGACTAGGTACCACATTCCTGCCCTTCAGGAAGACCTTCCATATCTCCTATAACCTCACCTCTGCTGTTTGTGTACTCTGCACTTCCCTTCCACTTCAAGCCCTGCCCAGGAATAGATGCACATGCGCACTTGTCACACATCATGGCTGTTTGTAAACGTAAAACTGTGTTTTTGGGACTGAGACTCTAGCATGCAAAACAAATATGATATAAAGGTTCCACTGTGCCATATTCCTAAAAAAAAAAAAAAAAAAAAAAAAAAGGAAAATCAAAGTGAAGAAAACTACGAAAAAAGCAGCTTATGTAAGCAATGGCTGTAAGGAGCAGGGTGCTACAAACATGAGAGCTTCAGTGAGCTAGGAGCTGTAGGAGCAGAGCACCGCTAGAGGCAGCTTCTGCAGTCTCTTTAGATGTAGCTCATACAAAGCGACCTATAGCAGCTCCCAGACGGAGACTCATTCATGTGTATGGGACTGTATCCATAGATCCCTGTGAGCCAATCACCTGACATGATACGCTACATCTACAGGTGCCCTACACAGGTCCCCAGGACGCTGCCTACACCGATAGTGGCCCTGCCTCACGCTACCCAGAACAGACTCAAGAACACAATTGCCATGTCCTGAGAAGGCTTTAGAACATCCTAAACCCAGCAGCAGTAAGCAGAGTTGTCTTAGAACCTACAGTCTTCCGTTCTGGCACAGGCTAGACCACAGTGCAGCTCCTCTTACAGGCCCCTCAAATCCAGACTTGCACCCCTAAATGAAGTCCAGAGCTCAGCAGCCAGGCTAGTCTCTCCTAGCCTGATCCTAAAACACTAAACTTGCTTCAGTGAGGCAGAGGATAAATTATTATGATTTCAGGCATCATTTACAAAGGCGTACACAGAACTCTGAGTAGCTGGCATTTAAATGAAAAAACAAAACAAAAAAAAAACTTAGTTACTATATAAATCCTGAAAATAAATTAGATAAACGTCTCTCATTCAATCTCTCTATAATCTGCAACATTCAGCACAAGGTCAAACATTTCCTTCTGGAGAACAATGCATGAACCCCCTCTTAAACAGTCCTCAGGATTCTGCAAGTTATATATCCCGAGATAAAGGAAAAACTGTCCCTCTATAAAAACAATGATGTTATTTAAAAATAGATTTCAGATACATCTCCATTCTTTATTGAAAATGAAAATGAGACAAGTAAAACTGAGGACTAGCCTGATACTAAGGTGGTCATTATGAACACGGCGGAAACGTCCGCTGTGTTCATGCTGGCGGTCAAAACACTGACCGCCAGCGACCCCAGAACCCCGCTGGCCAGATAATGAACTTTTCTGTGAGCCGGCGGGCGGAAACCTTGTTTCTGCCCGCCGGCTTACAGAAAGGCTCGGCCGGGACTTCAATGCCTCTGTGCAGCAGGTGCAGTTGCACCCGTCGTGCAAATCACTGCCCGGAAAAGGCTGGCAGAGGGGGTGCCCCGGGGCACCCCTGGGGGCCCCAGCACTGGCCATGCACTTTGCATGGGCAGTGCAGGGGCGCCCCTGGGCACTCCCTCCACCAGCCTTTTCCTGGTGGGATATCCCGCCAGGAAAAGGCTGGCGGGAAATGAAACATTATCCGCAGGGTAGCGCAGCTGCCGGTGGGTGACGGCTGCTACTGGCGGTCCATTATATGGTGGTTTGGCCTGCCATGCCAGCTGGCGGCTACAGCCGCCACTGCCGGCATGGCGGGCCAAACCGCCATGATCGTAATGAGGGCCTAAGTATATATGTTTTTCTGTAGTTTTATTCTCTTTTATTTGTGGGTATTTTGGGCCAGATTTATACTTTTTGAAGCAAACCTGCATTAGTGCAGGTTTGCGTCAAAATGTATAGCGCCGGCCAGCGCAATTCCAGGACGCCAGCCTGGCCCCATATTTAAGGAATGGCACAAGCCAGCGATAAGGCCCGGTTAGCTTCAAAATACATGATGCTAACCGGTAGGGGAGGCATAGGGAGGACTGGAAGTTGTGCGGGAAAGAATGGAGCTAGTAAGGTTAGAGTGAAAAAAATGACTCTAACCTGACTAGCATCATTTTTTGTACACACAATCCCCCTGGACATGACTCCTGTCTTACTAAAGACAGGAGTCATGCCCCCCAGCCCAATAGCCATGCCAAGGCGACTTATGTGGAGGGGCCCAAGTTAGGCCCCCTATGGCACTTTGAAAAAAAAGTTACAAATACCTACCTGGACTTACCTGGGATGGGTCCCCCCCCCATCCTTAGATGTCCTCCAGGTGTGGGTACGGGTGGGTGGGGGTGTGCCTGGGGACAGGGAAGGGCACCTTTGGGCTGTTTCCATGGTCTCTGAACATGGAAATTAGCCTACAGGTCCCCTAACGCCTGCCCTGACCAGGTGTTAAATATTGGCGCTAAACAAACTTAGCACCATTATTTAAGGCCCTCCTCCTCCCGTGTGTGATTTTTGCATTTTTGCACGGGAGGATAAATAAGGCGCTAGGGCCTTTGAGTAATTTTTTGCGCGGGAATGCCTACCTTGCATCTCATTGACGCAAGGTAGGTTTTCATGGTAAAAAAATGATGATAACTCCATAACTTTGGCGCTAAACGGATCTAGCGCCAAAGTATAAATGTGGAGTTAGGTTTGCGTCGAATTAATGTAAAAAAATGACACTAATTAGACGCCAACAGAGTATAAATATCCCCATTTGTTTTTACAGCCGTGCAAAGCCTTTCAACGCCGACCAACATGGTCCTTGTCATATAAAACCTCAAGAAAATAAATAGATTCTGTTCTGACCAAACCTGCCAAATGGTCTACAACCATTGCTCGCACTTGCAATGATTATGGAAATGCAGAACGCGCACAGAATGCAAGTATCAGCATCATTCGTGCGGTTCTAGATATAAATACTTATGTGTGACTAGAATTAGTAGTATTCCCTTATTGCATCGCAGCTGATAGTCTAGCAGCCTAGCGATGCTTATAAGGCTGACACGTGCCCCTGGAAGGATGGAAAACTGATGCCGCCTGTGAGTCATCTAAAGATATTCAAGGCTGACACCTACTGGCCAAAGTCTTAATTTCACCGTTTCTCCGCGTGAGCTCAGATGCAAACCTCCACTCGCCTCACATGAATACACCAGCCTATCCTTAAACGCTGGGAAACTACTTAAAAGGTTCACAACCATTTGTTAACCTGCTTCAATGAGCTCTCAATTGCTCTGAATGATGTGAAGGTGGGCGAGCCAACAAATTAATTGGGTGAGCCTAGCCAGTACCGAGCCAAGGGTGGACTTGCATACTTTGGGCCGGATTTATACTTTTTTAGCGCCAAATTTGCATCATTTTTTGATGCAAAAGTGGCACAAACGTACACAATATAATGGAATTTTGTAAGTTTGCCCCGTTTTTGCTTCACAAAATGACACAAATGTGTCGCTAAAAAAGTATAAATCAGGCCCTTTATTTGTAAAAGAGTAAGGCCCATATTTATACTTTTTTTAGCACCACATTTGTGTCATTTTTTGACGCAAAAGCAGCGCAAACTTACAGAATACAGTTGTATTTTCTAAGTTTGCACCGCTTTTGCATCAAAAAGCAGCGCAAATGCAGCGCTAAAAAAGTATAAACATGGGCCCAAGTGTTGTCCCCCAAGGTTGGATCAGAAACCTAGACCTCGTTCCATCTAATGCCCCTTTAATCCATCCTGCATCGTCAGACATTCCCTGTCTCTTTATCTCACTCTTGTAGGTTCTTTTTCATCACACATCCCAAGAGGGTACGGAGGCGCAAACCAACATCCTGAGCCAAAAGTTTTTGTCCTAAGATAGTTTTTTCCTCTTTGTCAGAGATCTGTTGAGCAGTTTGAATTTTAAAACTGTCTTGATGGGTCCCCAGTCTAGTCTTCATTATTAGGTCCCCCTGACAGGGAAGCTGCTCCATTCCGGATGTTGGTTTGCACCTGATCATTGTAGCAAGCCCTATGATGAAGAATGCCACTGACAAGTGGGTGAGGGAAATTTTTAAACAGCTATAGGGTCCCACATCAAAACTGTAAAAGGGAATTCCAGACAGTGAAATTACCTGTGTACCCTCTTGGTGTGTGTGTGTGTTGGATATAGGAAGGGAAGTAGAGGGCAGAGTGACACCTCTCGTCCCCCAGTCATTAGTGTGTGGATAGTTTCTTTTTCATCCCTACTTTTATCTCTTTGCCATTGTTTCAGCCTTTTTCTTCCCCTTACTTTACCCCTTCCATGTTTTTCTCTCTCTCTCTCTCTTGCTCTGGAGATTAAAGTATGTTGAAGCAAAATAAATGCTGGTCCCATAAAAAATGAGTGCCGGGAGACCCCACATGTAGCCAGTGGTTCAAATTAAGCACTGGTGGGCTCTGGCTGTTAGAATTATGTGACAAGGTAAGAACAAATTACAAGGTAGGGTTGACAAAAAAACACAGCAAGTAAACGCTAAGTATGCAGTGTTAGATCTGACTTAGGGTCATAATCCTCCAACTTTTTGCCTGCCTCCCTCCACTTTTCTGACACTGTTTTGCTGGTTTTAGGACTTTGCTCACTTTATCACTGCTAACCAGTGCTAAAGTGCATATGGACTCTCCCTTAAACATGGTAAGACTGGTTCATTCCCAATTGGCATATTTGATTTACTTATAAGTCCTTAGTAAAGTTCACTGCATGTGCCCAGGGCCTGTCAATTAAATGCTTCTAGTGGGCCTGCAGCACTGATTGTGCCACCCAAATAAGTTGCCCCTTAACCATGTCTTAGGCCTGCCATTGCAAGGCCTGTGTGTGCAATTTCACTGCCACTTCTACTTGGCATTTAGAAGTACTTGCCAAGCCTTAAACTCCCCTTTTTCTACACATGCCACCCCTAAGGTAGACCCTAGGTAACCCATAGTGCACAGTGCTATCTAGGTAAAAGGAAGGATATGTACATATGTGTTTTAGTGAAAACTCTTACATTAGTTTTCCACTACTGTGAGACCTGCTCCTTTCATAGACCAGCATTGGACCTGCCCTCGTATACTTTTGAATGGTAGATTCTGATCTGGAAGGAGGAGTCAGGTCATATTTAGTATGACCAGAATGGAAATAGAAAATCCTACTTATTGGCATGGTTGGATTTTATATTACTATTTTAGAAATGCCACTTTTAGGAAGTGAGCATTTCTCTTCACTTAAAACCATCTATGCCTTATAGCCTGTCTCCAATCAAATTCTGGTCTGTGCTGGTTGACAGCTCCCTTTTGCGTTTCACCCAGACTACCACAAACCCATACACTAAGTCACATCTGCATTCATCTGCATACTGAATGGGTCTTCCTGGGCTGGAAGGATGGTGGGCCTGACACTTACATTTCAAAGGCCAATGCCTGCCCTCACACAAAGGACTGATAACCCCCTCCAAGGACTCTGGCAGACAGGATTGGGCTGAAAGGGGAACTTGTGCAATTCAAAACCTCTCTCTGAAGTCTCTCCCACTTCAAAGGCATTTTTCGGTATATAAACTGGGTCTCTGACCCCACCAACTCAGACACTTCTGGACCTGCACCTGAACTCTGTCAGAAGACCTTCGTGGCAGCCAAATTACTCTCTCATCTGCTTTGCTGAAAAGGACTGCTGCCCTGCTGTTGCCCAAAGAGAAAGGGGAGGTGATTGCTGAGTGCAAGGCGCTTCCACCCTCATAAATAGCTGTATATTATGTCTCATGGTATACAGTGCAATTACTGAGGTTACACCTTCCAATAACCCTTGCTTAGTAACACATTGTTACCCCATAGTACACATAAAGTAATCGCACATGTAAACAAATTATACTCAGTGTGTTTTCTTGAAAGAAAAAAAATATTCAAGTCCAATTTTTTAGCATTCCTTGCAACAAATAATGTCATACACATTCAAACTTATGTCAGAGTTCAATGTTCTTAATGTCCATAAATCAAATCATTGAGTCATATCTCATATGGAATCCAGGTGAAGGTCCGAACTTATCTCAAGAGTTCCTTTTGCATTTCAATTCTTCCATGCAAAAAGATCACTAATATATTTATCCGTCCGTCTGTCAACACGTGTTTCATCCGGGGAGTACCCCTGGATTTCCTCAGGACCCCCTACAATAGTATATTCATATGTACTGTTAGCATTCTGTCGTATAACATAGAATTAGTCTTAGTGCTTGGTGTTATATTATTTAGCATTGTGCATTTTTTTATATATGGTGAGAACTACATCAAACTCCATGCTAGGTGAAAGTCAATAATATAACCATCCTTAAAGTGTCCAATATACAAACCAAGTGAGCATAGCAATACAGTGACCTAGTGGTTACATCTATGTGAAATCTTGACAGTATACCAGTAATCTGACATATCATAGGACAAAACATTACAATAGTGATCTCTTCTCCAATAGCTAGCAAACATAATATATATAGAGCTTATACGAAAATACAAATATACATGATATATCCTACCTTATAGAGTATTTCAATTATCTTTAGTGTTCACCCAATAAATTCTGCTAACATAAAATTAAGTGTTCAGATAACATATTATTCATCAGCTAGAATATAGAAAATATTATGTCGATATCCATATTTTATGACTCACCACTTGTCCAATCCTTACAGGTTGTATTAGAATTTACTTTCAGTTTGTTATTTATCCCCTAAGATGAACATATAAAAATAACTTTTTATCATCTAACATTCCAATCATATTCTACAAAGTTTTTATATATTGTAGAATTCGAGTATTCAGGATAAAGGGTTTGTCTCCCAACTCACCTGCCAACGTTTGAACTGATGTCGAGCGAGTGCGCTCCCAATTGTCGAAGCCGAGGCTCTACGGCTTCTTCTTATTTAAACTGCAGTCTTTTCACTGCAATAGACAACGGACTGCGTTTGCTAGCGTCCGTGATCCGAAATGCATAAAAATAGAAAACGGACTTCAAATGGTCCGAAATATTCCATCTGCCTAGTTTCTCATCGCTCTCAATTTAGAAGCTTAAATTCTGATCTTATATTATAAAGAGTTGTCGCATTTTAGCGAGACTCTCAAAATTGGCAATGTATAGAATTTTATAAGGCTGAAATGTTTTTATTCAATTAAATTAAACATATCAGAGCTAACTATATAAGTTCTAGCCTACCTATGTAGTCTAAACGATGTAACCACACATATTGGTAACTTATTATAATAGTGCAAAAACGATATAGCATCCTGAGTACTTTTGTGTCTTTAGTGTTCTAGTCTATCATGTATCCTCCTAATAATTTTGTATAGGATTATAAACTATGTATAAACATAATTTTGTTATATTCTCTACTTGTCCCCTAAGAAATATTCCATTTCATAATCAGTGTTTAAGCCATTTTCTACGGCTCCTAACCTTATAATCCATTGTGACTATCTTCTTCTTAGGGTTAGTTCTCTATTGCCACCCCGAGGCTTAGCTTCACAATAGTCAAATCCAAAAAACCTGAGTATCTTGCAATCACCCTGTGCATTGCAGATCTTCATATGGGAAGCTATCGGATAGCGATCATCTTCTTGTCTGATTGCTCCCAAATGTTCTAAAATTCTCACCTTCAATGGACGTATTGTACTGCCTATATATATTTTGCCACAATTGCAGACAATCATATAAACTACATACTTGGTGTTGCAATCTATGTGCGATTTAATAGGTATTTTATTACCTCTCATATCTTCAAATTCCTTTTTGGGCTTCCATGTCCATTTACATACAGAACAGGAGCCACATTTATAGAAACCTAGATTGCGCCTACTGAGCCAGTCTAATTTATTTCTCTCGATTGGATAACTAGGACTTAGAATACTGCTAAGGGTATTACCCTTCCTAAATACAACCTGTGGTTTGTCACCAATATATTTTCTTATTGTTTCATCTCAAACTAGTATAGACCAATGCTTATCCATAATCTTGATGAGTTTTTTGGACTTCTCCGTATAGTCTAGAACCATTCTAATCTTATGATCTTTGTTCCTTCTATGTGTATCCCCCTTACATATACCTATGTCTAATGTCTGCCTACGTGATATGTTTCTCACTTTTTGTAAAGATTGTTGTATGGTATTCTCTGAATAACCCCTATCTAGGAATCTTCGTCCCATGTTGTTAATCTCTTCATAAAAATCACAATCCTTGCTGCAGTTTCTCCTTGCCCTAATCATTTCACCAAATGGTACCGTCTCAATTTGATGTGGTGGGTGAGCACTTGTTGCATGCAATATGTTATTGCATGCAGTTGGTTTCTGGTATAATCTGCTTTCTATTCTATTGTGCTCCACAAATAATTCCACGTCCAAAAACTCTAAGCTTATTTCGCTATGCTTCTATGTAAATTTTATGTTCACATCATTTTCATTAAGATACATGCAAAATTCTTCCAGTGTGCGTTCATCTCCTGTCCATAACATAAAACAATCATCAATGTATTGCCCCCAATAAAGAATATGGGTATGCCACTTAGCTGCACCCCTGCCCCAAATCCAGATTTCCTCGAATCATCCCATAAACAGGTTCGCGTATGAGGGGGAAAATTTAGAGCCCATCGCCACACCCTGTTTTTGTTTATACCAATCACTTCTAAATAGAAAGTAGTTGTTATTGAGTATAAAGTCAATCATATTAATTATCATCCGTGTGTGTTCATATAGGCTGGCTGATCTTTTGTTCAAAATATGTTCTATCACTTTAATTCCACAGTCATGCCGTATACTGGTGTACAGTGCCACCACATCCAAAGTAACCATTCTCATACCTACTTCCCACTGTATATCAGATAATACACTCAATATGTGTTTCGTATCCTTAATGTAGGAAGGCAAATTACAAACAAACGGTTGTAAGAATGTATCTACGAATTCAGATAGTCTCTCTGTAGGACCTCCTATACCTGAGACAATAGGTCTTCCAGGTGGGAATACGGACTGTTTATGTATTTTTGGTAGCGTATACAAACAGGGGAACTTAGGACGATTAACCTGAAGATATAAATATTCGTCCTCATTTAGCAGCTCCATATCTCTCCAATTCTTCAACATGCTTTAATTTCCCTAGTCAGAATATTCATTGGATTGTATGTCAATCTCTCATAACAATTGATGTCATCTAATTGTGTAAGTATCTCATGCTCGTAATCCTTACGATTCATGATCACTATATTTCCGCCCTTGTCTGCTCTCTTAATAATCAGATCAGCATCTGATTTTAGATCTTTCAATGCTACATATTCTTTACTTTTCAAGTTTGATTGTCTAAAATATGTCCTTTTCTTCTCTTCTTTATTCAAATCACTCCATACCATTTTATATAAAGTCTCAATACTACTATCCCCTGTTGATCTAGGCATCCAGGTTGACCTCTGTTTCAAACCACTGGTGACATGTACATTAGATGGTAAATTCAATTCTTGTAAGACAATCAAGATAGTTGTCGGGTGTTCCTCGTAATCGGTGATAGTCATCAAGGCTACTGTGTCATATAGATCCTGAATAGATAAACCACTCAGTGTTGGTTTCATTTTTTCCAAAGCTACCTCCGTATCTATCTTATGTAAGTCAAAATATCTCTTAAGTTTCAATTTTCTAATAAATTTGTATAGATCTATTTTAGATTTACAAATATCACCAACTGACGATGGACAGAAACCAAGACCTTTATTCAAAAGACAGATCATATCTGTGGACAGTAACTTATCAGATAGATTGACCACATTGTTACTTTCAAGTTCCTTGTCTGATTCTATGTTTTTTGTCCCGTGATCTTGTTCTCATGCCCGAATATACTTCACTTTTTCTCTCCTCTCTTTCCTCTTCTTGTCTTCCTATCCGATTTTTCTTTTGATTTGTTTCCCAGTTGCCCTGCTTTATTCTCTTTAGCTCTTGTAAAAAACCCACACCGAATGTATCTGGTCTCATATGTACTTCATTGTTTTCAGTGTCACTCAAATTAGTAACTAGACTGCTCCTGTATGTAGATGCTGATTCTGCTGAAGTATTAGATTCTACAGTCGCTGCAGTACTCTTAACTAAATAATCATATTTTCGTGAGAAAGTAAAGACTCTCCCATTGGCATAGTCTAGCTCATCCCTTTTGAACTTCCTAGCTTTTCTCTGTTTAATCTCATCTTGGTATCTCATAATTACTTCATTTAAAATGAGATAATTCTTTTCCGTAGCTTCTTTCAAACCTAATTCCATAATTTCTTTTTCTAATATGTCTATGTCAGATTGTGATCTTCCCACTTTCCTTTCAGCATTTTCTATCAAAATATCCATCAATTTCATTGAATTTGATTGCAACTCCTCTTCCCATTGTTTAAGTAGATCCGCATCTCAGTCATCATATGTGGGGAATATATGTGAGCGTAAACCTCGCGGTATTCTATCTAACTTTTTATATTGTTTAAGTGTAACTGCATCCCACCATCTGGACATCTCATTCTTCTTAAGTTTTTCAAGCCTAATAAATTTATCTCTTAATCCTTCTTTTCTTTTGTGGTTCCCACCACTCACAGCCTGTCGCACTGTTACACCTTTATCCAGACTCCTAAATAGATCCTCTGCTGCTTTCATTCTATCCTCCATTTTGTTTAATGATTACATATATTATATATATGAGTACAGAGCTGCCCACTCTACATCTAAGTTCAAAGAGAAAGGGGAGGTGATTGCTGAGTGCAAGGCGCTTCCACCCTCATAAATAGCTGTATATTATGTCTCGTGGTATATAGTGCAATTACTGAGATTACACCTTCCAATAACCCTTGCTTAGTAACACATTGTTACCCCATAGTACACATAAAGTAATCGCACATGTAAACAAATTATACTCAGTGTGTTTTCTTGAAAGAAAAAAATATATTCAAGTCCAATTTTTTAGTCATCACGACACTGTGAAGTGAACACATCACGTGCTGAGGGACTGGAATCAGCGACTCAGCTGGGCCACAAGGAATCGACGCATGGTGGATGATGCTGCATCATCTCCCCCTGCTTCGGGGTGGAACCGATACATGGAACTGACACCTGTTTCCTCGGAAGCCATAAGGGACTGACAGAGCACCGACTCCAGCAACACTGCTCTCTGACTCCATGCGACATCCTTGTTCTTTGTTTTCAAAAGGTACTACACCTGGGGGTCCGTGTAACTCGGTGACCGGCACCTGTGGTGTCAGATTGTTGGGAATTACTCTGTCAACGAAGCTGGGATAGCCCCAGTTGGAGCTTTGGATTTTCTATGCACTTTTGTTGGATTTAAGCATTAAAAAAAGTCATAACTTTACTTGTGTACATTGGATTTTCATTATTTCATCAATATTTTAATCAGATAAATATTCTAGATTTTTCTAAACCTGTCTTGTGTCTTTTTTTGGCTTTTTCACTGTGTTATTGTATAAAGTTCTGTGCAAACACTTTACACATTGCCTTTGAAGTTAAGCCCGACTGCTCAGTACGAAGCTACCGGAGGATAGGCACAGGATAATTTGGATTGTGTTGCGAGTTAACCTGACTAGGATTGTGGTCCCTACTTGGACAAGGGTGTATAGCTCTGCCAACCAGAGACCCCATTTCTAACATGCAGTGTAATGCAGCACATTTTGTGATAGTATTACTTTATTGTTTTGTCATCTACACACGTTAGCACTGTATTGGCAAATGTTTCACCTCATTAGTATCGATTTAACACCTAAATACAGCAAAACCAACAGAAAAGTTGCCAACCTTTGCAAGGGCTCTTCCACTAAGTGGCAATGTGTGTTAACATTTTCAGAAAATCTGCAAATTATGCTGCAGATGATAGATTATGTGGCAAGTGCAGCAACTCCATAACTATACCCAAAATACCACAGCTGCAGAATCACATAATTCCAGTTGTTCTGTCTACATTTGAACTAGATTATTATTTTATTTGTACCAACATTACAGGCTATTAAATCAAATGGAAGAGAGTATTGTGAACAGTGTGCATCCTGAACTCACAAAAGGTGTTTCCTATGTGATAAGGAATAAAAAGGAGGTTCAGTCAAATAAAGTATTTGCGTAGGATCACAATGTGTTATTTGACCACTACAGGAGCATCTCTTTCTGACATCAAAGGTTAATGCTTTGTCTATAATGTTTGGAGGATGCTATTAGAACATAGGTGAGAGGCAGAATACACAGTTTATTTTGAGCGTTTATAGTTAGCATACTCTTTGCCCACAAGAGACACAGACAGCAAAACCTGTTTTTTTCTCTCAGCAGAGTGGAATTTGTGAGGATGCATTGAATGCAGTACGAGGCTGGGATTTGAACATGGTTCTCCATGATACACAGTCGGCACCTGTAGTCATGAGGTCACATCCCTCCTGTGAAGCTCAGCTCGTTTGGGCTTGAGGTTTCAGGAATACCTCATGCTAAGCCAGAGCCTGGCATCTGGGTCAAGCCTGGCTAGAACTTTCAGTGGCTCACTCACTTCTAATGTAAACTATGTAATATACTGTTATCACCTTGTCCCCAGCCTGACTGCCCATTTATTGCATCAGGTATTTTACTGGAGGGGGAGGAGTTGGATCCATTGGAGGCTGCTTTTTGAAGTCAAGGGGTCACTGCTGACCAATGGCGTCTCTAGGAGTGGGTAGAGGGTGCCTGTGCCCCACTTTAATTTGCATTGCCCCACGGCTTGTTCCCCATTTCCTCATCTGCTGATGTGCTTGGAAGCATCACAAAAAACAGACCACAGCTTACCATTCACATTAATTTGTCTAGCTACCTTAAATGTTTAAATCTGAATTTGTATCCATGTATCCATCTATATCTAAATAAATATACATATATAGATATATACATACAAAGTCAGATTTAAACATTTAAGCATTTAAGTATATATATATATATTAATTCATTATGAAAAACTGGTTAAAGTGATGTTATAGGTAGGTGACAATGTCAGTTAAATCATGACATTTTGCCTTTCTGCACAGGAAGTGACATTACTGTATTTCCCATCATCCATCTGCATAGGAATTGACATCACTGAATTTCCAACCATACATCTGAACAGAAAGTGACTTTACTAAATTTTCCACCAAAACAGTTTTTAAAAGAAAGAGCTAAGCAAGAGTAGTTGATTTCCCATTGCCCATATGCACAGGAAATGACATTAATTAATTTCCCATCATCTGTATCAACAGGCAGTAACTCCACTGGATTTCCCATCATCCAACTTCACAGGAAGTAGCACCACTGGATTTTCCACCGTTTTTCTGCACAGGAAGTGACATCATAGGATTTCCCTGTGCTGCAGGGGTAGGCACTCACAGGGTTTTGGGTACAGGGCCAATGCCACATATGACCATTAACACCTTACTTTATGTTAAAAAATAAATAGAAATTCACTGCAAAAACAAAGGTTAAAGTGACATAATAGTTAGGCATTGTAATGATGTCTTACATTACCCTGCCCTACACCTAACTGCATGGTGTGCATGGCCATAGGCTGTGCCTTGCAGGGCATAGCATGCTTGCGGAGGTTGTGTGCAGGGCCTTGCCAGGCCCCGAGTCCAACCCTATGCCATGCACAGCTGAAGGCTGTGCTTGCAGGGGGTTGGGTGCAACAAGTGGCTGATTGAGAAAAATAGAGTAAAATTGAATATATTATTTTACAAAAAAACAGCAAAAATTCAATCAGTAGAACAGGAGCTGTGCAATTTTAAAGATTTAAGGTAAGCATAGCACCTAAAAGCACAAAGTTGCAGTTGCGTTTATCTGGTCAAGTGGAATTCGGTGAAAGCTGCAAGATTTGGCTGAACTCAATTGAGTGGGTTAGTACCTCTGAAAAGTTACTTTCTAGAGTCTGACGTGAAAAGTCCAGTGCACTGTAGTGTGTCAGTGATGAGGGAGAGCATTCGTGGATGGTCATTGCTGCAGCTGGGCATCGCAGATGGTCATTGTGGTAGTGCGAAGATCCTGTTGAGCATTGCAAACAGTCGTTGCAGGAGACCTGCATTGTCCGTCACCACTGGCTGTCAATGCTGTCTGGCGAAGTGTAGATTTTGTGTTACTGGTCATCACTGGTGGCAAGATCTCAGGGTGAACAGGCCTGGTTGCAATCGTGCAGAGCTGTAAATTTCAGGATTCCTCCTTCTTTGAAGGGAAGCTAAACTGATGCCACACCAAGGGTCCATGACCTGAGGAGCACATTGTGAGGATCAGGAAACCACTCCAGCAGAGGTCAGCAGGGTTTAGCCAGTTCCACTTGTAGGCCTAGTTGCAGATTCAAGCAGCAGGCCAGCTGAGAAGATGCAGGGAGGTCTCTGGAGCTTGGTACGTAACTATAGCTCAGAATGAATCAGTTAGCTGACCCTTGGAATCACTTCAGCCTGGAATGAAGGTTTCAGGTCCTGTCGTACTTCTCAGCACGCCGGACAGCAGGTGTCAGTGCAGCAGAGTAGCAGTCCTTCTTGCAGCAGAGCAGCACAGCTGCCCTTCATCTGTAGTATCCACAGATTCAGAGCTTAAGAGTCAGGTCTGAGAGTCCAATATTTATACTTGGTGCCAGCTTTGTAGTAGGAGAAGATTCTGGAGGTTTCCACCTCAGAGGTGTTTGGAATTAACTGCCTCCCTGCCCCGGGCCCAGCTTGTCTAGTGGTACAAAAGACTAGTGTCAGACCCTTTGTGAGTGTGCTCAGGCAGAGCAAATGTGGCAGGTGACAGCTCCGTTCCCCCTGTCAAGCCTGAAATGACTTGTCCTGCCAACACCTTTTTTCCCTATGTCTCACTGTCTCATGTCTGGGAGCAATAAACAAAGTCCAACTACTAGCTACACCTGATCATGTGATCTAGGATAGAGGCTGCAGGCACCAAATGGTTGGGACAAAAAGATGGCAAATTTTTAAAAGTGGAATTTTCAGAATTGTGACTTAAAATCCATCTTTACCAATAATAAAGGTTTTACATTACAAATCTGTAGACACCAATGTTGACATTCCTATCTGCTCCCAATGGAAAGTTATCACTTCTTAAATGTAATAAACAAATGTAAAAGTTTTTCGCTACCAGGACATGTAAAAGTTAAAGGTCATGTCCAACATTTTACAAACACTGCACACTGCCTAATGTGCTGTTTAGGGCCTACACTTGGGCTGACTTTTGTGTATGAAAATAGAACTTTTTGGCCTGGCAAAATATTTTTATTTTGCCAGGTTGAAATGACAGTTAAAAACTGCACACACAGGCTGCAAAGTCAGGCCTAAAACATGTTTAACCCCTTCGCTGCCAGGCCTTTTCCCTCTCAGGTGCCAAACTGTAATTGGCTATTTGGGGCAGTTTGCGCTTGCACCCTCATAACCTTTTCTCCACATAAACTACCCACGCCAAATCTGCATCTTGTTTTTCCAACATCATAGGGATTCTAGAGGCATCAAGAGTTTGTGGGTTCCCCTGGAGGAGACCAAAAAATTAACCAAAATACAGCAACTTTTTTTTTAAATGGGAAAAAAGGGCTGCAGAAGAAGGCTTGTGTTTTTTTCCCTGCAAATGGCATCAACAAAGGGTTTATGGTGCTAAAATCCCCATCTTCCCAGCTATCAGGAACAGGCAGACTTCAATCACAAACCACATTTTTCAATACAATTTTGGCATTTTACAGGGACATATGCCATTTTTAATAATGGGGGTGAAACCAATGCTGGATCCAGGAAAGCTAAACATTTCCAAAAGGTAGACAAATTCTGAATCCAGCAAGGAGTCATTTGTGTAGATCCTTCAAGGTTCTCCTACAGAAAATAACAAATGAAATACAAAAATATTGGAATTGAGAAAATAAAGCAGGCATTTCTCTAAACGTTTTACTATGTAACTTTTTACTGCCATGTCAGATTTTCAAAAGCAATATACCTTTATGTATGCTGGACTCTTCCGCTTGTAGGGATATATAGGGCTTGTAGGTTCATGACGAACCCTAGGTACCCAGAGCCAATAAATGAGGTGCACCTTGCAACGGGTTTGTATTGTATATAGGGTATACAGAAATGTATTTGGTAAAATATAAAGAGTCAAAAATAGGTATCAAGGAAACCTTTGTATTTCCGAAATGGGCACAAGATAAGGTGTTGAGAAGCAGTGGTTACTTGCACATCTCTGAATTCCAAGGTCCCCATACTAGCATGTGAATTACAGGGCATTGCTCAAACAGACGTAATTTCTACACACTGTCTTACATTTGGAAGGAACAAATGTAGAGAAAGACAAGGAGCAATAACACTGGTTCTTCTATTCTGCATCCTCCCATGTCCCCGATAAAAATGGTACCTCACTTGTGTGGGTAGGCCTAGTGCCTGTGACAGGAAATGCCGCAAAACACAATGTGGACACATCACATTCTCCCACAGAAAACTGACCTGTTTTTTGCAAAGTGCCTAGCTGCGGACTTTGGCCTCTAGCTCAGCCGGCACTTAGGAAAACCTACCAAATCTGGACATTTCTAAAACCTAGATACCTAGGGAAATTCAGAATGGGGTGACTTGTGGGGCTCTCACCAGGTTCTGTTACCCAGAATCCTTTGCAAACAGCAACATTAGCAAAAAAACAGTTTTCCCTCACATTTTGGTGATGGAAAGTTCTGGAATCTAAGAGGAGCCACACATTTTCTTCAACCCAGTGTTCCCCAAAGTCTCCCGATAAAAATGGTACCCCACATGTGTGGGTAGACCTAGTGCCTGGGACAGGAAATGCCCCAAAACACTACATGGACACATCACATATTCCCAAAGAAAATGAACTGTTTTTTGCAGTGCCTAGCTGTGGATTTTGGTCTCTAGCTCAGCCGGCACCTGGGAAAACCTACAAAACCTAGACATTTCTAAGAACTAGACACCGAGGGGAATTGAGAATGGGGTGCCTTGTGGCCTCTCACCATGTTCTGTTACCCAGAATCCTTTGCAAACCTCAAAATTTGGCAAAAAAAGTACTTTTTCCTCACATTTTGGTGATGGAAATTTTGGGACTCGAAAAGGAGCCACAAATTTCCCTCTACCCAGTTTTCCCCCAGGCCTCCCGATAAAAATAGTACCTCAATTGTGTGGATAGGTCTAGTGCACGCAACAGGCAATGCCCCAAAACACAACGTGGACACATCACATTTTCCTGAAGAAAACTGAACTGTTTTTTGCAAAGTGCCTTGCTGTGCCTTTTGGTTTCTAGCTCATCTGGCACCTAGGAAGACATACCAAACCTGGACATATCTAAAAACTAGACACCTAGGGGAATTCAGATTGGGGTGACTTGTGGGGCTCTCACCAGGTTCCGTTACCCAGAATCCTTTGCAAACCTCAAAATGTGGCAAAAAAACACTTTTTCCTCACATTTTGGTGATGGAAAGTTCTGCAATCTAAGAGGAGCCACACATTTCCTTCCACCCAATGTCCCCACTTGTCTCCTGATAAAAATGGTACCTCACTTGTGGTGGTAGGTCTATTGCCCACAACAGGAAATGCCCCAAAACACAACATGGACACATTACATTTTCCTAATGAAAACTGACCTGTTTTTTGCAAAGTGCCTAGCTGTGGATTTTGGTCTCCAGCTCAGCCGGCACCTAGGAAAATCTAACAAACCTGGACATTTCTAAAAACTATACCCCTAGGGGAATTCAGAATGGGGTGACTTGTGGGGCTCTCACCAGGTTCAGTTACCCAGAATCCTTTGCAAACCTCACAATTTGCAAAAAAAAAACACTTTTTCCTCACATTTTGATGATGGAAAGTTCTGGAATCTAAGAGGAGCCACAAATTTCCTTCAACCTAGCGTTCCCTAAAGTCTCCCAATAAAAATGGTACCTATCTCGTGTGGGTAGGCCTAGTGCTCACAACAGGAAATGCTCCAAAACACAACGTGGACACATCATATTTTCCTAAAGAAAACTGACCTGTTTTTGCAAAGTGCCTAGCTGCAGACTTTGGGCTCTAGCTCATCAGAACCTAGGAAAACCTACTGAAGCTGCACATTTCTAAAAACTAGACACTTCGGGGAATTCAGAATGGGGTGACTCGTGGGGCCCTCACCAGGTTCTTTCACCCAGAATCCTTTGCAAACCTTAACATTTGGAAAAAAAACACTTTTTCCTCACCTTTTGTTGATGGAAAGTTCTGGAATGTAAGAGGAGCCACAAATTTCCTTCTACCTAGCGTTCCCCGAAGACTTCCAATAAAAATGGTACCTCACTTGTGTGGGTAGCCCTAGTGCCCACGACAGGAAATGCCCGAAAACACAATGTGGACACATCACATTTTCTTAAAGAAAATGACCTTTTTGTGCAAAGTGCCTAGCTGTGGATTTTGGTCTCTAGCTCAGCAGGCACCTAGGAAAACTTACCAAACCTGGACATTTAAAAAAACTAGACACCTAGGGAAATTCAGAACGGGGTGAATTGTGGGGCTCTCGCCAGGTTCTGTTACCCAGAATCCTTTGGAACCATCAAAATTTGCACAAAAACACTTTTCCTCACATTTTGGTGATGGAAAGTTCTGGAATCTAAGAGGAGCCACAAATTTCCTCCAACCCAGTGTTCCCCAAAGTCTCCCAGTAAAAATGGCACCTTACTTGTGTAGGTAGGCCTAGTGCCCGCAACATAAAATGCCCCAAAACCCAACGTGGACACATCACATTTTCCTAAAGAAAACTGACCTGTTTGTGGCAAAGTGCCTAGCTGGGGACTTTGGCCTCTAGCTCACTTGGCACCTAGGAAAACCTACCAAAGCCGGACATTTCTAAAAACTAGACATCTCGAGGAATTCGGAATGAGGTGACTTATGGGGCCCTCACCAGGTTCCGTTACCCAGAATCCTTTGCAAACCTCACAATTTAGCAAAAAAAACACTATTTCCTCACATTTCGGTGATGAAAAGTTCTGGAATCTGAAAGGAGACACAAATTTCCTTCTACCCAGCGTTCTCCTAAGCCTCCCTATAAAAATTGTACCTCAATTGTGTGGAGAGGCCTAGTGCACGCAATAGGAAATGCCCGAAAACACAACGTGAACACATCACATTTTCCTAAAGAAAACTGACCTGTTTTTTGCAAAGTGCCTAGCTGCGGACTTTGGCCTCTAGCTCAGTCGGCACCAGGGAAAACCTACCAAATCTGAACAGTACTAAAAACTAGACACCTAGGGGAATTCAGAATGGGGTGACTTGTGAGGCCCTCACCAGGTTCTGTTACCCAGAATCCTTTGCAAACCTCAACATTTGGCAAAAAAAACACTTTTTCCTCACATTTCGTGGATGAAAATTTCTGGAATCTAAAAGGAACCACAAATTTCCTTCTACCCAGCGTTCCCCCAAATCTCCAGATAAAAATGGGACCTCACTTGTTTGGGTAGGCCTAATGCCTGCGACAGGAAATGCCTCAAAACACAAGGCTGTGGATTTTGGCTTCTAGATATTTCTAAAACCTAGACACCTAGGGGAATTCAAAATGGGGTGACTTGTGGGACTCTCACCAGGTTCTGTTACCCAGAATCCTTTGCAAACCTCAACATTTGGCAAAGAAAAACACTTTTCCTCACATTTTGGAGATGGAAAGTTCTGGAATCTAAGAGGAGCAACAAATTTCCTTCCACCCAGTGTTCCCCCAAGTCTCCCGATAAAAATGGTACCTCACTTGTGTGCATAGGCCTAGCGCCCTCGACAAGAAATGCCCCAAAACACAATGTGGACACATCAAAATGATCTGTTACAAAACTACCTGTTTTTGAGGGGGGCACCTGCGTTTTTGGTCCCAGGTGCGGCAGTCATCTAGGGAAACCTACCAAACCCAGACGTTTTTGAAAACTAGACACATGCAGGAGTCCAGGGAGCTGTGGCTTGCGTGGATCCCCCAACAGTTTCTTACCCAGCCTCCTCTGCAAACCTCAAATATAGCTAAACCAAATTCCACACTTTTCTTTGTAGGATCTCTGTGCCGGTACAAATTTCCTACCATCCAATGTTCCCCTCGTTTTGCCGATAAAAATGATACCTCACTTGTGTGGGTGGCCCAGGTGCCTGCAACAGAAAACGACCAAAAAACTGTAGAGAGTGAGGGAATAGTACAGTGAGTTGATAAGCACATGTTTTTCTTTTATACATCTTTAGGCTGACTCTGCTTGGGAGACCCACACAAGTGAGGTATCATTTTACTTGGGTGACTGAGGGGAATGCTGGGTGGTAGGAAATTTGTGCCAGAGCAGTGATCCTAGAAAGAAACGTGAGTAAAATATGCCTTTTTAGGCAAATTTTGAGGTTTGCAGAGGAGTCTGGGTAGGAAAATGTTGGGGGATCCACGCAAGCCACACCTCCCTGGAATCCTCTGGGTTTCTAGTTTTCAAAAATGTTTGAGTTTGGTAGGTTTCCCTAGATGAAGGCAGCACCCGGGACCAAAAACGCAAGTGCCCCCCAATTCAAAGGTAGTTTTGTACTAGATCATAACAAGTACTTCTGTGATGTTCCAAGCACTAAAATTATTAAAAGAAACACACTTAGGTTATGTTAAAAAGACCCCTCACTCACCAACCAAGTTGGTGGCATGCTTCATCATAGGGGTCTCACCAGAGACACCTAGCATGTGATGGGTGAGCTGCGTCGCCTGATCACAGTGGAGCAGATTTTAGCATTTTTACCACACATACTGGTTGGATTTGGCAGGAGGTGAGTGATGGTTCAGTAGATCAAATTTTATTAAACAGTCGTCTACGAAGTTCCCGCACAATTTTCTCCTTAACTCAAAAAGTGGACGGACAATCAGGGGGGGTCAATACTGGAATCCCTTCCAGTGTAGACCCGGAAATTATACACACATCATGTATAACTTTCAGACAGCATACACATCCTCCATACCGTGCCCTCTTGCTAGGTATGTACTTCTTAAAAACCAAACGCTCCTTGAACAGGACCAAAGACTCATCCACACGTATTTCATTGCCTGGAACATACACGTTTGAAAACCGATCTACAAAATGATCAAGGACAGGCCTAATCTTAAATAGATGGTCAAAATCAGGGTGATCTTGTGGCAAGGCTAAAGCATTGCCAACAAAATGCAGCATCCGAAGAAGAAGCAAATACCGATTACGAGTCATGGTTGCAGGAAATTTAGCCGTTGCCATCAAGGGACTAGTAGACCAATAAGAAGCCAGTGACGGCTTCCTTATCAACACCATCAAAAAAGCCAAACCCAAGAACTTTTTCATCTCTTCCAGATTTGTGGGAATCCACTTGGTAGCTCTAGACTGAGGCCTAAGTCTGGCAGTGTTGTCCCTAAAATACTGCTCTGCATACAAATTAGTCTGCTCAACAATCTCTTCCAAAAATACATCATTCATAAACAACTGAAAGAAATTGACAGGCAAAACGTTTTCTGTGTTCACTCTACACAAGAAGAAATCAACTGTTATAATCAGAAATGGAAAACCTTCGCCAGTTGAGTTTGTCATTGGTGGCTAGGAGCCTGTGGAGGCTTGGGCACAAGACCAGGTTCTGTGTCCAGCTCCATGCTAGGCACAGCTGTTAGCAGGGCTACCTTTTGCAGGTTTGGGTACAGGGCATGGACATGCACACCCTCACCATGCACTGCTAGTTATCACATGACATAACTCATGACATATTCTGTGACTTTATTGATAATACCACTGCAACATTCGAAATAACATCATTTATGTGAACACTGTGCAAGGCAAGAACGCGTGTTATAATTACTTTAGAACATGAGTTATGTTTGCCAATGGTGGCTGGTGACTATTAAAAGCCATGTGGCGTAATTCTCGGCTTGAATTTAAGTAAGCATGATAGAATCACTCACTCGGAGGGTTCAAGGGGGTTCGCTCACACTAACTTACAGTCAGTCTTATTCTCTCACTTATTCTCAATCAAATCATTTACTTTCATTCGCACTTGCAGCCACTTTTACTTACTGCGACTCAGTTTCACAGACTCATGCAGTCTCGCTTATTTTCGCTCTGACCACTCAATGTCACTCATTCTCAGTTACTCTAATTTTCAGTTACTCTCACTACCTCCCACTCATTCTAAATGATTCTGATTGACTCAATCTCACTCCAGTTCATTTAGTCTCACTTAGTTTCACTCATTCGCACCTAGTGTCCCTGAGTCTCCCCATGACTCTCTTGTTCTCCCTGATTCACTCAATCCCACTCATTCTGATTCACTCAATTTTACTGTGACTCACTCACACTCAATCAGTCCCACTCATTCTCTTTTTTTTTGTAAATCTTTTTACTGACATTTTGAACAAAGGAGGAAAAACATGAGAGCATATCAAGGACATTGGCAACAGCAACTATGCGGTAGTATCCTAGACTCCCCCACATTACTGTGTCAATTGACCATCTTATGTGGGCCATGTAAGTTTGGGTAGTTCCTTGCTGGGTTCAAGGGAGCAGGGCCAGTGCAAATGTCACTCCTCAATTTGTCTCACTCAGTCACACTCAGTCCAACTCAGTCTCACTCATTCTTACGCTGTCTCACTGTCACTCAGCCTGTCATTCTCATTCATCTCACTCATTCTCACTGATTTGCTAGGTCATACTCATTCTAATTCCGAAAGACTCACTCAGACACACTCATTCACACTCATGCTGACTCAAACTCACTCAGACACAATCATTCTCATCCAGTTTGACTCAACCATTTTCACTCACACTGACTCTTTGACTCACTAAGATTCACTCAAACTTGACTCACTGAGCCTCACACACAGTAGCATTCAATTACACTCCCTCATTCTCCCTCACTCATTTTTTCTCACTTAGACTCACTCTTGTTATCATTCATTGTCCTCACGTTGACTCATTCTTTCACGGACACTCTAACTTGAACTCAAACATACACACATAGGCACACAGATATGCTCACATATACACACAATCTCTCAAAGACACACACTCCCACACATTCATACACAGTATTTCAAAGCATTTTTTTCCTAACCTTGCTGTCTGTTCAGGTCCTGTTGTGCCTCCTCTTGCATGATTCAGCTTCAGAATTATGAAACTTGAACCTCAAATCTGCACAGACACAGATTGGAGTTTTCAGTCTCTGCTCATTCACCCCTCCCTTTCCCAACCCTCTGAAGAGCTCGGAAATGGTGAGGGTAGGGCCAGCTTTAGTGCTGGTGGCCCCCTGTGGGACTGTCTATTTTGATGCACCTACCTTATGACCACCTCCTCATATTCACTTACTTATTGACATTTCGAACAAATGAGACAAAACATGGGAGCATATCAAGGACATTGGCAACAACAACCATGCAGTTGCATCCTAGACTCCCCGCACATTACTGTATATCCAAATGTGCCCCTCATCTCTCCATAGCCCCTCTTTCACATGCATTTGTTTGTTTTTCAGTACTTGTAAAGGCTGGCTTTACAAATCCATTCAGCTATCCACATAAAATATTGTTCTGTTCTCTGCAGCAGGCACATTCACCCTCTACGTACATTATGGCGCGTCAAAGCTGGTGCTAGACAAAACTCCCACCTGTTTCTTTAGCAGGAACATTAATCTCAAGAGTTATCTTGATAGTTTAATTGTTTCCTGTAGGGTGGACACACAAGGAATTTTCTGCAGGTGCTTTTAAATTGCAGGTTTCGTAAGTCATTGCTAAACACATAGCCCCCATGAGGTTGGTGCCCCCTAATCCATGTCAGCACCCAGTGCAGCCGCACCGCTTGCACCACCCTAAAGCCAGTCCTCGGTGGGGTGACTGGCAGATTGATGTGCAGCCACTGGAAGCGCAGGGCCTAAGCTTGCAGTGGCTGTGGCTAACTTTATCTGTGATGCTTTACCAAGTCACAGATTTGGAGGCACTGAGGCTTGCCAGAGGTCCGAAGTCAGGGCTGGGGGTTTCGCCAGCCCTGGATAATCTCTGATGGCTGGTGCAGGTGCCTTTGTGTGCCTGTGCCAGCATCAGACATTCTCCCTATCAGAGCTGTCTTAGGCTGCTGCTAGACAGCATATTCTTTTTAAACCAAAAGTAAATAAATGATTATTATTCACTGTTGGTATGACAAGGGGGGCATAGCCCTGGCGCCTTAATGGGAAAACCACAATTGATAGCTACTTGAGTTATATATAACAGGTGAATTTCATTGGTTTTGTTTGTTTAAAACAGTATTTTTACTAGGGGTGGATGATAAATTCATCTACTCCAGAAGAGTTAGTGGAGTTTTGGCCACTCCACATTATGCATGTAATGTGGAGTTCAAGAGAAATGCTGCCAACTGCTGCATGGTGGAGTTTTGTTGTGCATGAGGCTTGCCAATGGTAAGTTAGCGAGTGTGATTTGGCTTTCCCTAGCATGTTTTTTGGTCACTAGCGGGGCACCTGGTAAGATATCCCAAACGCAGGTGGTCACGTACATTCACAGAGAGAAAGCTACAACTTACGTAGAAAATCTGAAGTGCTTGAGTAGAAAATCTTCTAGAATGGAAGCAAAATCAACTCAAGAAGCAGCACCCTCTGGTGTGCCGGGTGGTGTCATTGGCAATGATTTTTCAGCATGAAACAAGCTCCTAGTGTTAGAAATCAGCACAATTATCACAACCTGCCTAATTCTGCCCATTTGTGTAAATCCGTGGAATCTTGTGAAGTTTTTATGTATTTCTGGGGAATTCTGTGGAGTGAAACCTTGCAAGTTCCACCCAACCCTAATTTTTACATGACGTTTTCACCAGTTATATCTGTGGCCCAATATATGCCCCCCTAAAATTCACTTCCTGAGACACCACTGCTGCTTGAAATCTTCCACTTTCTCCATATCTCCTAAATTAGTTACAGCTGTCACAGAGTGTACTTTAAAAGAGAGTGCAAAAAGAAAGACAAGAAGAGAGAAGGAGATGAGAGAGGAGCAAGGGAGTGGGGTGGGTTTGAATATTTTTGCCAGGGCTGCATTTACCTCCTAATTTTTCCCTGGAATTTTCTCATTTCTATGTGTATACACATTTGTGGCTAATTTTAAAATATCTATTGCATGTGTGTATACACCTATTACGGTGTGTATTTGTGCGTCTGTGAACTGACACATTCAATAATGTAAACAATGACTCTCCAACGAAGGGTAAACAATGTATGCTCAGAGCACCATTGAACAGTGCACACAGACTATTTGAAAGTGTTTGTATACAGAAGTTTTGAAGTGTAAGGCAGCCCATATCTAACCTCTTATGCACAGAATCTCTAGATGACTAACCTTAGCACCTGGATACCCCAAGCACCTGGGCTCTTGATGTTTCTCTTCTGAGTGATTGCATCATTAATTTTACAAGGATGGGTAAGCTGAGGCTGCTCATGTTATGTGTGGAAAAAGCTTGTCCTATTGTCAGTTGTGCTTTGTGCTGGAGGAATTTCACACTACACTAGCTTGTATTGCAGTGCTTAATTTGTGCTTGTTGTTTCCGGTGCTGAGAACCGGCACGTATTTTTGAGGGCCGGGGCTTATTCTTCTGCCTCAAGTATTTGCTGCGAGCAAAAGACACACATGGGAATGACGGAGGAAGGGAAACACGAAAAAGCGCCTCAAAGGGAGAAAGAAGAAAGCTGCAAGAGTGAGCTGAAGGGGCAGGGAGAAGCTTTATATGGATTGAAGAGGCCTGAGATGGCTTCAGGATTATGCCACCTCAGTATTCGGTGCTCGCACATTTAGTTACAGCAGCAGTGTGTTTAAGAGTAGGGCTTTGGGCACTGGCACCGGCACCTTTTATTTACAAATTAAGTACTGTTGTATTGTATATGAAAGAATATTGCCCTACTTCTGGTCATACTTTCGGAAAGTGAGATTCCCATTTTGCTGCACATTCTAAGCATGAAAGATGTTTTCCTTCTGCTTCCGGATTTCGTAGTGGAAGTGTGGGCTACTGTTGTCAGTGTTGTGCAAGAAATACGCTTTGCCTAGTTGACCTCTTGAGTCTGTGGCGGAAGACTGCCTTACTGTTATTCATTAGTAGTACCTACCTTCCACCCTCAGCCTGCACCTATCTCATACACCCATTTTCTACCTGCTCAAAGCAGGTGGTATATGGGAAGGAGAAGGGCCTGTTCTTTGGTCTGGAATGTGATCCCATTTGTGGTTTTTCATTGGGTAAAACTAAGTTGTGTTATTCCCTATTCTGGGCCCAGCAACCTGTAATAGCTAGATTTAGGAGCATGGGTAACGGTTGAGTTAATTCAAGCCACCCATAACTCTCCCACCGCTTCTCTAATCTAAATCTGTCCTGTTCATAATTGAACGTGTTATTACCCATTCTGGGGTCAATGGCAGTGGGCACACAGTTCAGGGGACGGAGGCACAGGACAACAGGGAAGCTGGGAGGACTGCTGTGCGACAGAGGGAGGACAGGCCCAGGGATCCCACTCTCCACGAGGCACTCTCCAACATCATGGGAGCATACCACCATTCCCAGGAGACAATGGGCACGGTACTGGCCATGTTTCAGGAGATCCAGCGGCTCCAGGAGGAACAGTACCTAGGGATTAGGGAGGACTTGAAGTCCATTAACACCTCCCTGGTCACCATAGCAGGGGTGCTGGCAGACATGGCCAACACCATGAGGGAGACAGTGGCATACCACTGGGCCACTAACACCAGCCCCGAATGATGAACAGCCCACCAAGTTCGCCGGCGCTAGTGAACAGGAGGTCTCGCCACAGGACCAACAGGTCACCAGCACCCCACCCCCTGCAGAAGGAGAACCACCCAGCAAACAGTCCCTGCGATCCAGGCACAAGACAGAGAACATTGCCAAGACCCTCTCCAGGAAATAAGACTCTCCTGATTGTCACCCTTCTGTCCCACTATGTCACCCTGACCAACTTGAACTGCCATTACTCCAATTCCTATGCCCCCTTGGACAATGTACCTGTGATACAAAGAGACTGTACTCTCCATGGATATTCCACTACCATCATCCCAGCCCGTTGCACATCCCCCTCCACTTATTAGCACTTAAATAAACACCGTTGAATCACAAAACAATCTGGAGTCAGTACTTTCACAAATGTGTTATTACAACCTCTTAGACAAATATCAATGTTAACGTTCATTTGCACATACCAAAGTATGACAGTTGTTGGGCAGCAATGAACATAGAAGAAGGCAGAATGTGGTACCCAGATCTGCGAAAAGGAAAGGCAAAGTGAACTGTCTAGGTCCATACACAGAGGTAAAAAGGAAGACTTATACAATGTCCTACAGTAGACTGATATGAGATGAGCAGTGCCAGTCTCTTACCTGTGTCTCACTGGAAGTACTGCATGATGATGCTGCTTCGGTTGTCAATATCTTCTTCTTCTGCCTCCTCTTCCTCACTGTCCACAGGCTCCACAGCTGCCACAACACCGACATCAGGCCCATCCTCCTGCAGAAAAGGCACTTGGCATAGCAAAGCCAGGTTGTGCAACATACAGCATGCCACGATTATCTGGCACACCTTCTTTGGTGAGTAGTATAGGGAGCCACCTGTTAAATGGAGGCACCGAATCTGGCCTTCAGGAGACCGAAAGTCCGCTCTATAATCCTCGTAGTTCGCCCTTGTGCCTCATTGTAGTGTTCCTCTGCCCTTGTCCTGGGATTCCTCACTGGTGTCAGTAGCCATGACAGGTTGGGGTAACCAGAGTCACCTGCAAATGTAGAGGGATATCTGTTAGACATACACCAAACCTTAGGGACTATCCCATACCCAGACACCTATTCATACTGTGTGGGGACGTTGGGCTCACCTATTAGCCACACATGGTGCCTCTGGAGTTGCCCCATCACATAAGGGATGCTGCTATTCCTCAAAATGTAAGCGTCATGCACAGAGCCAGGATACTTGGCATTCACATGAGAGAAGTACTGGTCTGCCCATTCATTGAATGGTAGGTTTTACGATTTCTGTACACCTGGTCATTCCTGCGGGGGGGAGGGACACATGCCACATGTGTACCATCAATGGCACCAATGATGTGGGGATATGTCGCAGCACATAGAAGTCACCTTTCACTTTGGGCAAATCCTCCACCTGGTGGAAAACGATATAGCTGCGCATGTGTTTCAGCAGGGCAGACAACACTCTGGTCAACACGTTAGAGAACATTGGCTGTGACATCCCTGATGCGAGCAGAGGGTCATGTACCACATAGGTTGCACAAAGGTGTTTTGCACTAATGTGATTTAATCGGTGTGTGGCGCTGTCTGTCCGTATTCCTGCCCAAATGTGCTGTGATGCAGTTAGATGCCCCGCCATGAGCCCCCCTGAAATGGCGGCTGCCTGACCTGTAAGGAGGGACAAGGAGAAATGAGGTAACTGCGCTGGCAGTGTGCAGCGTTGTGGTAGGCGGTCCAAGACCGCTGCGCAATTCAGCATTGGTTATCAATGGGCCTTCTGGATTCCAGGAGCCAATGACGATGTACGTCGGCGGTGACGGTATGCACCTCCATGGACGTGACTGCCATTTTCTATCTGTTCACTCACTTGATGCCTGACCTTCAACAGGAGAGGACCTACACTGCAAGTGCTGCTGTGACCTCAGTCTGGAAGCGACAATGGCTATAGTGTCTGGAGAAAGGGCCCCTGCCTTCACCGCAGAGGAGTTGGACAAACTGGTGGATGGGGTCCTCCCCCAGTACACGCTACTCTATGATCCTCCAGGCAAACAGGTGAGTACACTGTGAGCATGATGCATGGGATATGAATGTATGGAGTGGTCTGGATGGAAGATACATGTTGTGGGGGGGCTGTGGCCTGCATGTGAGGATGGTCAGTGTATGTGTGTTCAGGGCATGGGTGGGAACTGGTGGCCAATGAGTAAGAAGAACTGAACAGTGGAGTGAGTTCCATTCTTACTTTACCTTTCCTCTAGGTCAGCACCCACCAGAAGAAGGGTATTTGGTGTGCCATCACCAAGGAAGTTTGGACCCTGGAGGTCTATCATAGTCAGAACACCCACTGCCGCAAGAGATGGGAGGCCTGTGCCGCTGGAGCAACAAGGCGGCGGAGTCCCAGCTGGGGATGGCCTCCCAACGAGGAAGGGGTGCCTGTCGCACCATGACCCCCCTGATGTTCGGTGGCATATCTGGAGTTGGATGGGTGCTTGAGGGCATCACAGCAGCCACAAGGGGGTGAGTACAGTCTCATTAAGCTGACTCTGTGTGCTTTACGAGGTGTCTGGTTGGGGGATGTGTCCTGTGGGTTCCCCTAGGCCAGGGCGAACGTGGTAGGGTAGGTCCCTTGTTAGGCAGGCTCTGTGCCACTCCAACCCCAATAGTGGTAGTGGCCATCTACAACTAGTCAGGCTCCTGTGGGTTCCAGGAGTGCAGCAAATGGGGTTAGGCATACTCCCCCATGGGCAGGTGATTTTCCTAACAACTGTTAGTGCATGGGCTAGTGCATAGGGCTGTTCCCTGTGTGTTGTGTCTGCCAACAGTAGTGATGTTGCTGGCATTGACCATGTGTCACCTCTTTCTCCCCCTTTTTGTTTTGTCACCCTGTCCTTGTGTGCATTAGCATCATCTGGTAGAGGAGCAGTAGCACCGGAGCAGGATGGAGCTGCAACCCTCATGGCCCAGGAGGGTGAATGTACGGAGTCTGAAAGCACCAGTGGGACAGAGGGCGAGGGGAGCTCCACGACAGGGACAGGAGGGAACACCAGCGACAGCGACTCCTCCTCTGATGGGAGCTCCTGTGCGGTGGCGGGCACATCTCTTGCCCACCGCAACAACAGGTGCAGCTGCCACTCCCCCTACCAGCACTGCCCTCCCAGCAGCCCCTCAGCGTGTTTCCTGTGCCCGCTCACCCAGGAGGGTGGGCATCTTCTTTGCACCAGGCACCTCAGGCCCTGCCCCAGTCAGCCCTGCTGCCCTCAGTGAGGAGGCTATTGACCTCCTGAGATCCCTTACTGTTGAGCAGCCAACCATTTTGGATGCCATCCAGGGTGTAGAGAGGCATTTGCAGCAATCAAAAGCATACCTGGAGGGCATTCATTCTGGCGTGGCGGCCCAAAAGAGAGCCCAGCAATCTGTACCGCAGTTGGCACCGCCACAATGACTGCCACCTGCACCGCCATCTGCACCGCCACCTGCACGGCAGCTGCCTCAACTACAGTCACCAGCTTCATCCACAGTGGGTAACCCTCTGAGGCTGCAGGAGATGGCCTGGTGTCTCCCTTCACAAGTGCAGACACCTGCACCACCGGCAGCATCTCCTCCGCAGACACCGCCGCAGCCACCGCCACCTACCCCGCGACGTGCCCAGCCAGTGCCACTACAGCGGACATCAGCAGCATCCCCAGTGGGAAGGAGTACGAGGCTGCAGGAGACGTCCTGGACCCTGCACACACTACATGAGGCACCATCACCAGCACTGGCACTACCAACAGTTTGCAGCCTTAGTCGTCGTAAGGAGGAGTGTGGCTCTGCCTCCATGTAGTATCATGCTACCTGTTACCGGTAAATCTCATGGCTCAGACACCCATGTGAGGGAATGGGAACTGCCACACCACTTTCTGCAGCATCACTGGGCACCATGCCCCCTCCAGAAACAGTGGAGAACTGCATCCACTACCCCAGTCCTTGGCAGGATGAGGCACTCTTGACACCAGGCCCGTCCAGAACCAGTGGAGAACAGCATCCACTACCCCAGTCCTTTGCAGGATGAAGCACTCTGGGCACCATGCCCCCTCCAGAACCAGTGGAGAACAGCATCCACTACCCCAGTCCTTGGCAGGATGAAGCACTCTGGGCACCATGCCCCCTCCAGAACCAGTGGAGAACAGCATCAACTACCCCAGTCTTTGGCAGGATGAAGCACTCTGGGCACCATGCCCCCTCCAGAACCAGCGGAGAACGGCATACGCTAGAGCGACTGTGGCTTTGCACTCCTCAGGAGCAAGCAGTGGGCAAACCACCCACTTGAGAGACTGTGGCTTTGCACTCCCCAGGAGCAAGCAGTGGGCAAATCACCCACTTGAGAGACTGTGGCTTTGCACTCCCCAGGAGCAAGCAGTGGGCAAACCACCCACTAGAGAGACTGTGGCTTTGCACTCCCCAGGACCAGGCAGTGGGCATGGACCCCCCTCGAGGAGCAGTGGCGTCGTCCCATCATCCGGCTAAGGTGCCCCCCCCTCCCCTTCCCCCTGAGGTGCCTGTGTTTTTTTGACCTGATGCCCCTGCAGTGTTCTCTCCTATTGAGGCAGGTGCATCTGTGGGCTTCGCCCATGCTTTTTGGGACCACTGGTCCACGGACATTTAATGGGACAGTGTACAGACTTGTGTTCTTGCCTTAAATATTTGTATATACTGATGATTTAAAGTTATCTTGGGCTGCCTGATTGTTTGATTATTACACTCGTTAAACTCATTTAATTTGGTCCTTGCGTTCTTCCAGGGAGTGACTGGGTGTATCTGTGATGTTATTGGATGTGTGTGTGTGTGTATGTTGTTGTGGTTGGGGGTGGGGGTGTTGCATGTGTGTGTCACTTTCTTTTTCCTCCCCCTCTCCCCTGTGTAGTAGAGGCAGTACTCACCGTCGTCGTCGCCGCCGTCTTTGATGTTCCTGGTAGATGAGGAGGTAAACCTACATGGTTAGGACCGGTAACTCATGCTCCATGGCATCCTGGTTCCTCGTTGGGTGTTGAGAGGTGAGTGGTTTCCCTTCTGTGTACTGTTTCCGCCGTCTTTTTGATGGCATTGGCATCGCCCCGCAAAAACTAGCGGATTGGTGCCTTGTAATAGTGTGGTTGGTACATTGCCTTCCGCCTGTCTGTTGCCGGTGACCGCCGCGGGTTTTGTTTCCGCCATGGTCGTGATTCCAGTTTTTTACCGCCAGCCTGTTGGCGGTATTACTGCTGCTTTATCACCAACCGCCAGTTGTCATAGAACAGGCAGGTAAGGGAAGGGCAATTGTGATTTGGCCCATAGACGAATACAAAAGAGAAGGGAAAAGATAATTGGATGATGTTGCATTTCATAAGAGACTTTCAAAAGATCTGACTAAAGAATTGGCAGGTGAGGAGTAAGTCATGGTGAAAAAAGCTTTTGACATAGGGCTAATTGGACGAAGGAGCATTCTCACATCACTGTGGATAGTGCTGTGCCCCTGCTGACCGCCAACATGACCCCCTCTCTTTTTTCCTGGAGGAGTCTGTAGTGTTGGCGCCTTCCGACACTACATGTGCAAATGACAACACTTCACACAATCTTCTGTTTGTCAAAGTCAATCGTGGCCGGGGGTGGTTAGGCAGCGAGCATTCACCAGGACGCGACCTCCTGAGTCACCCCGTATCGCCTGTCTCCCCGCCCTTGGACAGGCCCTTTATTTTTATACATGCCCTGATGACACCAGTGCAGACTAAACAAATGCGGCACAAACGTAGGGGGAAAAGCATGTGGGGCAAGGAAACAATGAGCACCCCGTCCACCCCCAATGATAGTAGTGACTCGGGACCAATTGCATCACTGGTACGCGACACTACATTCCTCTAAAAATCAAACAAAAAAAACAACACACACAATTGCACACAAGTCACCCATCAACAAGATGGTCAGGCAGCCTTATAGAAGGAGTCGAGTTGCTGCGCAAATTGTATTTCGTAGCATCTGACCTTCCGAGGACAGGGCTCTGACTAGAGTCTCTACAGGAGACGTCATCATGGACAGGGGTCTGCCCTGTAATGTCCGAGACAGGCAAAAAGGGAACACCACCAGCGTCTTCACCATGTGTGGACTCCACATCATCATTCAGAATTAGGGGGCCTGGGTCTTGAGCGTCACTGGCAGGAGTATAGAACCTCTTGAATAGGGATATGTTACGGGTGACAACAACAGCTCCCCGCTGTGCCACAACAGAGGATCCGTTCAGACGGATGACAGTCCAAGGAACCGTACCAAAAGGCATTCGGAATTTAGTGCCAGGCGATAGTTCTTTCAGCAGCACTTTATCACCAGCTTTTAGGTCAGAGCTTACAGCGCGTCTCCTGCGACTGGCATAGTTGTTGGTTGCTGACCGTCGCTCAAAGACTTGATCACCGTTTATAGTTGGTGGGACCCAAGACCGGTGATGTGGGATGCATCAACTATTGCTCGCCCAAAAACTATGGGGGTCATTCTGACCCTGGCGGTCGGTGACCGCCAGGGTCACCGACCACGGGAGCACCGCCAACAGGCTGGCGGTTCCTCGTCGAGCATTCTGACCGCGGCGGTTCAGCCGCGGTCAGAAACGGAAAGTCGGCGGTCTCCCGCCGACTTTCCGCTGCTCGGGAGAGTCCTCCATGGAGGCGGAGCGCGCTCCGCAGCCATGGGGATTCTGACACCCCCTACCGCCATCCTGTTACTGGCGGGTCTCCCGCCAGGAACAGGATGGCGGTAGGGGGTGCCGCGGGGCCCCTGGGGGCCCCTGCAGTGCCCATGCCAATGGCATGGGCACTGCAGGGGCCCCCGTAAGAGGGCCCCGCAACAGCACCCGTCGCACCTTCCCACTACGCAGGCTCCATTCGGAGCCGGCGTCCTCGTGGGAAGGTAGATTTGCCCTGGGCTGGCGGGCGGCCTTTTGGCAGCCGCCCGCCAGCCCAGGGCAAATCTCAAAATACCCTCCGCGGTCTTGCGACCGCGGAGCAGTATTTTGTCGGGGGTAGACTGGCGGGCGGCCTCCGCCGCCCGCCAGTCTCGGAATCACCCCCTATATGTCCAGGAGCTCAGTTGGTAGTGGAGTGAGGGGTCTGGCGACAATTGTGTGAAAAGGAATAAATGGCATAGTCACTAGTCTGCCAACTCGTATGAGCAACGCAGATCACTTTGTTTAGGGTTTTCTTAAAACGCTCCACTTCCCCATTGACTTGGGGCCAACGGGGTGTGATCCAGCAATGTCGAATGCCAGTGTTCTTAAAGTACTCAGCCATCTCTTGGCTCTGAAATGGCAGGCCATTGACAGTTTTAACCTCAGCGATGAGCCCATGGGTGGCTACAATTTTCTCCAGACGAGATATCACCATTTCAGCTGTGAGAGCAGGTATGATCTCCACCTCGGGATACTTGGGGAAATCGTCGATCACAACCATAGTGTGGTGACCATCTGGGAGGCTCCCAAAATCGAGACTGGCTGACATCCATAGTGCATCAGGGCTGGGTTCAGCCTCAACTGGGACGGGGCGACTAGGCTCTCCAGAGGCTTGGCACCAAACGCAGGACCTTACCACTTCCTCCACTTGCTCATCAATGAGAGGAAACCATACTTTAGATCTTAATCGGCTCTTTGTCTTGACCATGCCCTGATGTCCATGGTGAGCTAACTGCACCACTGTGGCCGTGAGAGACGACGGTACAACCAACCTGCATCCTCTGAGCAGACATTCATCTGCATCTACGGTAAGTTCATCCCAAACATTATACAAACTCCCAAGAATGAACTGAGAATCATAATTTAGACTGGCCAGTTGTCTCTTCACCACATACCATTGGTTGGTTCGGATTGCAGCTAGCGTCTTTTGGAAGCATTCATCATTTGCTGTAGCTTCAGCTATCTCACTTCTCACTTCGTCTGAAGCAGCTCGTGGGTGTCTGGATAGATAATCAGCTGGATTTTCAGACCCGGGGCGACACTCCAACCGACACCGATAGTCCTCTAACTGGATCATCCACTTTTTTATCCTGGGAGGAGGTTTTGACACAGTACCATTGAACAATGGTAACAAAGGTTTGTGGTCAGTCGTTACCATGAAGGGGCGTCCATAGACGTAAATATGAAAATGTCTACAACCCCAATGCATAGCGATTGCTTCTTTTTTTATTTGAGAATACCTTTGTTCAGTCTTAGTTAATGATCTGTTGGCGTGTGCTACTGGGGACCAGTTCCCGTTACCTTGTTCCTGAAACAACACAGCCTGAGTCCTTTTAGACCCGCACCAACTGCGATCCTGGTCTCTTTACTGGGATCAAAGTATCTTAGGGTGGTGTCACTGGACAAAGCGCCCTTGATGGCTTCAAACGCTGTCTGTTCAGTTGAGCCCCAAGTCTATGGCTCGGATACTTTGGTCAGATTCCGGAGTGGCTGAGTGAGGGCTGATAAGTCCTTGATGAATCTGACACAGTAATTCACCATTCCCAAAAAGCTTCTAAACTCAGTTATGCACGTGGGCAGAGGTGCATCTTTGACATCACGCACTTTCGCTGGGTCAGGCGCAATGCCATCTGCTGAGAATATGTATCCAAAAAAACTGTATTTTGCTTCTCAAAAACTCGCATTTCTAGTGATACAACATCAGACCAGACTCTTGGATTCTCTGCAATACACCTCTGAGGTGGGAATGATGTTCTGCGATAGAAGGTGCATGTATCAGAATGTCATCACTGACATTGAGTTTTCTTGGTAGATCAGCTAATAGTTCACGTATCACATTTTGGAAGACTTTAGAGGCACTGGAGATTCCAAAATGTAAGCGCTTGTACCTCCTCAGCCCTACATGTGTGGAAAAAGTTGTGATGTATCGTGACTCTTTTGACAACACCAGTTGATGGTACCCTGATCGTAAGTCAAGTTTTGAAAACCAGCATGACCCGCTAAGTTCACCAATGATGTCGTCGATCATGATGCGGACTTCGCCAAGCTGCTTGGGTTTGCGGGCAACCACAATAGGAGAAACCCACAGAGTGGGCCCTGTCACTCTCTCTATAATGCCCGCCTTCTCAAGGTGATCCAGCACTTTCTCTACTTGGGGTCGTAGATGAAATGCGATGCGTCTATGGCGAAGGGCGACAGGTTGCACAGTCTTATCAATATGTAGTTGCACCTCTTTGGTCTTCAGACAACCAATCCCTTCAAATACTCCTTGGTACTGGCTCAAGAGCTCGGTTATCGACTCCTGGTGTATACTGAGTGCGAAGGTGACAACTCCCAAATCTTCAGCAGCTTTGCAGCCCAGTAACATTCCACGTCCTTCTTCTGCCACGTAAACCTTAGCTAGAATTGTCTTGGAGTCATGGGTAATGGTAGTGTTGAACACTCCTCTCAGGGCCAGTGGCATGTTTTGTCCATAGGCATTTACTTTGACTTTAGCTCTGGACAGTATTGGAATAATCTTGCAGTGTTCGTTTACAGCTAAAATGTTGATTGAGGCTCCAGTATCAACCACTGCCAGAACCTCGTGGGTGCCTAATTGGACTTGGCATTTCGGCAATTTTGTTGACATACGAGAAGCGTTTCCAACAGTGAATATTGAATAAACCACATGTACTTCAGCTTCATCATCATCCATGTTGCTACCGTGTTCAGAATGGCTTGTCGTCACGTTGATGGAAGCATTTCCGGTCCGAGATTTGCTTGACCTACACACTTTCACATTTGGAGCATGTCTGGTAGAGACCTTCTGGACTCCTCCAGGATACGTTCTCTAAGTTTTATTGACAAACACCCTTGAATGATTTGCCCTCTTATCTCTTCTGCTTTGTCAGCGAATCTGCACGTAGTGGCAAAATCTCTCCGCCTCATGTGGAAAGAATCTATTGATTCTTCTGCTTGTTGGCGGTCTTGCCTAAAAACAAACCGCTCATAGTCCGTATTGGCCATGGGCTCAAAATGTCTGTTTAGGGCGACAATTAAAGAAGTGTGTGTTTTGGGGGCATCTTCAATGAGGTTTTTAGCTATTTTGTAGATGTCTGTTCCTCCTAAATGTAAAATCAAGGCGCGATTCTGAGCGTCTTCGACCTTGGGGGCCTCAAAATACAGTAAGACCCTTTCCACCCACTCTTTCCACTTAGGGGCCTAGGCAGATGGGGTCCCTTCCACGATGAAATGCTCGACGGGTGGTATGGTTCACATGACATCAGCAGGCAGGTATAATTATAGTTTGCAGAAACAGTCCTGGCCCCAAACCACTAACTCTGGTATTCACTGGCCCTTTGTCAGCACAGACAGCACTGGTGCATTATTGGTGCAGGTATAAAATCACTGTCAGTGGCACTAACCAGGCGTCTTCAGGCTCAGATAAGCCTCACCGGGCGTCTTCTGGCTCAGAAGGGCATTATAATAAGCTGAGAGGTGGGCCCCACGTCGACCTGAGCTGTGGGCAAGAACCTCCACAGAGCCCCCTTCACAGTGATGAAGTCAGCTGCTTCAGGGGAACCGGCCTCGTTCAGAGGTCCCTGAGGGCACAATCCAGCAGGAGTAGCATGATGGTAAAAGCAGGCTGTATGGGCGGGGCTGCTGCTACAGGCTCCGCTGGCGTCAGCGTGTTCAGAACAAGCACGCACAAGCTGCACTTCAGCACAATAAAGAATCGCGGGGCTTCCGCGATCCTCTGCAGCAATAAAGATCTGTTAGTGAGGGCATGGCAGGCAGACAACACCTCCACACCACAGCCCACGTGAGACGAGCACCGCAAAGAAAAACGTCCGCCACACAGCAGGTGAGAGCGGTGATTCGCACCACACACCCTCGTCGCCAATGTAGTGTCAGCGCCTTCAGACACTGCAGTTGCAAAAGACAACACTTCACACAATCTTCTGCTTGTCAAAGTCAATCGTGGCTGGGGGTGGTTAGGCAGCGAGCATTCACCAGGACGCGACCTCCTGAGTCGCTCCGTATCGCTTGTCTCCCTGCCCTCGGACAAGCCCTTTATTTTTATACATGCCCTGATGACACCAGGGCAGACCAAACAAACCCGGCACAAACGTAGGGGGAAAAACACGTGGGGCAAGGAAACAATAAGCACCCCATCCACCCCCAATGATAGTAGTGTCCCGGTACCAGTTGCATCACTGGTACGTGACACTACAGAGCCCTTCCCCCTTTTTCTCACTCTTACCCTCGTCGCATGTTGCCGGAGATCCGATTCTGCTGCCCCCCCTGGGAACCGGGCTGCTGACCTGCGACGCGGTTCAGACGGACGCACGCCCCCTTTTCCAGCACCAATGAGGAGGAAGGCATCAGTCAACTTTTCACGTTTTTGCGTCGCCGTTCCAGGGAGCAGAGTCGAGGAGTCGGTCCTATGGATGTAAGCTGGGTGGGTTTGAGGGCTCGCACTGAGTCCTTAGTGGGGGATAGAGGGCAGGGGGGTGGAATAATTTTTATTCTGGTCAAGGGTCAATTTTGCTCCGTGTTCATTTTGCCTCACATTTTCCATTATCACAGTTCTTTCCAGTTGGCAGTGTGCAGGGGCAAGAGGCAGAGCTTGGGTTTGCCTTTTAATTTATTGTCACTGTTCTAATTGCGGCGGCTCCGGCATAGCTTTACCAAATCGAATTTTGTTAGATAACGGAAAAGCACTTCGGTAATTTTTTCTCCCAGTTTCTTTTTCTTGCATTATAAGCATCTAAATTTGAGGCACTTTTGCCACCTTGTTAGTCAAGTCTGCATTGGCCTGTGGGATAATTTTCTAGGAATTTCTGTACGACAATTTTAAATATTGGTGGGAGTTATATATCAGTACAGAAAAGGAAGTTTGGCTTGTGGGCTCCTTTTGTAGCTTAGTTTCACAAGATGTATTTATAGTTTAATTTTAAAATGCCTAGGCACTTGAAAAACAAGGCTGATTCAGAGATTACTGAGGTAATGGTACGCCTTGCCTCTATTGAGGAGTTTATGAACCTATTGCTCCCAACTCTTATCCCCTTGGCCCAGACAGTTCCCAATCCACAGGTGGCCTCTCCAGTTGTCCCAGCGCAATCTGTTACAGGGGGAAGGAGAACGTCCCAGGAGATCTGGCGTGCCACCTAAGGCGGCATTTCCTCCTCTTCCAAAACTCACCAGGAAGGGTACAGCTAATGGGGACAGGGGGTAAACTGGCAAAAAACAACACTAATTTAGCGCAAGCCTCAGAGATGGCTTCAGGCCTGACCTCAACCTTTGACACAATCACAGTAGGTGAGGTTCGAATTAAGAGCACCACTTCCAACGCATAGGTTGCTGGGGATGACCTGGCCTCTAGCTTAGCAAACGTTTTGCCCTGGTTTTCAAGGCTGTGAGGCTTAACATCACCTCAGGTAGCGGTCGATGGCACCCAATCGGGGGGGATCCAATGCAGGGAGGGTAGCATCTATTAGGCTGCTTGAGAATCCCCTAAGTGCCATAGTAGTGTCAAGTAATTTCTCTCAGGCCCCCTTAGTCCCAGAGCCACAGGCGCCCAGCATTTCTTCCAGAACGGGAGCTCCTACCATCAGGAAAATGGTTGCAGAAGCGGGGGAAGCAAAGGTGAGGAAGTGACTCCTCAACCCAAAACTGAGCACGATTTAGTGCTCTCCCAGCGGGATCATTTGGGGACACATTTGTCAGTGGAGGTGAAAGATAAGATCAAGAGGGGGGCATATGTGAATCTGTTTGAACTGACTGTGAAACCAGAATCGGATGAGCAGAAATCTCATAAGGAATGTTCACACAAGGAAAAAAAACTATAGTTGAAGAAACTCATAAATTGGACAAAATGGTTCTCTATCTATCAATCGGTTATGTTAGAGAAGTCACTAGAGTTGGGTTCTCAAATGGCTTTTTACATGAGCAAAATTGTTGGGGCTTTTGAGGAATTTGGGGGAACTTGTTGGAAGGATTAGGTCAAGGGCTTTCGGTTAAAGAAAGCCACCAACCCGGTAATGTTTTAGGATCAGACTGATGTGAATGCATGGTTACGGTGTATGATGCCCAAGAAAATTGATGGGAATAGCTATTCGTCCTTTCATTCAGCGGCTCCACCATGGCCAAACCAGCTCTCTGAGGCTTGCACTGCAGCTACAGCTGCTGCCACCTCAAAGACAGGGTTCTGCCCTCCTGGGGTCTGAGCAGCTCAGTCCCAGAAAGGCAGAACACACCATTTCCTTTGGGAGCAGCGTGTTACACCCTCTCCCTTTGGAAATAGGTGTTACAGGCTGGGGAGGGGTAACCTCCCCCAGCCTCTGGAAATGCTTTAAAGGGCAAAGATGGTGCCCTCCTTGCATAAGCCAGTCTACACTGGTTCAGGTACCCCCATTACCTGCTCTGGTGCGAAACTGGACAAAAGAAAGGGGGGTGACCACTCCCCTGTCCATCACCACCCCACAGGTGGTGGCCTGAGCTCCTCCAGTGTGTCCCAGACCTCAGCCATCTTGTTTTCAAGGTGTGGTGACACTCTGGAGGCCTCTGAGTGTCCAATGCTAGCAGGTGATGTCAGAGACCCCTCCTGATAGGTCCATACCTGTTAAGGTAGCCAATCCCCCTCTCAGGGCTATTTAGGGTCTCTCCAGTGGGTTCTCTTCAGATTCTACTTGCAAGTTTCCAGCAGGAATCCTCTGCAACTACTACTTCATCCTCTGACCTCGGATCAACTGCAGACTGCTCCAGGAACCGCTGTAATAACAACAAAGTATCAAGAATGGCTACTTTTCCTCTGCAACTTCAGATCCAGCCAGCAACTGCAACAGGTTCAATGATGTGCACACTCTGGGGACTCCCTGTCTTCACCCTGCACCAGAAGTACCGAAGAAATCTCACGTGGAGTGACGGAGTCACTTCCCTGCTGGCACCTTCCAAGTCGACGACTGGTTCTCTTGGACTCCTCTCCTGGCAATGAGCATGCTCTTTGGAACACAGGTTGAGGACCCCTTCAACTCAGACTGTCCTAAGGTCCTGCTGTCAAAATTTGGAGGAGGTTAGAGCTTTCCTTCCCCATTAGTGACAGTACCCCTGAGCACCACGTCATCTTCACCTCCTGGGGCCTCTGTGCACTATTTGCAAGAATCCTTCGTGCACAGCATGGTCCAGGTCCACAGCACTCTATCCTGTGACGCTCAACTCGCTGAGTTGACCTCTGGCGGCGTGGGACCTCCTTTTGTAGTGCTGCACCAACCACAATTTGCACCTTCTTTGTCCCTGTGTCCTGGGACCTCTGTGGGTGCTACCTGGTCATCTGTGGGTTCCCTCCAGTGTTGGGAGCCCCTCTGCCTCCTCAGTCTGAGTTGAGGCCCCCAGGTCCCTCCTGGGTCCAGGCAGCGCCACTTTGATGCAAAACGCGACTTTGCTTGAACCAAGGCTTGTTGGACGAATTGAGTGCTGAAACTCACTTGCATCCAACATCTCTTCATGGGATATCCATTTCTTCATGCTGGAACCTGCAGCCTACTTCCTTTGGTGCATTTCTGCAGTCTTCATCCAATCGGGGACTCTTCTTTTTCACCCTCTTCTTGGTTGGCAGGGGCTCCTGGAACTTCTGCCGACTTCTGGACTTGGTCTCCTCTCTTTGCAGGTCTTCAGGTCCAGGAATCCACCATTTGTTGTTTGCAGTCTTGCTTGGTTCTTCCAATAACTCTAATCATGATTTGTAGTGTGTCCTAAGGAAACTTGCAGTACCGTACTCCTACTTTCCTGGGCTCTGGGGTGGGGTATTTTACTCACCTGTGTGGTTTTATTACTCTCCCAGCGATTCTCTACACACTACACTTGTCGGGGGGGGGGGATTCATGATTCGTATTCCACTTTCTTAGTATATGGTTTTTGTTGCCCATAGACCTATTTTCTCCAATTGCATTCTATAGCATTTCCTATTGTTTACACTATTCTATGTCTAATTACTTACCTTGTTTTGGTGTCTAGTGTATATATTGTGTATAATACTTACCTCCAGAAGGAGTATTGCCTCTAAGATATTTTTGGCCTTGTGTCACCCAACTAAACTACCTTTATTTTTGGTAACATTGAACATTGTCTTTACTTGTGTATATGTACTGTGTAACTATAAGTGGTGTTGCAGAAGCTTTGCACGTTTCCTAGTTAGTTCATCCTAAGCTGCTCTGCTATAGCTACCTCTATCACCCTACGCTGCTAGAACACCACTACATTTCACTAATAAGAGATAACTGGACCTGGTATAAGGTGTAAGTACCCAAGGTACCCACTACAAAGCAGGCCAGCCTCCTACACTTATAAGGGGGGGGGTCCAGTGTGCCAACTGAAATTGGAGTATGAAGTCACTAAATGATAGTGACTAATTTGGAAGCTGAGAGAGCTGGTTAGCAGAACTTCAGCGACACAGTTAAGCACTACTGACAACACTCACATTAGGCCAGAAACTATGGGCCCTATGTACAAACACTTTTTCCCATAGACACAGAATGGGTAAATAGCTTTGCTACATCTGGCCCTATGAGAGCTGACATCCTGACCAGCAGGATCACAGTGAGATAGGCAAAACATACTGAGAAACAGGCAGAAATTGGGTTAACATCCCAAGAAAGATGGGACTTTCCTACAACCATCCTGATGCCCCTTAAAAGTTTGCAACTAAAGGGTGCTCACCCACCGGTTTACATTCAATATGAGGAGGTCCAACTGGAAGAGCCGATCTAAAATTATTTATAGTCCTATAAGCCAAATCTTGCGTACCAAAATCTGATAAAAAATTGATAATCATGGTAATGTGTGCCCCTAGGAGATCAATAATCCATTCACTGCACCAACCTATCCAACGCTTCCAAGAAGCCTCATATCTCTTATGAGTAGAAGGTGCCCAGGACTGAGGTAAGAAGATAACTTCTCTCGAAACGTTCGACATTTGCCAACGTCCCCTGAAAGCTTCCCCCCTATGAGGGACAAAAGTCCCTGTATTATTAGAGGATGAGGGAGGAGTCCCGGATCCAGAAGTAAAGAAGGAAACTACGGCAGAAGAATCAGAGGGGCATAAGATAGTGACATCGCCACTGGGAACCATGACTGAGCCCTCCACAGAGGTGTTATCAAAATGATCTTTGCCCCCTGTTTCCGGACCTGAGAGAGTACCCTCTGAATCATGGAGAAGGGGGGAAAGTCATATGAGAGAGTGGTCTTCCAGGCCTGAAGGAAAGCGTCATTCGCCACGGCTGACGGATCCGGTCTCCAACTGTAAAAGAGAAGGAGTTGAAAAGTGAGGCGAGACGCAAAGAATTCTATCACACACTTGCCCAAATGATTCATCAGTGTCAAGAAAATGGACTGGTGATGTTTCCAGTCTCTGCTCTTCCCTCAAAAACCAAGAGTTCCAATCCTCTACTACATTTGAATGTCCCGGAATGTATTCCGCCATCACCGATATCTGATGTTGAAGGGAAAAATGCCAGAATTCCTTGGCAATCTCCACCAATATTCGGGACCTGACCCCTCCCAATCGATTGATATATCGCACCGCAGAGACGTTTTCCATATGTAACAGTATGCAACAGCTGGCTTTGTGGAGAGAAAGAGAGCAAATCGCAAAAGTACCCGCCAGTAGTTCCAAACAATAGATGTGTAGGGAGAGTTCCGCTGTAGACCACCTGCCCCCAGTCTCTACCGTTCCACATTGTGCTCCCCATTTCCACTGACTGGCATCCAACTCTATGACTATTTCCGGGATAGAGGAAAAATGGCTTTGCTGTTCCAAGCATCCATGTGCCCCAACCACCAGTGTATCTCTGTTCGGGCTTCATCTGTCAGAGAAATCTGCTGTGCATAACTTAGACCTTTGCGAAGATGCAGAATCTTTAGATGCTGAAGGGCCCTGTAGTGTAAGGGACCCGGATATATTGCTTGGATAGAAGAGGCTAGAAGCCCTACCAAACCCACCAAAGTCCTCAGTGATATACTCGGAGAGACAAGGGCTCTCCGTAACTCTCTCTTGATCACAGAGGTTGCTTTAATTGTGCTTTGACCGAATCGACCAGGAAGCCTAAGAATTCTATGCATTGAGAGGGAAGGATGATGGATTTTTCTGAATTTATCAGAAAACCCACATCCTGCAAAATCTGAATGGTCCAACTTAGATAAACAAAAACTAAATATTTGGTGTGGGTCATAATCAGAATGTTGTCTAGATAAATATTTAGGCGTCCGCCTCCCTCTTGAAGAAATTCCATGACAGGTTGCAGCAATTTGGTGAAACACCTTGGGGCTGAGGATAGACCGAAGGGAAGGACTGCAAACTCGAACCTCAAGTTTCAACTTGAATCTGCGATGCAGTGCGAAAACTGGTACTGTCAAATAAGCAACTTTGAGGTCTAGACGGACGAGCATATCCCCCTCCTGCAACAGATCTCTTAAAAGATGAATACCTTTCATCTTGAAATGGTGGTAGATTATGAAGGAATTGAACTCCCTGAGATTCAGAACCAGACGATACCCTCCTCCTTTCTTTTGCATGATTAAAGATTGTGCTGACAAACCCAGACGGGTGCAAATCTGTAGAAACTATTGCCCGCTTCTGAATAAGAGAAGCAACCTCAACATCTATGAAACTGCTGTCTGCTTGGGAAAAATGTAGAGGAGAAGGAATTACTGTCTGTTTGGGAGGGGAATAAATCTCTAACTGGTAACCCAGTGCAGGTTGCAGGACCCAGGGATCCTGAGATATTTGTCTCCAAGCTTGCAAATGCTCTTTTAATCTGCCCCCCAAAAACACTTTAGAAAAGGGAATGATTCTCAACTGTTGCTGCCATGCCTGGGTTGCTGAAGTTGCCCCTATTTCAGCCTCGATGGGCATGACCTTGACCTCTTCTGCAGGAGGGGTAGAATCCTGAAGAGGATTGGTAGAAGCCACGGCCTCTCTGCGAGTACCTGGAGGAGGCCTGATAGAAACCACAGCCTAGCGCTCAGTCTTTATAGCGTCCGACCCTGAGAAAAAGGCCACCACTGAACATCTTTTTCATGGAGGATTGAGCATTGTCCAGGGCAGAGAATGTGGAGACATATTTACCAAGATCCTTAACGAATTTGTCCCCAAAGAAGAGGCCATTAGCCATTGAACTGGGCCCCGAAGAGGCTAATTCAACCAATTTGGAATCGATACTCATCAAAAATGACTTGTGCCGCTCCGTGGACATGGTGCAATTGGCATTACCGAGGAGGCAAATTTCTCTTTGCGCCCAATCCAGGACTGCTTCAGGACTGGATCTCCCGCCGGTTTCCCGCTGCCCCCAAGGAATCCTCCAAGCCTGCGCAGCTTGCTGCGCCGGCTTGGGGATTCCGACTCCCCCTCCCGCCATCCAGTTCCTGGCGGTTCGCCCGCCGGGAACCGGATGGCGGGAGGGGGAGTCGCGGGGCCCCTGGGGGACCCTGCAGTGCCCATGCCAACGGCATGGGCACTGCAGGGGCCCCCGTAAGAGGGCCCCAAAATGTATTTCACTGTCTGCCTTGCAGACAGTGAAATACGCGACGGGTGCAGTAGCACCCGTCGCACCTTCCCACTCCGCCGGCTCGATTACGAGCCGGCATCCTCGTGGGAAGAGAGTTTTTCCCTGGGCTGGCGGGCGGTCTTTTGGAGACCGCCCGCCAGCCCAGGGAAAAACTCATAATACCCTCCGCGGTCTTCTGACCGCGGAGCGGTATTATGGAGGGCGGAATCCTGGCGGGCTGCCTCCGCCGCCCGCCAGGGTCGTAATGAGGGCCTATATCTCTAGATATGAAGAGCTATAAAGGAGTTCATTAAGGGGGGAATCAGCCCCTGCAGGTATCAAAATGGAGGAAACTCCAGTCAAAATTGAGAGCACAACTCTCAAAACGGCCCAATAAGAAATGGAGGGAGCACCTGCAGCAGATTCCCTTAGGCAAAGCCCTTGGATGCTTTTACCACCCCCGTCGGGCATTCTCAGGGGTAATTAGGCACAGAAATTCACACCACATTTCTTGAATGCCGGCGGGATCCGAAGCAGAAAGGTCCCGGATCTCGTCCGCCCATGCATGCGGTGTGACAATCAAGAGAGGACTAGCCTCTCTGAAACCAGCACTCGTACGGCTTTGAGAAAGCCGTAAACACAGTGCCTGAACACCGGGATGTCCCGCAGGGCATTCCCGATCCTTGGCAGAAGTTTCTAGCTCTTCTGCGCTCACCGCAACCACCAATTCCCAAAAAGGGAAAAAACAAACAGGCGAATGAGTGTGGAGCCTGGAGGGAGTCAGTCAGCGAGCGCCGTTCAACCCCAGCTCCCGCTCCACGGCCACAATAAGTAAATACGATTACACAAATACATACAAGACGTTGCGCTTAAACTACTGGGTACTTATCTAAGGGCTGCAAGCAGCAAAGAAAGAGGAAGAACTAAAGACATAAGGACATTTATGTGGACTGCAGACCAGGGATTGGTCAGAATATGGACTACTGGGAATGCTGGGTTATGTAGTTTTTTGTTATTTAAACATTTATTGGCTGCTGTATTCTTTCAGTAAAGAAAGAGAAAGCATAATCCGAAGCCTCGGGTCCTGACATGGAATTTTAACTTTAGCTGGATAAATTGTGGCCAAGGAGGTGGGGGTGTGCAGTCATGACTACTCTAGAGGTATTTCAATTTGGTTTTACAAGTTTATTTTGTGGTGTCCACACTGTTCCATTTTAAGTGTAGTCACTAACGATTTTGCATTGAAAGGCGGTCCCTCTCTGTAGTCCGAATAAAGTTTGACTCCATAAATTGTATATTGATAGTGTGATAATATATAAGTTCAGTGTTTGTAACATCTGTGGAATATTTTTCCATCTTAAGAGCAGTCCGGGTTTTTAATAGTGAAGCTTTCTGCAGTCAAGATAGATGTTTGGCAAATTAACTACAGTTCCCATAATCACCCGTTTTTGTTCATTTTTTTGAATATGTCATTGTTTTATATTCTGTTAAATTCAATTTTTGTTAATCAATTATTAAGGGTAGTGATTTATTTCTCTAATATCCGTGTAAGGTGTTTTCAAGTATTTTTGAAGTGTTTTCCTTTCTAAGTGTGACATTAAAGGCACCGCCGTTACACGACGTTGGTGAAGGCCAGACAATATTTAATCCCTATCCTCACTCCAGCTGGTTTTCGTTCTGTGGACTTCGAGAATTTTCTGCATACATAAGGTAACAGCCATAGCTGCTATATGTAGCTAATTTACTGGCGGTTAGACTCCAGTGCCCTTGTCGAGTTCATAAGTGACCTTTCATGTCTGTTTGTTTCAGGACAATTACATTGAAGTGTTTCCACTTTTGACATTGTAAGTCAAGGACTGCTTTCCTTCTTCACTTGTTGAAGTAAGATTGTTGCTACATTGTATTTTCTTCGAGAAATGTACGCAGTTCGAGCGCGTGTAAAGCTGTGCTAATTTTACCATGCCATTTGTGTTTGAGTTTATTGTTTTGACACGTTGTTTGATTACCACGGTTTCGTGGCTATAATATATCCTTCTTGCCAGTTTAACACATTCAGCAATGCTTCTGGGTTAGGAGCCACACTCAATCACAATTTTTGATTGTTTGATGATTTTGCCACCATGCTATCAAGATGCGTTTTGTTACAGTCAGCCTTTTTGCATTATCATGTTTATGGTTAGAGGCTTGTAGCATGTTTTTTGACATACAAGTGTTCATGGCTTAATTAAATAGGGCTGAAAGAGTTTTTTTACATGTTCCACTCTTTATATGTTCAATTCCTTTGGGAATACGTGCATTTGGTCACAATTTCAGTCCGAGTTTCTTGTTGATAATAGTGGACGTATTTTCTTTCATTTTAGAATTGAGGGATCCCTGCTCTGTGCCTCCTTCTATACAGTGTCCCACCGCAGCCTATGCGCCAGACTCCACACAACATGCATTCACGGCAAGACTCTTTGATGGATACACTCCTTCATGGCAGGCAGAACACAGAGAGTCAGGCTCCCGTCACACCTGTCAGAATCTACAGAAATCAGCTGTGGAGTACCCCAATGATCCTTGTTGAACCTCACGATGTTCAAAATCTACTTGACTCCGCTCGCTTCATTCATCAGGAACTACGGTATGACCATCGTCTCCTATGCTGATAACAACCAGTTGATCATCTCCCTGACCGAAAAGCCCTCAGGAGCCAAGAAGAATTTCAAAGACGGATGGAAGCAGTCACCCTCTGGATGAAGGAGAGCTGCCTTAAGCTGAACTCCGACAAGATCAAGATCCTCATGCTGGACCATCCTCTTCTGCCTGGGATGACTCCTGGTGGCCCTCAACACTTGGCAGCCCTGCCTCCACAGACCATGCACGAAACCTCAGCATCGTTCTCAACTCACTGCTCACCATGACCAGACAGGTCAACTCCACCGCATCCACCTGCTTCCACACCCTCCAACTCCTATGGAAGATTTTCAGATAGATACCAAGTGACTGCTGCAAAACCGTGACCCGTGCATTGATCACAAGCAGACTTGACTACGGCAATGCCCTCTATGCTGGAGCCACCAATAAGAACCTGAGCAAGTTGCAATGAATCCAGAACGCTGCCACCAGATGCATCCTGAACATCCCTCACCGAGTACATATTACAGGACACCTGAGAGACCGCCACTTGCTCCTCATCGAGAAGAGGATCAACTTCAAACTCCTCGTACATGCCTACAGAACTCTCCACAACATCGGACCTAGCTACCTCAACCACTGCATCACCTGGTACTCCCCTTCCAGACTTCTCCACTCCTCCCAGAAATTGCTTACCACTGTATCCCGCATAAAGAAGTCCTTGGCTGGAGGACGATCATTTGCCTACTTGGCGGCAAAAGGTTGGAACACCTTACCTCTCCACCTCAGACATTCGCCATTGCTACCTCAATTCAGGAAGGACATCAAGACCTGGCTTTTCGACTGAACCCTGAGAACATACTCCACAGCACCATGAGACCCTACCGTTGAGTAGTGTGCTATAAAACAACTGATTGATTGATTGATTGTGGTTTCCAACAATTATGACAGCAGTTTCTACCAATCAGGTATTTACTTATGTGGTCTTTTGGCACTCTCCCTCTTCTCATTTATGGTTAGTAGGATATGTATGTCTATGTTTTTGTTTATGTTGACAGTTCTGCTCAGTTTTTCTGCTTCCTGAAAAAAAACCTTGAATTGCGTGGGTTTGAAGCGTGTCAACAGTAGACAGACGTTGGTGTACGCTATTAAATAAGAGTAGGCCCTCAGGGAGAATTTCAAGCACTGTTTCTCGATGTACATCATCCTTGATCGCAGTATCGTAATGATGAAAAACCAGCGCCTCCAAGCACATATACCCTCTTAAGGTCAAACCTAAAAAACCTAGATGTCAATCTGGTTCCTTGTCTTTTTTCATATTGCAGGAGAACCTGGAGCTTTAGCTGTAAATTGCTTTATGAATGTTTGTCTTTTACATTTTGCACCATTGTCTTATTTTTCATGTCAATGTTTTTTGTTGAGTGTCAAGTTGTTCATTAAGTAATTGGCCATTTTTTGCGTTTGTCTTTGCAACAAATATGTTGGTATAGATATTAAATATTTCTGGCAAATTCAAAAGAATTGTATTAAGTGTGAGGCAATCAATTGTGCTATCTCACTTTGAATAAGAAGTTTTGTTTAAATAAATCACAGCGCTGGCTATTGTCTTCTTTGTTAACACACCTAAATCTTCATGGTATGGTCAATACAGTACACTTTGCCTCTGGTAAATTTTGCCATGTTTGACCTACCGAAATGTAATGAAGGTGAGGTACTCTACACACCAGGTAATTACTAGGAGCACTAAATACTACTGAGCTTGGATTTCTCACCCCTGCACAACCAGGGCTGTGTGCAGGGGTCAGAAAACACCAACCCACTTTGGGTCTGTGCCACAGCATGAACCGTTTGCACTTTACAAATGTCCATTCTTATGACAGTGAATAACCTCTTTCAATGCAGCCCTAAATTATGGTCAGATGTCCCCGAAGCAAAGTTATGGATGCTACATTGATAAAATGTCTTACCTATGCTTAATTAAAATGTGTCCTACCCACACCTGTTTCCCCAGCCATGGAATTGCCAGCCTTTGTCTTTTCCTTCTCGTTCTACTATATATAAATGACTAGACAAGCATATGGACAAAGGCCTCACCATCTGAGATATGATATCCTGAGTCTAGGAGTCAGGAAGCAATACACTGATAACTGTCACTAGCCAGTTGCCTAGAATGGCAGTGAGATCTCTGCCACAGCCAGACTGTGTAATTATATGGTTGCATGAGAGTCACCTCACATGGAACAAGGGTAAGGTGAAGGTACCTGTCGGCTGGTCTTTGGTTGGTCCTTGCCATCAGTACCTAGGTTCATGGGTGAGCTGTCAAGAATATGTTGCATCTGCCAGGTTGCGGTATTTCTGTACCAGGCATAATCCACCATTGATGGAGGACACACATTTGTATATCCTCATACATCTTAAAACACTATATTACAACTTCCTCTTCTTCTGCTTGCCTTCCACCTTTATTCACCTTCTCTGCCTTAGCTGAGAGTTATTCCTCTTCCTTCCTACTTCCTGTCCATCTATTCAGGAAAGAAGTGTTTCATAGTGTGGGAGATTTAAACACTAACAGGATCTTTCTTAATCCCACATCCTTTGGGATCTGTAGCTACTGCCATTGATACTGGTGACCCGAGATTTCTGCTTTTTGCTACCACTGAGAGAGCTTCAGCCAAGTTCACATTACTGGACCTTTTAGATAAAAAACTATCTCCTTCGAGATCCAAGGAGAGCAGTATGTCTATATCGGAAATTTTCTTAATATTTTCCACTTCTGTGCCCATGGTTGAAGGATTATTCTCAGAGATGTTAAACTCAATTATATGTCAAAATATCGAAACAGATATAACTTGCAACAACCAGTGATGCTGTGAACTGCTGAGTTCAGCAGCTAAAGTAGGGGTTGCCACAGAGCCAGTAAAATATATTTAAAAAAAAAATCTCTGAGTCAGTCATTTTGTACTGTGACCCCAGGAGTCTGGCAGAACATTGACCAAGCAGTCAGTACAACATCATGCACTGTCTTCAAAAAGGAAATGAAGAAACTCTTCTTGAACAGTCCTCAATTTGCAGTTATATCTCCTGAGATCAAGCAAAAACTGTGTAACGGTCTACCAAACCAACAACATTATAGAGGATTTTAAAAACATTTTCCTCTATAATTTAAAATGAAGATGTACATGAAATTTGAGTACAACTGTGGACTAGCCTGATAGTTTTCAGTCACCCTGATTGTGCCCTCTGATTATATTCTTTTTTACCTACACGTTTTGTTTTTGCATCTGTGTAAAGCCCTCAAACTTTGACATGCCATGGTCCACGATGTATAAAAGCGTGTAAATCACTAAATAAATTCTGTTCTAACCAGTCATGTCAATTCAACTACAGCGATTGCTCCCTCTTGGCATGTTAATGGAAAAGATCTGGTCACTTACCAGTCATCTTCATTTCAGTGAATCCTGATCTTCTTCTTCCCAATCCTTATGCAGGGATTATTTGTTGTAGTCACAGATCTGTCAAACTAACCAAGCAAAGAAACAATTAACTCCACAATTCCGATTGTGGCAATATGGCTTCCCATTTGCATCAGATATGTTCTGTTGTTCAAAAGATGACGCACAATGTGATCACTTCCTGAAGTACCAAGTCAAAAGCCTGGGAGCTGAACCTAGATTACAAATGGGCTGGGAGGGAGACCAGGATTCAGAGTAAAAAAGCTTACCAGTACTTAATTTAATGATTACCTTCTTCCTCTTCCTAGTGCCGAATTAGGGAGTCTATAGTCAAGGAGAGATGTTCAGCTACCAGAAAATTAAACCAAAAAGGGAATGAATGTCAAAGGTAGGTTTTGTTCTTTAATTATTTCAGAGGAAAAAGAAAGCTAATTCACTTATATTCTTGATTACAAATTGCATTCGATACTAGCCTTCCTAATTGTATCTATGCCTTCACTGAAAAAACTAAGTATAAAGTGACTTTATAGTTAAGAGAACGTCATTCAGACATAACATTTTGAACTAAAAAAACACTTAAATTCACTATAATGTGTTAACCTGCCATGCACAGGGTAGTCACCAATGATGTAAATTTAAACGTCATCAGTGATGTTAATAATGATATTATAGAACATGTCATGGGTGTTGTAATTTGTGAGGTGATACGCAGTGCATGGCAGATGAGCAAGTTATAGTTACTTCAGTGAGCTATAACAGGTGAATTTCTGTGATTAGTTGAGTGCTAATTGTTACGTTCTAACTGACATTCGTACCGAACTACAACATCACTTTAACCTTTGTTTTCTTCAGTGGATTTCAGGTTTTTGTTTAATGTAAAATAAGAACCTATTACCATACCAAACTACTACATCACTTTAATATTTGTTTTTGGAGAATTTTTAGGGGTTTATTTTTAACAAAAAGTAATATGTTATTACCATACACACCCACCTGTGGGTGGCCAACAGCCTTCATTTGGGCACACACGATGGTGAGTTGGCTGGAGAGCCTTTCCTTCAGTCAGGCCCTGCGTTCAACCCCTTCAGGACGACCAAACAGCCTGTTGGCCATGTGTACAATAGGTATGGCCGAAGGGTCTGGCCTACAGCAAGGCCTTGTATCAAATCCATCCCCCTCAACGGGAAACAACCAAAAAGACACCCTTACATTCTCTCTGGAGGACACAGGGGTCTGTGCTGGCTGCTGAGGGACTCTTGTGGGAGCAAGACCCAATGCTGGGTCCCACGAGAGACCCATGGGATCTGAACACCCCCCAATGTTTTTTATTTTATTTTTTTTAACCAAAGACAGATCACTCTGTGGCCTTCTTTTCAAGTGCACCCTTATGCCTTCAACAATTGTTATTCCGAGGGCATTCGGACTGAGTCTCCAAGTCCTGTAATGGATGCTGCAACATCTAACTTCATGGTGTGGTCAAACAATCACAGTACAAGCTCTTGAAGAAGCCTTTCACTCCAGCCGGAGCTCTGCTACCTGACAGGATTAAAAAGCCCCATAAACCAATTATATCGTTCTATTGTTTAAAGCTGCATGCCCGTGAAACTCCAACCTTCCAGATAGCTATAAAATGTGAACATTAATTTCTCAAAAACTGCTAAACGGAATACACCAAATCACAAAAGGACACTTTCTGGGTAAAGATCTAACTTTATGCCAAATTTGATGTAATTCTGTTCAGTTATTTGGACCGGAGTGCAGTTCAAAATTTTCAATTGAATTTCCATGTGGAAATCGCATTTTAGGACCTCTGTTTATTTCTCGGTTCAGGTTTGACAGAACACCCTAAAACCAGTGCTTAATTTGTAAATAAAAAGGTGCGATGTTTAAAGCTCTCCTCTTAAACATGCGGATGCTGCAATTAAAAGTGTGAGCACATAATACTGAGGCAGCGGAATCCTGAAGCCACCTCAGGCCTCTTCAGTCCATTTACAGTCACTCCCTGCCCCTTCAGCTCACTCTGTCAGCTTCCTGCTTTTCGCCTTTCTGACGATTGTTCCTTTTTCTCTTCCTCGGTCTTTCCCACGTGTCTTTTGATCGCAGTAAATGCTTGAGACAGAAAACGAAGCGCCGACCCTCAGAAAATAGTGCCGGTGCTCCGCACCGGAAACAACAAGCACAAATTGAGCACTGCCTAAAACGTACCAGGAGCTTAAGTGGATGACCTTTTATTTTTGGAAAGGTTTTTAAGATTTGTCTAATAGTGTCAAATTTATTAGAAAAACAAAAAACGCTCTTGAGATGTAAACTCTATCTTAACTAGAATTGGTAGCCACTGCTGCTGTGTATTATCTGAACAGTTAAAGAGACACTGGCCTTTGAAAGTTTCAGTTTTGCTGCTCAACCTGCTCTGCTTCATTGAAGAGCTCATGAAAATCGAAACCTGTCTAAAGCTAGGAAAAATCAAATGCTCAGGTTGATCAGTTATTAAGCTTTGCTCGAATGGAAGAACTGCCACTTTTCAAATTACTACACTGCTTATAACATCATATACTACATCTCTCATGACATGTTGTGTAACATCATGAATAACATCATTGATGATATATTAAACTACTTTTTGATGACAGCACTGTGCATGGTAGGTTAGTGAGCTATAGTTTCTGCAGTTAACTATAAGTGATGAATTTCAGTGATTTTTATGGTTTAAAACTATTTTTTACTGACATATTCGCCTAACAATTTCATAACATTAACCTTTGTTTTTTCACTATATAAACACACATATGTATTCATCAAATGATTACAAAATGATAAAACAGTTATGGAAAATCCATGAGTACAGAGAGGACACCCATTTCCCTTAGCCCTGGAGGTGTTCTTCTTGTCACCTTGTGCCTGCCCTGCCGCTACTTGCATTTGGAAAATGGTGCACTGCGTTACACAAGCTTGTAATGTCGCCCGAGAATGTTTTAACCCTCCATTAGGTTTTCCGCAGTCCACAGCCATGAGAATTAAATTGGCACTGGGTATTTGAATAACCCGCAGTTATCTTTTTCTATAAAACCTAGGCCCAGGTTTACTAGCAAATGGGTGAGCGCGACACTGCGCCAAATTTGACAGCACCACGCTCTTTCATTTTCAAAATGCAGGGATGAACCATATTTAATAGAATACGGTGCACCCCTGTGTTGCCCCCTGCACCGGCGCTAAATTTGCTGCTGAGCGCCCACTCAGACACCCTTGTGCTATAGTGCAAGAATGGCTGAACTGAGGGGGAGATTGTTTTTGGGCAGGAAGGGAAACCTTCCTGCACAAAAACAATCTTCAATGGCCTTTTGCTCCTTTTATGTGTGCTGCAGAATGCAACACACATAGAAAGAGCAAAAAACGAGGACAAATAAAAGCATTTCTCCTTGTTGAGCAATGCAAACGCCACCCTGGGGGTTACGTTAGATTTTGGCGCTGCCTCAGGTTTACAAAAACTCATAAATCTGGGGCAGCATTGAAATGCAATGGGTGTTGCTGTGGCACACCCACAGCAACATTCATTGCACACCCCCTCCACACAAAGTGCTGCATGTGAAGGGGCCGTATTTACAACGTGGCACTAAGCCACAAAAAGTGCCTTAACGCCACCTTGTAAATATGACACAGTGCATAGTACCACTGGATCATCGCTAAACGTGATGCTCCAGTGGCGATAGGGCCTTGTAAATCTGGCCCCTAGTTTGAATAGTTCATTTGACATCCTCTATCTCATTACAATTCACTACTGTCTACGAACCATATTTTGGCTGGTTTACAAAAAATACAACAGGTATTTGTGCCAAACAGATGAAGGGTTGACATAATTTAACTCCCTTTCTGAGTCCTACCTGTGTTTTCCCGGTAATTAAGGATTTTCATTTGTAATGATATTATAAATTGTGTACGAAGGTTTTGAGGTGGGGTAGTTAGAAATCGAGTTTGATGGAACACATTTTTGCAATAATTCTTTTGACTATGTCCTGTTCAGTTAAATGCTGGAAGACTGTTTTAATTAGGTTGTAATTTTCCCTCTCTACTAGAGGTTCCATGGCTGTGATGTGTAAAGATAATGTAGAGGAGATATTTTGGCAGCACAATATTTAAAACTCTAGAAATTGTGAAAGAAAACCCTTCGGTAGACCTTGGTCTTATTTAGCTACCATCGGGGCATACATACTTTGTCTTCACAGAATCCAGTGTTTAGTGATACATTTGGGCCACCATAATATTTTCTCCTGGTTTTCAAATCTATTCGTGTATGGGACAACCATGTTGTCCTGTTCAGTTTGGTCCATAAGTCACTTTAAATTTTGACCACCAATCGAATACTTTTCTTCTAAATCCTGTCACCTCTGATGAAAATGTGGTTACCTTGCATGTGGCCTTATTGCAGATTTATTCTGTATCACACATAATCAATGATGTTTTATGATTGCACCCTCAATTCTTTCTGCTGGTTCTTTTGGATGCACCTGTTCACCTGGAGACTGAGATCCAATGAACTGAGGGGTATTCTTCATTGCGGTCCCATTTGCAGTGTGCTCAGACGTTATTATTATCTGAGTAGCTTTAAACTCTTTTTGATTGTAGAAGGGTGTTCCTCCCAGTCTAGACTTGCTGATAAACACTCTGGGGGTCATTCTGACCCCGGCCGGCGGCGGAAGCCGCCGGCCTGTCTGGAACGTCCAGAATACTGCTGCGCGGTCAAAAGACCGCTGCGGGTATTCTGGCTTTCCCGCTGGGCTGGCGGGCGACTGCCAGGAGGCCGCCCGCCAGCCCAGCGGGAAAGCGCCTTCAACAAGGAAGCCGGCTCCGAATGGAGCCGGCGGAGTTGAAGGCGTGCGACGGGTGCAGTAGCACCCGTCGCGATTTTCAGTGTCTGCTTGGCAGACACTGAAAATCTTGGTGAGGCCCTGTTACGGGGGCCCCACAACACCCCTTACCGCCATCCTGTTCCTGGTGGCCGAAACCGCCAGGAACAGGATGGCGGTAAGGGGGTCGGAATCCCCATGGCGGCGCAGCAAGCTGCGCCGCCATGGAGGATTCCCCAGGGCAGCGGGAAACCGGCGGTACACCACCGGTTTTCCGTTTCTGACCACGGCTGTACCGCCGCGGTCAGAATGCCCATGGGAGCACCGCCAGCCTGTTGGCGGTGCTCCCGCGGTCCCCGGCCCTGGCGGTTTTTACCGCCAGGGTCAGAATGACCGCCTCTGTCATTTATTGTACAGGATGTATACCTGACTGCTCAGCTACAAGTTTGTTCATCTGCTGTAAGGGTGAAACCTAATGCACTGTCCTGCCAACTAATTCTGCCCTTACTCAAATTTTGTGGTCTACGCTTTGTGTTTTTCCTAATTACGATGCGCTCCAAGAACACTGTTTATTGTTTTTTTTTTTTTACCTGTTGTTTCTCAACAGAGTTTCAGACCCTGTTGTTCACCTGGCACATCCAAAATGGATCCCCACACCTTGTTGTGAAGTGTAATGCTGGCTTTTCAGGTGATAGATAAACTCCCATTTATTGGCAGCAATTGAAGACTGGTGGGTTTAGATTTTTTACCTGCACCCTAGGAAGTGGATTCTATTGACTCTCTAAAACTCCACAGGGTTCCCCATAACAATGGTCTTTTCCTCTATGTGCTACACTATTGTGTGTTACCTGTACAGTGAATGTAGGGTGTCTTGTACTAGTATGAATAATGACAGAGCCTCCATTTATTCAAGATCTGGTTAATATAATAATTTAAATAATATGAAGTTTGCTGTGGGCCAGTCAGCCTAGGAGTCATACCGTCTGTGACATACATCCTTTCCAGGGGAAGCAAGAAAAAAAGAAGTGTGTACTTAAAAAGCAGCAGAACTCCAACATAACATTGTATGGACTCAGACCCTAAGTTATATTTTTGTGTCTTTAAATGGGATATAAGAAAGGAGGTTGAGACCCCAAACCTTGTTATCTGCCAAGGGGCCAGAAGGGATGCATGAGGAGAGGTAGTTCTGCAAGACTTCTGGTTGTGACCAGGACTGTGGGCGAAGTCCTTCTAATCTCCCTACTAGTTAAAGGGATGTCACCCAGCACACAAAGCTCACCTAATGTGGAGCCTGGAGAAACATCTCCTACCTGCTTGCCAAGATCACTGTGCTCTGTGAGGAAGAGGAGAGCGTTGGAGAGAGCTAGGTCCAAGCTAGGTGTGAAGGAATGGCTGTGCACCGATTGTTTCATTGCCCATAAGCAGGAGCGTTGGTTTGGTGATCTCCACATATTAGGAAAGGGCTGCTGCAGATTGAGCTGTGAGTGAAGCACTGTGTGAGCCTGGACGGACCCCTACCACTGTGCGGCGGTGACTCTATTTTCCAGAGGGGGGCACCGCTAAAGTTGCTACTGTGAGTAAGTACCAAGACTCATGGCTGTCTTGGCAAGAGTGCTTGTATCTGGAAACACTGTGCCCGTGCTATCAAGTACTGCAGCAACTCTGTATGCCAGAAGGGGCTGCCAGTACCAACATTGGGGAAGGATACCAACTGCCGTTCAAAGAAGAGACTTAGATTACATTTGGCAGGTTGGACCTGCACTGCGAGGGAACTGCACCATACTATCCTCTGAGAAGTGCGTAGGTCTTGGCGGATGAAAGTGCACCCTTCCTAAGCTCCGCTTGGGAGCTGCAGAGAGGATTTCCCGACCCCCATGGGCAAAGTCAACTTACCGTATCGTCTCAAGCTGGGAGATGCTCCATCAACCAAAAAGAACTCTGGCAACGAAGCTCAGGAGAAAGAGCCTGCACTGTCAGGTGCTGCCATGTGAGCAGCCTGACTTCTCCAAGCAGAGCAGGACTCACAGGTGCTCGGGCAGGGAGTACTCATTGCACCTCTAAACTTTTCCATACTACGAGAGTGAATATTACATAAATGGGGCCTGTTGGGCCACAGTGGATTTCACCGCTAATCACCATAGACATTTTTGATTAAATCCTAAAGAGTTAAGGGGGAAACTTTTGAGCATGACCTAATAGTCTGCATTCCCTGGATGCGGCCACCAGTGAATGGGGTAAAACCTGAACATGATACACTAAGAAGAGTAGGGAAAGGACTTGTTTGACAACTAATAAAGCCCCAATGTCCTGGGGATTATTTAGTTTCATCTGAATGTTATGTACCTTTGCATTTGTAGGGTTAGAAATAAAGGCCCTCATTACGACTTTGGCGGTAAATCCCACTTACCGCCACGTGGACTGCCGCCAACATACCTCCGCTGCGGCAGATATCCGTTCACCATATTATGACACGCACACACTAATCCGTCACTATTCAGCCATATACGCAATTCCGCCATCCCAAATGTCAGTGATAAACTGGTGGTATCAAAACCCACACCGTTACGCCAACAGAACTCCGCCCATCACAATATGACCCACAAATAACCACGGCAGACATTCAATGGCGGTAAACCATTGGTGGTGTACTGTATACCGCTGCGCTCAAAAAACACACACGCAAACAAAACAACACCACATTGGACAATTCATACAACACACACCTGACACCCATACACTCATCACACCCACACCACTTAAAAACACACACCCACATTACCCACAACCCTTTACGACTACAAACCATTGGCACGAGACAGACACCATGACCACAGACAAAACCAGAGCCACACATTACCTATACCTTACACCACCCACGCACCCCACATCACACACCCCAACACATCACCCTATACACCCTCACCTACACAACTCACACAACACCTATGCCACCTTCCACTACATCTCAGCTCCCCTGATTATATAGTGAAAAGACTGCAGGTTGTTCAAAATGCGGCCACAAGACTACTTATGAATATACCCAGACATCAGCCAAATCAGCTTTAGTCTCCCTTCACTGGCTACCAATAAAGCAGCAGATTTGCTTCAAGTCCCTATGTATGATACACAAAGCTCTTCATAACAAAGGCCCAAAATTTCTCAGGCAATGCATCTCACCTTATGCTCCTACAGGAACTCTGAGATCTTCTACTTCCCAGCTAGTCTATATATATCACAATTTAAGAGATCGTCATGAGGAGGTAACTCCTTTTCAGGTAAGGCAGCTCGCCTCTGGAACTCCCTACCCCTAGAACTTCTGCAAGAACCCTTGGAACTACCATTCTGAAAAAAATGTAAGACCTTCTTATATTCGACATAACCTTCTTATATTCATCACAGCTCTTCTGTGTTTCCTGCTTCTGGGCTGCTACTTACCTTTTAGTGCTGGGAGGCCTTCAGGTAGCCATGCGCTTTATACATATTTTAAACTGAACTAAACTTAACTATGGCACAACAAAGACACCCCCGATTCTCAGAGGAGTAGCTAGGGGTAGAGCCACAGCTATTTGGAGAACAGGTGCAGCAGATATCAATAAGTAGGAAGATGGCGGAGAATCGTGGACAGGGTCAACGCCGTGGGACAGCACCCAAGAACCAGGGGTGATATCAGGAAGAGGTGGAATGACCTACTGGGGAAGGTAGGTTCCATTGCACCAAGACACCAACTTGCTGTACAGAGGACTGGCGGTGGACCCCCTCCTCCTCCCCCACAACAAACAACATGGGAGGAGCAAGTCCTGGCAATCATGCATCCTGAGGCCTGGCCAGAGTAGGAGGCCTGGACTCTGGCAAGTCAACTTTATACTACTACTACCCCCCTACCTGCATGCCATCACATACCCCCACCCTCACCCTTACTCCCATCACTCCACCACTTCCCACACACACCACCATCACATCTCACTCATCCCATTGTCAAGCCCTGTGTGCCATACCAATGCATGGACACCCCTTACAGCACTGAATGGACAACTATCACTAAATCATGCACACTAGAGGGAATCCACTATCCCACCACATACCAACGTACACAAGTGAAAGCTGCCAGGACAAATACAACCAAAGGGGGGTAATCGACAGATGCACAATATGTCAGACGCAGAAACAATAACACAGCATTTACATCCCCACAGGTACCCCAGCCAATGTCACCGGAGAGGAGGTGCCAGCAATATCCAGCCCCCCCACAGAACAGGCCCACAGTGATGACAGCAACTCTGGACTTCATGATCTGGAGGACCAACCTGGCCCATCAGGGATCTCTGGACAGTCGGTTACCCAGGCACAGTCATACACCACCACAGAGCTTCCCCCATCAGAAAGCCCCACCACAGCACTCACCCAGCGTACCCATACCTCTTTCCCCAGGACACGTCAATCAGCAGTGTGTCCACCTCTACAGGGACCCCAGGGCACCCCTCATACCCAAGACAATCAGGGACCTGGGGTAGTGGCAGTGGCAGGGGGCACACAGATCAGGGGACAGAGGCACAGGACAACAGGGAAACTGGGAGGACGGCTGTGCGCCAGAGGGAGGACAGGCCCAAGGTACTGACCCTCCAGGAGGCACTTGCAGAGATCCTGGGAGCCTATCAATATTCCCAGGACACGAAGAATCAGATCCTGGACAATGTGCAGGAGAACAGGCAGCTGCAGGAGGGACAGTACCAGTGGATCAGGGAGGACTTGCAGGCTATCAACACCACCCTGGTCTCCATAGCAGGGGTGCTGGCAGACATGGCCAATATTATGAGGGAGGCAGTCTCACAACAGCAGGGCCCTGCCACTAGCCAGACATCTGAACTGCCTTCCACCTCCGCTGCCCCTACTGAACAGGAAGCCACGCCACAGGACCAACAGGTCACCAGCACCCCTCCCCCGGCAGAAGGAGAACCACCCCGCAAATGTTCCCAGTGATCAGGACTGAAGCCAGAAACTATTGTCAAGACCCCTGCCAGGAAATGAGACTCTCCTGATTGTCCCCCATGTGTCCTACACAGTCACCCTGTCCACCTTGAACTGCCATTTCTCCCCTTCCTATGTCCCCTTGGACAATGCACATGTGCTACAAATAGACTGGAACAATACCCTGGTCTTAGCTCCATCATCACCCCAGCCCATTGCACTTGCTCCTCTTTTCCTTAGTGCTTCAATAAACACCCTTGGAAAAAATAGACATATGGAGTATGTCACATTTTTCAAAAATGTATTCATGTAACCAGGTTCAAACAATACAATTCAACTGCACAGTAAATTAGCTTATGTTAATGACCTGTAGCTGGCTGCAGTGTTCAGACCAGGAACTATTGTGAGGCACCAACATCTGTAAAATGAATTGCCAAGGGGTACAGTAAGTGGGCACAGAGGTGGGAAATAACAGCATGCCAGTGCCACAGATATAAAAATAATTACAATGAAATGTGAAGTAACACTGTCTTACCTGTGTGTGTCACTGGAAGTACTGTCTGATGACTTCTGTTTTCCTCATCCTCATCCTCTGCCTCCTCATCCTCCCTGTCCAAAGGGTCCATTGCTGCCACACGGGCATCTCCAGCCTCCACCTCCTGCAGAAAAGGCAAATGGCGTCTCAGGGCAAGGTTGAGCAGCATGCCACTATTATTTGTCAGACCTTCTTGGGTGAGTAGCACAGGGATCCACATGTTCGATGGAGGTACCAGAACCTGGCCTTCAGGAGGCCAAAGGTACGTTCTATAATCCTTCTGGCTCGCCCATGTGCCTCATTGTAACATTCTTCTGCCCTGGTTCTGGCATTCCTCACAATGGTCAGCAGCCAAGATAGGTTGGGGTAGCCAGAGTCACTTGCAAATATTAAGGGACAACGTTTAGCCACACACTATCCCATATGGCCCACACCATACCCATACACCAACATATACTGGGTGGGGACCAGGGCTCACCTATTAGACACATCATGTGCCTCTGTAGTTGGCCCATCACATTCGGAATGCTGCTACTCCTCAGGACAAAGGCATCATGCACCGAACCAGGATACTTAGCATTGACGTGGAAGATGTACTGGTCCGTCAAGCACACCATCTGTACATTCATAGAGTGGAAACTCTTACGATTTCTGTACACCTGTTCATTTTGACAGGGGGAACAAATACAATATGTGTACCATCAATCGCCCTTATCATGTTGGGGATATGTCCCATTGCATAGAACTCGGCCTTCACTGTGGCCAAATCTTCCACCTGGGGAAATACAATGTTGCTGCACATGTGTTTAATCAGGGCAGCCAACACTCTTGTCAGCACAATTGAGAACATTGGCTGTGACATTCCAGCTGCCAAGCCCACTGTGACTTGGAAAGAACCAGTTGCTAGGAAATGGAGCACAGACAGAACTTGCACAAGAGGGGGGATCCCAGTGGGGTGAAGGATAGCCGATATCAGGTCAGGCTCCAATTGGGCACACAGCTCTGTGATTGTGGCCCTGTCCAGTCTATAGGTGAGGATAATATACCTGTCCTCCAGGGTTGCCAAGTCCACCAGTGGTCTGTACACCGGGGTATGTATCCATCCCCTATTCTTCCATAGAGGTAGCAATCTATAGCAATTTAAGGGGGCAAAAGAGTGAGGAGCGGGTCACAAACTGAACAATTGGGCTACAACAGAACATTGCATGCAGTTAATTTGTGATGGGTCAGTGTGAATTGTCCATTATGTCCAAATTTAGACAGTGATGCAGCAATTATCCAGGTCTTGCCCCCCCCCCCCTGAAATGGTGTCCGCCTGTCCTGTGTGGAGGGATAGGTGGAAGTGAGGTAATTTCGCTGTCATTGGGCGCTGTTGCGGGAGGCGGTCAGGAACCGCCGTGAGACTCCTCATTGGGTAACATTGGGCCCCATGGGTTACAGTAGCCAATGGTGATCTACGCCGGCAGTGACTGTATGCACCGACGCTGACGTGACCACCATTTTCTATATGATTCCTCACTTGCTACCTGACCATCAACAGGAGAGGACCTACACTGCATGTGCTGCTGTGACCTGTGTCTGGAACTTACCATGGCCTGTGTGACTGGGGAAGGGGCCCCTGCCTTCACTTCGGAGGAGTTGGAGAGACTGGTGGATGGGGCCCTACCCCAGTACCGACTGCTGTATGGGTCTCCAGACCAACAGGTGAGTACACTGTGCACGATGCATGTGGCATGAATGCATGGGGTGGGGTGTGTGAAGGCCTCGTTAAAGGGGGGTGGGTGGATGTCCTCTGGACGGCGTATTGGCTGTGTGCTGGGCAATGTGTGTGCAAATGGAGATGTGAAGGGGTATGGAGGGCCATAAGTGTAACAGTCAGGACTCTCTGACTAATACTATTTTCCTATGTGTATTGCCTCTGCAGGTCAGCGCCCATCAAAAGAAGGATATATGGCGTGCCATCGCCAAGGAGGTGTGTACCCTGGGGGGTCTACGGCAGGCAGAGCACCCACTAAACAGTGGGAGGACCTGAGGTGCTGGGCACGGAAGATGGCCAGGCGCAGCTGGGGATGGCCTCCCAACAAGGAAGGGGTGCCCGTCGAACCCTGACCCCCCTGATGGCCCACAGACTGGCGATGGCCTATCCTGAGCTGGATGGGCGCTTGAGGGCATCACAGCAGCCACAAGGGGGTGAGTACAGTGCCCATCATTACTATCAATGCCTGGTGGGGAGGTATCCGGGTGGTGGATGTGTGTCAGTGGGTGCCCCTAGGCCAGTCCTGACATTGCAGCATAGGTCCCCTGTTGGCTAGGGTGCAGACGAGCAAATTTAGCTACCTAGCTCTTAGGCATCTACTACTGGTCAGGGCTGCGTGGGTCCCAGGTGTGCTGCATTTGGCATTGTGTGCCCCTCCTCATGCCTTGGTGGCTAGCAATATCACTAGTAGTGCAATGCATAGTGCGTAGGGCTGTTCCCTGTGTGTGAGGTTGCTGTGTACGCCAATAGTGGTGTTGGTGCAGTCATTGACCCAGTGTATCCTTTGTCTCTCTCCCCCCTTTCTTGTTTTGTCATCCTGTCCTTATGTGCATTAGCCTCATCTGGTGGAGGAGCAGAGGCACCAGCGACAGAGGGAGCTGCATCCCACAGGACCCTGGAGGCAGAGGCAACCGACGTTGAGGGCACCAGTGGGACGGAGGGTGAGGGGAGCACCACAGCGGAGATTGGATGGGACAACACAGGCTCAGATACCTCCTCCGATGGGAGCTCCCTGGTGGTGGCAGACACCTCTGTGGCAACCCCAGCTACAGGTACAGCCGCCCCCGTATCAGCACCGCACTCCCAGCAGCCCCTCAGCGAGTTGCCCGTGCCTGCTCACCCAGGAGGGTGGGCATCTCCTTCACCCCAGGCACCTCAGGCCCTGCCCCAGTGAGCCCTGCTGCCCTGAGTGAGGAGGCTATTGACCTCCTGAGATCCATCTCTGTAGGGCAGTCAACCATTGTGAATGCCATCCAGGGGATGGCAGCCCAGATGCAACAGACTAATGCATTACTGGAGGGCATTCACACTGGATTGGCGGCCCAACAGAGATCAATCCAGGCTCTGGCCTCCTCTCTGATGGCAACTTTTGTCCCTGTTTCCACCCTCCCCCCTCCAACTTCCTCTTCCCAATCCCATAGTCCTCAACCCCAACCTATCCCAAGCACACAGGGGGATGGACATGCACACAAGACAACACACGAGTGGTTCAGGCAAACACAAGCACCACACTTTATCCCACAGGCACTCACACAAACACCATCCAGATGCAGACATACCAACAGCCACAATTCCACTGTGTCCCCCTCCTCCTCTACCGCCCTCCCAGCTCCACCTACACTCACACATGCATGCACTACACCATCATCCACTACCAGCAAAACCACCACACCTAGCAGAACACACACCTCACTGGCAGACACCTACACAACAGCCATGCACACGTCCCCTGTGTCATCTCCCACTGCGTCTGTCTCTCCCCCCTCCTAATGTACACAAACGCAAGCACTCAGACACCCAACAGCGTCCACCCCACCTCACAACAGCATACAGGCCATGCACCTGCAACCAAAAGCAGCAGACAGACACCTCCAACAACCACTCCCTCTCCCTCAACTCACATTACTTCTCCCTCTTCCTGTTCCAGTGTCCCTAAAAAGCTTTTCCTTGCCCAACCTGACCTCTTCCCTTCCCCTCCCCCGCCGGTCCTGCATGTCTGGCCAGGGTGGCAAAAAGCCAGCCAAGCACCTCAGCCACCCAGTCCACGCGACCAGTCATCACCATACCCACTCATGGTGGGAAAGGATCCAGGGCACATGTCTTGAGGGTTAAGGAGCCTGCACCAGGCAGCCTCAATGAAAAGGAGCCTGCCTCAGCTGCTGACAGGAAGACTAAGGAGCCTGCCCCAGCTGCTGCCAGGAAGACTAAGGAGCCTGCTCCAGCTGCTGCCAGGAAGAGCAAGGAGCCAGCACCATCAGGCAGAAAGGGCAAAGGGCCTGAGGCAGGAACTGTGACAGGGCCCCCACCACCAACCATGGTTGTGCAGCTGTCTGAGGCTGCCAGGGGATGGACAGGAGCTTCCCCCCACCAGCAGCACCAGCACCGCCACTTCCAGTGGGCAGACGTCCGAGGCTACAGGGGATGGGCAGGAGCCTTCCCCCACCAACAGCACCAACACCGCCACCTCCAGCGAGCAGCTGTTACCGCCAGCGGACGGTATGTAATCCTGCCTCCATGGGCTGCTTTGCGGCCTGCCCCCTGCAAATCCCGTAGGTATGACACCTACCTGAGAGACTGTGCACTACCCAGGATCAAGAGCACAAGCCACAATGCCCCCTCCAGAATCAGTGTGTAAGACACCCACCTACCCCAGCCTCCCCAGGATCTAGTGCACAGGGCACGATGCCCCCTCCAGAACCAGTGGTCTTGTTTCATCTCCTGGCTGAGGTGCCCCCCCATCCCCTCCATCCCACTTATGTGCCTGCCTATTTGGCAACTGATGCCCCTTCAGTGTTCTCTCCGTGTTGATGCAGGTGAAGCCTTGGACTTTGGCCTGTGGTATGTCGCACACGCAAGTTGAAGACTGCCAGTGTCCCTTGAACTGTACATTTTTAAATATCTGTTATATTGGCTAGATTATTATTTATACTGTGTTGATCTTATTACACTCACTTTAGTAAATTTGTTTTGTCCTTGCATTATTCAGCCGATTTAGGAGGAATAACTTGTTTTCTTGTGCATCTGGTTGTGTGTAGGGGGTGCGTATGCTGGGTGTGTATTGTGCGTGTGTGTTTTCCTCCCTCCCTCCCTGGTGTGCTAGGCGGTTGTACTCACCATCGTCGTCTTCGCCGTTGTTGGTGTTCGTGGTGGAGCAGCACGTAGAAGACCACGGGGAAGACATGCAGCTCGGGCTCCAGGTCGGCGTGGTTGTTCCCTGTGTCTCCAGTGGTGAGTCCTTTCACTTCTGTGCAGTGTTTCTTCCAGGCTTTTGATGTTGTTGGTGGCGCCCCGAAAAGGTGGCGGATTGGCATGTCTTAATATGGTGGATGGAACTTTGACTTCCGACTTGGCTGTAGGCGGCTACTGCTGTGGTGCCTGTTGTTTCCATCCTGGTGGTCAGTGTAGTAAAGTTGCTGTCTATTGGGGATCTATCCAACCATGGTCATAATTTGGAGGTAATTACCACCAGCCTGTTGATAGTATTACAGCCACTTTTACACCAACCGCCAGGGTTGTAATGAGGGACAAAATATTTATTTTTCATATAAAAGCAAGTATTTGACTGGTCATTGATATTGTTTGTACTTTTTGCACTTTGAGCTATGAGTCATGTTTACCTACTTGTACCTACACTCTCCCTCAAGGAGCCTTGACTGCTTGACTACAGCTACCACTTAGAGGCAAGTGCAGAAGGGGTATTTAGACCAGTTGAGTGGGATCATAGTAGATTGGGTCTGGGGACATTAGGAGTGAAAGGCTGCAACCACCACGGTTGGGCACAGTATCGCCTGCATGCCCCATGGCCCTCTGAAAGGGTTTCTGACAAGTGTCCACGATTTTGAATTGGGAAGATACATTTCTTTCCCTGAAACTTCACAGAGGAACTCTTGGAAGAATAAGTGGAAGCAACATGGAGCCTTCATGACCACCAACCTACCCGTGGGCTAAGACCCAGCAAAAGAGGAACGGATCAGTGGCTGGCTGCAAGAAGGTGAGTTTAAGGAAGGAGTTCAGATAGTCTGCCATCTCCACCAGGAATCTCCTGATGCTTCCTTTGCAGGCAGGAGCAATAAGTCCTGCTCACCCCAGCTGTTCGATGCCGGCGGGTGGAAAAGGAGTGACGCAACACCCTCAAGGACTGCAAGTGTGAAACTTAACAGTAACAACAGTTTCTGAAGAGGGTGTCACAGCCCAAATAAAGGTGTCAACTTGCAGAGCATATTCAGGGGGCAGCCATCTTAGACATGGCCAGGATCCGCCTCCTTGCAACCAAGTTCTATTTATTCATAACTAAATGACCCTCATGGGCTAAATATATTAACCTTATCCTCAACTAAAAGGTACTATAAATCTACTAGTAAGCCCTCTTCCTATATAACACAAGTGCCATCTGGCTTACTGCACTTGTCACTATACCTTCGACACCTTCCTCCACATTTTCAACACCTTCGAACCCATTGACCACCACCAGTTGTCTTGATAAAGAATCCTGGTTTCTGGGGTATGTTTTACAGTAAAATAGTACTCCGGGAGTCTATTGCTTAGTCTGGTCAGACTCTGCATAAATTTACTGAGCACATTGTTACTGCTTAGTATGTCAATTGTAGACCTGTGACATTTGGTCCATGTCCACAGTCATCCATGTTTCCCAGAGGTAGGACTTGCGAATTCCCACATGCACAACAGCATCTCCTTCACGATCAGTTAATAATGGTACTCTTGTTGTCGCAGTGTCCAAGACAAATTCCTCTGTTCACTCACCACTGCCTCTCTTTTGCAGCAACACAGCCCCATGGCCTTAGTCAACTTTGTCCACTGTAACATGAACCCTGAGCCCCTGCATGAAGGCTTGAAGCACAGTGCTTGCAGTAGTTCACCTACCTAAAAGCATTATGTTAATCAGAACCCTAAAGAGATGTTGAACTTTTCATCCATAATTTATTTAGAGGTTCAATTGCAGAAGAAAGAAATTTTCACACATTTTGCGTAAAACGTGCACATTTTCATCTACAATAGAAATTGATCATGATCTTCTGATATCTACAGCTCCTCCGCAGGAAGATGAGAGGTGGCATTGCTACCCTGTTGCCAGAACACTGACAAAATGACCAGTCTACTCTACCTTTAGCAGACAGAGTCACAACACAGGGTACAAATCCTTACATGTGTGTGAGACCCATCACCAGTGTTATGTGAACATGAGGTCCCAAAAGTGAATTTTATGCACTTAATTTCCCACACACCAACATAGCAAGTAGGTGCCTCCACAATAGCAGGATACATCCAACAATGGCATTCATCTGGTTTGACTGCCAAAAGTATAAAGAACTCTACATTGTAACTTGGATAGTACCTATGTTAGACCACTCCAGCCTGGCACAGACACTAGACATAGCATTATATTAAAAACATAGGGCCGGATTTAGAATTTGAGGGATGGATTACCATCACAAATGTGACGGATATCCCGTCCGCTGTATTAAGATCTCCATAGTTTATAATGGGTTCATAATACGATGGAAGGGATATCCGTCAAATTTGTGATGGAGGAACCCCTCTCCCGTCCGCCAAACTCTAAATCAGGCCCAACATGATTTACTACCTCTTCAACTAGTGCACATCATAAGATTCCCAAACTTTTCTTCTTCTGATACTGACAGGGGGGCTAATACGCCCTATACTGAGAATTGAAACCTTCAAAATCTGAAATATTTTAATAAATGGAGCTGTTTCTTGCTGTTGTTTATAGTAGAATCTATTTAATATGAAATGTGTGTTCTTTTCAAAAACATAGAAATAGGCTGAATGTGTGTATGATTGCATAGCACACATCAGCAGCCATTTTGAACTAATCAAATCAATGGAGGTGTTCTAGATTAAGTTAATGAATAAATAGTTATGAAGTAAGTCTATGTCTACTCGCAGAATATCCTCCCCCAGCTTCTTAAACACCAGTGCTTCCCTTGGACCACACTATCCCTTGTGGTATCATGGAGAAGGATGAGTTATGGCTGTTTTGTGCTTAATGCAATGATTTTTCAGCTAAAGTATGATGATTGGAATGGGGTTTGGGTGGTCAATCACGCCTCTTTTCTTTAATGTTCATGAGTGTCTCGAACACCACAGGTACTCTCTACAGACACCCTTCTTTAGCCACTTCTAAAATCACCCTGGGATTTATTTTGACAACAAGAAGACTGACTTTTTCAAGTTGCTTTAGTACTTTTCTTACATGATTAATGTTGTCAGTGGCTTGAACCTTTCCCTCTTGTGGAATGTTCTTGGATCTTGACATCAGATATATGGAATTCTGGATGGGTACCATGAATAACAGTGATGTTGGTCACAGACAGTAACCTTTCCTGAACAATACAATCCATTCTTTCTGCTGTGCTTTTTGGCATCTCATTATTTGTAGTTCCTTAACTCCATGTACCATCAAACAAAGACATGTGGACACAGGACTTAGGCCAGAGGTCATACTGGCATTGTCCAGTTACACAGTGTAACATATTTTATGAATTTTCACAGTCCTTATTTGGCACATGTTGTTTGCTCACTAATATTTCTTGTTGTGCCATTTAACACATGACCTATAACCCCGATCTTTATCATGAAGACTTTGCTCATTCATTCAATTCCATGTATTACATTATAATGCTGTTTTTAGGTTTCCTGATTAACCTGTATTTTTTACAAAAGTGCGTCTATGTTTTATGTATATACGTCATAGATACAACATTGATTTTTACTTATTATACATAGAACTCCTTCCTTAATATAAAATATGGGACAAATGTACTAGGTCAATACACCCTATATATGTGAGAAACACTATGTAAGTGCAAGATGGTAAATATAATAATAGCAATAAGGAACCAAACAGCTGCATCTCCAAAGATATCTGAAATCTACCCTAAACATAGCCTAGCACAGCTCCTGGGCCTTTTCTCAATTAATGTACAGTCAAAACAGACATCACAGTGCTATCTTGAGATGTGTCCCAGAGTGAATTATTGTGCCTTATACAAATATGTTCATCATGGTACTGTTCATGTATTGCCAGTCTTTAAGGCTCAGAATGATGTTTGTATCAAAATTCCTTCAAGATTCCAATGAGAATTAAGGAAAACAAAAAATCTGAATTATATCATAAGCAGTTCACATTTACACCCAAAAAAAAGATTTGAGGGTATAATTATCATTGTTCATAGAATTAACGTGTACACAACAATTCTCATTCTGAATTTGAAGCTAGAATCTGAAGATGTGAATAGTACCATTGTTTAAAGCAACAGCAAAAAATGTTTTCTCAAGGATAGCAGTAACCCGGGGTCTGTCTATTCCATTACTGGAGCTAAGGAACTCTCCCTGATATCTGCCATCCGGGGAGTACATAATAACTTTACTCGTCTCGTGAATGGTCAGAAAGATGTTTCCATCCTCATCCACGGAGATGGCACCCGGTTGGCGTCCCTCTAAGCACTTCTCATCACAAGAGCTCACAATCCTTCCACTTTCATTGAACACTATAACATTTTTTCTAAACCAGTCAGAGGCAACAAAGTGGCCCTTCCGGTTGCATGTGAGAAACACAAATTTCCTATCATACTGATCTGGAGGCACAATCTTTTTCACAAGCTCCCCTTCTAGATTGTAAACCTCTAAATATCCTGAAATACTGACAGCCACTTGCTTTGTGCCGACAGCTGTAATGGCATGGCTGGCTTGGGTGTCTGGTAGAACTTTTTGCCAGACTAATTCACCGTCATCATTAACCAGGCAAAGGTGAGAGGCTGCAGAGTAGACCACATATTTCCCTAAAGTAGTGATTCCACAGGGACCCCTGTTGTTGAACACTTGGAGCTTTCCCTTAAACTCTCCCTGCAGAGAAAACCTCTTTAAGTTTCTATTTTCTTCATCTGCCACAATAATTTCTTGGGGACCAGAAGAGCATATCCCTGTTATCCTTGGCCTTTTTCCATCACTTGAAACCTTAACTCTAAAGCTACAGAAAAATCTTGGCGTTTGCCTAAGGCAACTGGGTGTTGGTAAAATGCTAATGGGATCTTGTTGTCCTCTTTGAGTTGCAGGTTGGCTGCAAGTAACCATGTCATTTTCATGTGTAGATTGCTGACTGCTGCTGAGTGAAAGCTGGAACAATTTTCTACAGCTGTGAAGGTCTCCGGAGACAACCAGTTGGGCAGAGGCCTCTTGCACTGCTCTCCATCTGAAGTTCTGCAGTTGCTGAAGCCTCTGTGTGATCATCTTCTCCAATGACAGAATCTCTATCTCATTTCCTAGACTCAAAACCTTTTCAGCAAATGCCATTGTACTCCTAGCTACCATCTCTTGCAAGTCTAGATCTGACCTCAAAAGATCTGAGGCCTTTTCATGTTCCTTCACAAAGTCGCCAAGCTTGTTCTGAATATCTTGTTGATGGCAAAGCAAATGTGTGATCACTTTGGAAGTGGTTTCTTGCATAATCTGCCTCATAGAGGTATTGTGTACCTTGAGTTTCTGTAAATTCTCCTCCATAGTTGTCTTCTCGTTTGAAATGAGCTGCAAGTTTCCTTCCACCCCTTTCAGAAGTTCCTCAATGACAGGCTTGTGGATTTCTACAGCTTCTGAGAGGGACAGGCACTCATGATTAAGGTGCTCATCAAGTCGACATTCTCTGCAGATGACGCTACAACAGGATTTGCACTGGAAGCGCAAGTTTTCACCCTTATGAATTTGGCATTTCACTGCATGACGTTTTCTGATCTCTACATCATACTTGCCGGCCAAGTAATCATGGATATCAACGACTTGATGGTCATGGGTTAGACGAGAGCACCTATGTCCACTAGCACAAGTGTGGCACATATTATCTGAGCAGTCCAAGCAACGGGAAGTAGCATTTTGATTTATATTGTTCTTGATGAGGGGGCACAATATGCAGGCCAGATCAGTCTCTGAACTTGAATGGACCAGATCCAATAAGCTATTGATGAAAAAGTTTGTTTTGAGACTTCCAGACCCTTGGCACACTGATGTTTCTTCTCGACACTCAGGACATCTGAGGCGGTCATCCACAATCATCTTTTCTAAGCATGATTCACAGTAAGTGTGTAAGCAGGGTAAGATTTTAGGCTTCTGAAACTTCTGTAAACAGATTTTGCAAGTCAAAAAGTCCTGTGTGAGGGCATCGGATAAAGAAAATGCTCTTTCAGCCATCTGTAATAAAGACACAGAGTATATTAGTAATATCTTGTTAAAGATAATCAAAAAAACATGCAATCTGCAACCAGAGAAAGACCTCTAGACTCATCAATAATACACAATTCCTGCCTTGCACAGCTCCATTGATAGCAATTGTTCTCAATATTTAATGGGAGAATAAGTATACAATACTGGTGGACAGAGAAGGAGGGAGGATTATGAATTAATTCACTGATCAGGAATGTGTGGGTCTTGTGTAGTACCCGTCATTCTGTCGTACTACTAAAGTCAAATTCACGCCCATTTTGTCTCTCATAATTCTGCTCAAAATCAATAACCCTTCCTGAACCTCTGCCCAAATTTACTGCAATCTCTTATTTCATCCATTGTCTCTGCTCAATCCTCTGCGAGCCTTTAGGCCACCTGACATATCTGAACAAATGTAACACCTTTATAACCTTCTCCTTCTCTCAACCTACCTGAGCATCCTTTCTCATGTCTACCTTACCTTTACCCCAGACTATACTTCTGCGCAAATATAATGCTTCTCCCTTATCTTATCCTAGACCATTTCTCAAAGGTACTGTACTTCAATATGCTCCATAGCACACATCTGCTTTGCATTTCTCTGTGCCCATCCTTACAACTCTGCTTGAATCTTTCATAACACTATCCCTTGAACGTTCAAACACCCAGTTAAAAATCCTTCTTTGCTTCTCCATGTAGATTGCAGAGGCTCAGTTACACCTGTGTATTTAAAGTCGACACTTCACCCCATAGTAAATCCCATTTTTTCACCCTGTATACATTTACCACCTCCTGACCAATCTGCAACACAATCATTGGGAACGGCCTACACAACACAACCTTTGCACATGTTCAGTTTTGTTCTGGTTGGTGAAAGGGGACACAGGTATATGGGAGAGAATCTGAAATCCTCACAGTTTTTGAAATAACGTGGAAACTGGCATGGGCGAGTTCAGAGTAGGCCAAATTTGGCAGGTCTGACATTTTTGCTGCTGGTTGGTACCTTTTCTTGGGTTGCTGACTTTTCGATCAGCCATTTTGTAGTCATCATGTAAAAACCAAAGGGCATATTTTTGATCCTCTTCCACCGCTGGAGTGTCACTTTTTGTGATGCTCTGGCAGCACACACAAAAAATCATATTTTTGAGGCCATGCAAAGCCACTTTGTGTGGCCTTGAATGTTCCTAAGCAACAACCATTGACTTTGACACTTCCCCAGATTTACAAAACCATGTAAACCTGGGGATGCCCCAAAATCTTAAGCTTCCAGAGGTGAGGTGTAACAAGGAGAAATAGCTTTTTTTCCTCTTTCCGTATTCTACAGCACACATAGAAAGAGAAAAACGCCTCTCAGGATTGTTTTTGTGCAGGAAAGGGGCCCTCCCTGCACAAAAACAATCCTGCCAACAACACAGGCTCCCTTTCACCAGGGTGCAAGGGTGCCTGCGGTGGTACTAGGATGCAGAAACAGCACCAGTGCAGGGGGAAAGACATTTATTGCACAAATATTGTGCACTTCTGCCCTTTCACTTTGGTGTAGGGCAGCGCAGCAAGGTAAATTGCTGCCCTATGCCAAATCCCCTTAAATGAGGGCCGAAGTGTCCATGTCCATGTTTATGCACTGGTGTTACAGATATCCATAAAAGTTTCTGATAAATGGATTCAACTTTGTAAAAAACTAAAGCTTTTCCTAGTTGCGGCATATGCAGTTAGTGATGTTCTTCATGATTGAAAACTTTAGGGGTGAATGACATATAAACTAAAACTCACTGATACTTGGTGTGGGCAAAGCCCACACCTCAGTGATATTACATATATTAGCACTACATTGATTATGAGAGTCACACACATTAAAATTAGGCCCATATTTATACTCCCTTTGCTCCAGATTAATGTAATTTTTATTACGCTAATCCGGCGCAAACTTAACACCATATTTATATTTTGACGTTAGACCCGTCTAGCGTCAAAATTTCAGAGTTTGCGTCATTTTCTGGATGCGTGAAACCACCTTGTATCAATGGGATACAAGGTAAGCATTCCCGTCCAAAAAATGACTCAAACACCTGTGCGTCATATTCATCCAACTGGGCAAAAATGACGCATGGCTGGGAAGCGGACTCAAAAAATTTCGCAAAGCCCAATTTGCGTCAAATTTTTATGCCTGGGTCAGAGCAGGCATTAAAATGGGGCAAACACACCACTACTGAAGGAAAACACACACAAGCAACATCATTGCTCAAGAAGGACGACATGGAGGTGCTTCTCATGCAGCATGCCAGATGACGCAGAGCACAGAACCAACAGCAGCAGCTACCACCACACCAACCTGGGCCCCAAAGGCAATGTAGAAGGCAGGAGAGGCTATTCAGGACCAGGACAACCCTCCTGGGCCTCAGGGAACAGAATATCATCCAGAGGTACAGACTCAACTGGCAAGCTATACCGCAGCAGCTGCGCCAAATTGGGCCACAATTAACAGGCAGCCTTCAGACACCCCACATTATTCCACCAGAGACCATGCTGCTAGCTGTCCTGCACATGTTGGCAAGTGGCTCATTCCAAACTACGGGTGCCCTGGTTGCTGGGGTATCAAAGCTCTCATTCTCAGCCTTCCTTCCCAAGGTCCTTGATGTCATCATCTCCCTCACACCCTGTCACATCAGCTTCCCCAACACACAGCAGAAGCTACAGGAGACCAAACAGGAGTTTTACCAAATAAATGGCTTCCCGCATGTGATTGATGCCATTGACTGCACACAAGTCCGGATTGTACCACCTCTACAACAGAGCACCTATACCGCAACAGAAAGCACACCCACTCCATAAATGTGCAGGCCATTGTTGACCACCAGGGATTGTTCACCAACATCATGGCAAAGTATCCTGGGAGGGTACATGATTCCTTCATCTTCCACACAGCACCATCAATCGGCACTTCCAGGATGGACGATATGGCAATGGCCTTCTTGTCGGTAAGTCCAGAAACCTAGTAATATACACACAGCACAGCAACTCTGTAGGACACACAAGACATAAACCACTACATTGACCTGTGGCCAGGAAGACAATGAGGTGTGACACTGGTAGTTAAGTTTCATATCCTGACCTAATGGGATTCACACCTATGGACAAATGACGGCTGCCAATAACAATAGATGCCACTCTAGAGCCACAAAGGACCAATTTAAAACCACACAGTGACAATGACATGGCCTGCACTGGCAGTACAACTTGGAAGATAAACCATTCAATATCACATAAGGCCACATAGTCAATCCCACACCCTCCCAAACAATATGTACTGTGTAAGGGGGGTTCAATGTGAGACACATAGCATGATGATGCTGACTCACATGTAGGTGAGGCAGTACCAACATTTCACATCACTCCTGGGGTGATGTTGCCATCTATCAATAAGGAAGTGGACTGTGCTATGAAAACATGTTGATGTGACACTAATGCAAAGTGCACACTGCTGCACATACTGAAAGAGACAATTCTCCATCTACATAACAGATGTACAGAGAGATGGCCCTTCCTGCACACATACATCCACCTCCACAACCAAGTAAGCCTGCTCATCTGCAGCAAGTTCAGTAGTGTAGGTGCACGGTTGCCCATGAGCTACTGGCAGAGGGAACAACAAAGGTATGCATAGAGCATAGTCACACATGGGACAATTGTGCATTGTCAATACTGAACACCTCAGTGCTGACAACTTATGGAGATGTGTTGTGCATTGTCACCCAGCCTAATCAACGGGCCTCACTGTTGCATTTCATCTGCAATGACATGTCTAATTGGATGGGATGTCTAGGCCATGTCGCGCAACCATGTTGCCAACACAGTGGAATCTATTGTGTGTGTGGAAGTATCATGTCACCTCCAGTGAACGCACACTAAAACATCTTGCTCACTACATAACGCATGGGAAATACACGCTGAACTCCAAGTTTGAAAATAAACCAGAGATATCAGGTCAATTAGCCAAACACACATTTTTCAAGTCAAACAACCCAATGCAGAAAGAACCTCACAGGGGCCCAGGATCCAACACAATACCACAAACACATATGAGTCACAGACGACACAAGATATGAACTGCCATGCTACATGACATTCCTGATGCAAGCAACAACAAAAATACTTACCCCTATTTTCTCTTTCAGCTGATCAGGGTTACGGGATCCAGCCATGGATCATGGCTCTATTTGCCAACCCAAGCACAGCAGCAGAGTGTGCCTATAATGAGGCACATCAGAGGACACGTACCATTGTTGAACGGACTTTTGGCATCCTGAAGTCCAGATTCAGGTGCCTGGACATCACCGGAGGCAGCCTCCTATATTCTCCTGAAATGGTCTGCAAGATCATTTTGACCTGTGCCATCCTGAACAACATTTGTGTTAGGAGGAACACCCCCTATATGAACCAGAACAAGAACTGCCTGAGGAAGAGGAGGAGGTGGATGCTGACCGGGAAAATGGGGGAGAACATCCTAACAGCTGCAGGAATGCGTCGCAGACAACAGGTAGTTCAAAACCTTTTTAAACAATTGTCACTATCAATACATTGTTAAGATATGGAATTAAACACATCACTTTATCACTCAATCCTCCTCTGGGTAATTATGTATGCATCACATGTTCTCTAGGAATCAGAGTATTACCTCAGGGAGCATGTCACAAAAACAAATCTGACTACTTCTGATGCCACATCACATTTGATGGGTATGATTGTACAGCAAACATCTCACACAGTTTGTATGAAAAACATATTTTTAGTTCACAGTTGAATGGCAAATTCATAGGACCACAGCTATGAGAGACATCCATGTTGCCAGCATGGTCTATTGCAGTATATGACACACAACTATGACATCATCAATCATAAGGTAAATAAGCGCATTATACATGAGGCGGTGGATGTGAAGTAGCATTCGTAACAGGAATGTATGATCAGGCCCTTGACATCAGCAAGTGTGACATCAGCTATCGCTGCAAGGAGCATGTGTGACAAGAGGTGCATCAATCCTGAAAATGGATAGCACAAGTGTCCCAGGTATGACAAGCAATACTTACAAGACATGCCCTGCACAGTCCATCCCAGGTAATAAGTCCTGCCACGTTTTAAGTCTCTGCCCTCCCTTCTCTAGGGGGGCGCTGTAAATGGACTATCTGTACCCTGGGAATCATCATCCATACTCACCCAGACTCCCATTCTGACTCTTGTGTGCTTCCCTTTTCAGTATAGCATGCCATAGTTCAACTACATCAGCCTGCATGGACTTTATGTCCCATAATGCACTGCCTGGTAGTAGGTAAAACCTGTAATCTTCCGTCCATTGCTTCCCATGGGAAAAGTCGGGTTGGCCCCTTATACTGCATTCTCACCTCCAGGACTTGTGCGAGACTGAAGCTGCACACACCTGTGAGGGAGCTTGGGTGAAAAGTGGTGCATCAATCCTGAAAATGGATAGCACAAGTGTCCCAGGTATGACAAGCAATGCTCACAAGACATGCACTGCACAGTCCATCCCAGGTAATGAGTCCTGCCACTGCCATATTTTAAGTCTCTGCCATCTCTTCTCTAGGGGGCGCTGTAAATGGACTATCTGTGCCCTGGGAATCATCATCTACACTCACCCAGACTCCCATTCTGACTCCTGTGTGCTTCCCTGTTCAGTATGGCATGCCATAGTTCAACTATATCACCCTGCATGGACTTCATGTCTCATAATGCTCTGCCTGGTAGTCAGAAAGACCTGTAATGTTCTGTCCATTGCTTCCCATGGGAAAAGTCTGGTTGGCCCCTTATACTGCATTCTCACCTCCAGGACTTGTGAGAGACTGTAGTTGCACACACCTTTGAGGGAGCTTGGGTGCAAGTGGTGCATCAATCCTGAAAATGGATAGCACGAGTGTCCCAGGTATGACAAGCAATGCTCACAAGACATGCCCTGCGCAGTCCATTCCAGGTAATAAGTCCTGCCACTGCCATATTTTAAGTCTCTGCCCTCCCTTCTCTAGGGGGTGTTGTAAATTGACTATATGTACCCTGAGAATCATCATCTTCACTCACCCAGACTCTCATTCTGACTCCTGTGTGCTTCCCTGTTCAGTATGGCATGCCATAGTTCAACTACATCAGCCTGCATGGACTTCATGTCCCATAATGCACTGCCTGGTAGTCAGTAAGACCTGTAATCTTCTGTCCATTGCTTCCCATGGGAAAAGTCCGGTTGGCCCCTTATACTGGATTCTCTCCTCCAGGACTTGTGAGAGACTGAAGCTGCACACACCTGTGAGCTCTCTAATGCAGCCGAGCCATTTGACTCTGCCCTGGCCTTGTTGCTGCCTGGAACTGCTTAGAAGCTGTCATTCCCTGAAACTCCTTGTTGTGCATTGGAGTACAATTCATTTGTGTACCAGAGCCTTTGTTGGATTTTGTTACAGTGCTGAGTACCTCTGAAACTGTTGTTTGTTTCCACAGTGTTGTTCCTGCTTGTTCCAGTCAGACTCTGCTCCCTGTTTTTCTGCCTTGTTCATGTTTGTTCCTAGGAGAGCCCGCTTCCTGTTAGCCAGACCGGTTCCGGTCTTTGCGTCAACCAGAGCCATTCCCTGTACCCACATTTGCCTCATAGTTGGTTTCTATGCCCTCCGTTTACTCCTGGGGTATTGTGTCTGGTAAGTGTACGATCCGTCCTCAACTGTATAGAATAGTTTAATTTTGTTTTTGTACTGGTACATGCTTTCCTGGGGGCGAATCCAGTCCCCATCCTTTGTCTGGTTTTGAATGTATTCATTAGTGCCAAACAGTGACAGTGTGCTATGGCTGTATTCCTGAATTTGGTACTGTGCCTCCAGCCTAACAAACAAGGGCTGGTAATGTGTATGTAAGGACAATCCATGTTTGTACCCTGACAGTCCAGACACAGATTAACTTCTGCCGCCACCTTTCGATTGGGCTCGGGTGGTGACTAGCTGTGGGATTAATCTGCACAGAGACACTGATGTTCCCTGTTACTGTGGGAAGTTCAGAGCCCTACCCTGTGTACAAATGTATTGATGAGACCTGCATGTTTGTCCATTACTGATCTGTTACATATTTGTCCACACCAAGGTTGCTTTGTCTTCACTCTTCTGTATTTTCTGCTGTACCATAGCTGCCCTATCCCCTTGTATGCCTTTAGCAGATCTTTGGCTTTAGCTCAAATCTGCTTTGAAAGATTCTCTGTGAACTCAAGGGTTGCCTCCACAGACTCCTGACTAGACCTGCACGTAACCGTTACACCATGGAGGCCAATACTGACACAGGATACACATGGCCACACACTTGAACTGGACATTTTTGTGCAATGAACCTCTGAAAATATGTGAACATATGCAGCCTGGGCTGCTGGTCCACCACAGCCACAGGAGGAACATAGGTCTTTTACATTAGTCAAACTGTGTTGTACATAACAATTTTATGATTGGAATTGATGCTCTGTGTTGCAAACACTGTACCTACCAAACATGTTCAAATGCCTGACTCATGGGTAGTATACACACAAGTGACCATGAAATGGTAGCCAACAATTAGTGACGTCATCAGCCATCCTTAATCTTCCCTGGCTATTGTTTGTTGTGGGAATTGTATAGTCCCCAAAGTCAAGCAACTACACACAGCAAAAGAGTCAACATATTACAAACACATACCATGACTGTTGTACCTAATTGATTGGCATCTGATGTTGATACCCATTTGTAACACATTCATACATGAACATCATGCATAATGTATTGCATGCCGTTCCAACAGAAGCACACAAATAGTTTTAACAGTCAATTCACACACAAAACACACATGCCATGATTCATATTTTTGTAGCGTAGACTTGCTGTCCTCTATTGACGCAACACTTGCGCAAATATTAAAAATGACGCAAACACAGTTTGAGTCAGACGTTTTGACGCAAATGCATCAAAAAATGAAGCAAATGCTCAAATTATTTCTATGGGTCCCTAGCATTAATTCCGCCAGCGCATCCTAGGCATGCGGATATCCATTGAAAATGTATTGTTCCATGAATGTGTGGGATTTTGACACCTATGCGTCAAAGATTTTGATGCAAACTATGTAAACCTCAAAAAACTTGACACAAGACAGAAAACAGGGCGCAAATGAGACAGGAAGTGACGTAATAGGATATCCTGTTTACAGAAATGGTACAGTGGGTGTACTTTCACTTTCACTTTGCAGTCAGTGATTTTTCTAGACTGTGTGGCTGTGTGTTGGTTTGCTCTTCTGTGGATTTTGTCTCCTGTGTGGTCTGTCTTTTGTCGTTTGGTGTTCACTAACTCTATTTTGTACCTGTGTAAGTGTTTTTGTGTCTTTTATTGTTGTTAGATTTGTATTTGTAGTGTTGGGGGTCTGTTCGTGGGTAGGATTAGTTGGGGGTAGTTTGGGTCTTTAATTGGGTTTTATAAGTTTCTTTTTTTCTACTACCTTTTCCTATTTTTCCCTATTTACTGTCAGAAATTGTGTTTTGTACCATGTCAGGAAGGGCAAGGCTGGGGCGCATGGGTGAGGAGGAGCTTGGGGCATTTGTGTGGCTGGTGTGCCACATCCTTCCCAATATGTTGGAGGCTGGGGGCCATGTGATACAGGGGTATACAGGAGGCAAGACGGCTGCGCTGGTCAAAGGTGCTGTTCCACCTGAGAAGGATATTTAACACTGCACGGAATGAGCACCAGCTCAAGCATCGCTGGGCCAATCTGGTGGCCCGAGAGCAGGACCTGCTGGACCACCTGGGTGTGGTGATTGGTGGCCCTGTTGGTGAGTATCACATTGACAAATGTGTACAGTTCAATGCTCCTGAGTGACAGTAGCAGATATTGTGACATGCTGCATGCAATGTTTGTGGCCATGTGGAATGCAAGTTGAACAAACTGTAAGTGTACCAGTAATGTGATGTATTACCCCTGGTAATACATGTTAACAATGCAGTCCACAGTTTCATTGAGCCATGTCCGAACAGTATTCAGGGCCATATGTACCAAGCTCTTTAGAACCATCACTAATATTTAAGTTCACTGAATTCTTGTGTTTACTTCAGGACAAATATTCATTCACATGGACAAACCCAAATGGCCCATTCTGCTATCAGATTGCACAATCACAAAACAAGGTCTTCTAGTGGCATTTAGGATTAGGCGTTGAAATCCTATCATAGAGTCGCAGGCGCCTATGACATTTATTTCTTGGGCACAATTGTCGGGACTGAGCTATTGCAGTTACAATCTGTGCCAAATTGGTGCCAACCCATTTTCAAAAGAGAAAGGGTCAGCATGGCGTCCCTCATCTTTGTGAATGCATGGCCACAAACTATTTCAGAGCATGAAGGTGTGCAAGGGACCACTGACTGTTTCCAAAAATCTATTTTAGTAATGAAATAGGTTGTTAAAATACTTTCTGTACACCCCTGCTGAAATATTATTGCATTTCAACAAATGTTAACATCTCAATATGAAAGCAGACACAGACATGGTGGTCTGCTGAGCTCAGCAGGCCAGCATTCCTGTAAGTGCTCCAATTCCCAAGGGGTTTTCAGAATGAGACCTACCTCATCATGATTGAAGAGGTAGGTAATTTGCTACCTCATTTTTTATTTGCGAACAGTGTAATTTCGGGTGTTCTACCTCTGATCATCCAACTTGCTAATTGCTAGTTGCGGTGTCTCGCAATGTGTGATTCACAATACCTAATATAGGTACACATGGCCCTGAGTGACACATTTCAGGTGCAATGACTACACCTGTGCCCATACATTCTGTCAACGATGATCAGCTAAGACACTGTCAGCATACATTATTTCACAGTTTTGCAACAGCAAAGTGGCCAATCCATGTTTTAGTGCTACATTGTCATAATTTCACACACAGGATCCCTGCCATCATGTTGTCATAGGGGGCATATATGGCTTAGGGGACACTGCAAACACCGGCACACCTATTATGGACCACTGAAAGCACGATAATTCCTGAAAGCAAATCAACCCACATGTCCATCACACAGTTACTCATGATCCCTGCATGAACAAGACACAATACCTGAGTCACTGGTATTGCAGCGCACCAGGAAAGTTGCATTGCAAATGATGAAATGGAGTACCATCTGAAATGGATTAGCCACAGAAGTGTGTAGTCGGGTTTAGCACCACATGATTGTTAGGGCTAGTGCATGAGTGCATATGTGTGTCTATCACTCACTGGAGTGACAGTGTAAATGCAAGTTCGCAGTGGTATATCAGTTGGAGTGTCTATATGCCTGATGTTCAGCTCTATCATATAAAATGTCACACACTGTGATATGTTGTTCCCACGTTTGTACAGTGATCAGACTTTGAGCATATATCTCCCTTCCATGTTTTACAGGTGGACCAGCCCCCTTTACCATTGGTGAAGTGGCTCGATTTGAGGGCCCAGATGTATCCTGTAAGTGTGAAAATGTTTGTCCTGTGTTGTGATTGCAGCTGTTGTGTGATTGACTCTTGTGTGTTGGACTCATTGCAAGATATAATGAGCTGGCACGTGATCTGATATGTGACTTGACTGGAGGTTGACATAGTGTTATATGGAAGAGTTAGACATTCACTAGCAGACAGTCATATCTTGGGAGTCTAGTGCTGCGCAATAGGCATGGGCAGGTGAACAAGGTGATTTGTAGCCACATGTATGCCTACATTTGATTTGGAGGGGTCCAGTGTCATAATTCAGTCAGCAAGTTATACCCTAATTCACACAAAATAGTGATGCATCATTTTAACACACAAAATTGTGCATCACTGTAATGTAATAAACATGTAGGACTGCATGGGTGACTGTCCCCCAGCATCTAGCCCCACATTTTGTACTCCATTTACATACAACTTAAGTGTAATGTTAGAGGCATTCATGCAGGTCAAGGCCAGATGTGTGCTTGCATAAATGTGGGTGATTTAGGAAATGTGTCAGTGTGATCTGATATTGATGGTTGTCCACAAATGGAAACATGAGTGTAGATGTGAATGACCAATGGTTTACTTACTCCTAGTTGGCAGGCCTCCTTACATGTGTTCCACTCACTAAATCCATGTACAGATGGACAAAGCTTAGTGGTTGTCCTTGACAGTTGAAAATATGTATTGCATGCCCATCCCGCCTGAGGCACAGCATTACAGGGAGAAAATATATGTAGTTAGTTGTGATGGTCACAGTGTAGATGACAGACATGTAATTCAAGCATGCATGTGTGCCAAACTGCACTGACTCCTTATGATTAGCAACTGCATACCATCCTGCCAGTTCCATATACAAATCACAGGTCTTGTGTGCCTTGAAGTTGATCCAGATGATAGGGATTAGTTGCCCTGGCACATGTTAAGTACTTTCTGTATTTGCAATGTGACCAATTACACTACATATATGCACAGATCAGTTAATTTGGTACACACCTTGTTGTGCATTGCTGTGCTGTTAGATAGTTGATGGGTAGCTGCGTTGGCACGTCATTCCTCAGGGACATTCTATCACCTTTACTGTGATTTGGACTGCATGTGCAATTTGTGAGGAAGTGTAAGATTATCATCTGTACATGCATCAACATGAATTCGGAACAAATTTGAGAGTCTCAGAGGTGGGCAGTGCGATACAGGCACATCCTTGATGTGGAGGCTGGGTATCGAATGATGTCAAGATGCTATAGCTGTGAAAGAGTGACAGGAGCATGGCGGGCTTGTAGCCAAGGGGGCCCGGGATTGGCCACAACAGGTGCTGCCACCATCCCGAATGCAGGCACAGTGGACACTGGTATCTCTGCCACACCTGCTGCACCCTCAACATCTGCAACACAAGGCACAACAACTGCTGCACCATCTATGCAACCACCAGCCAATGACAGCACCAACACCTGCAGTTGCTACATTCACAGTGACACAAACCACCACAGCAGGTGATATGGACATGGCCGCATTGCGCCAGCTACAGCAGGACATGCTTAGGGTCATAAGGCAAATGTATAGTCTCCAGCGTGAGGTAGCCCACAACAGCTGAAGACTCAAATCAATTAAAAAAACTCTGAGGAGGGCAAACCTCTGAGTCCAGTTTTGCCTCACCCCTAATTCCGACCCCTCCCTCCTCTTTATAAGCTATTAGTTTACGTAGGTTGGGCGTGGGGGAGTTATATTATTACATGTTAGTTTGTGGGTGGGGTTGATGTTGGGGTTTAGGTGTATTCCGGAAAAAAAAATATATATATATATATATATTTGTTTAGTATTGGTTAGTATCTGTTTAGGTTAGTATATGTTGTCCAACACGTGTCCCATCATATAAGGGGGGTGGAGGGTTGATGTTTAGAGTGTATAGTTACATGTGGTAAGTAAGTTTAGCATAGGGTAGTTAGAGCCAGTTGTGGGTAATGTATAGTTAGGATAGGTTAGGTTAGTATAGGTGTGCGACATAGTTTACATTTTCTTTCATACATATGTAATAAAGTTGTACGTACTCCTTTATGGTATGTGTCATATGCTTGGGGATCTGGGCCTTTGCATGAGTGTGCAGTGGCAAATTTGTGTTTGCCTGTGTATTCCATCCTCCAGCCACATCCCATTCTTGACATGTTTATTCCCACTTCCAAATCAGCTGTCACATTGACAGCTACAACAAAGCTACATCTCTATGCATCTGCCATCCATTGTACCCACCACTCAAGGTGACTATCATTCTCATGTATTGGACAGATATGTGTGATTTTAAAACTGTCATCGTTTGGGTCCTGAGTTGGAAATCTTCACCACTGTGGGACGTCTGCCTGCAGCCTGATGTTCATGTGAACCCTCATAAACTGAGTGGTGTCATAATCTTATGAGGTTCAGTATACACAAATTACTCCTATGAATTTTTTCATTGTACTGCCAGGTGACATTATTGTCCAAATACTCTTAAACATCCCTTCCTGCTGTATGTTGTGGTTGTGGGATTTATGTTTAGAGTCATATGTCACATACACAATGCTTATCTTGTAGGGGATGTGGCCAGCATTGAGTTTAATCTTGTAGATACCTTGGGCCTGACATATACAATTTCTACACAGCATTTTTTGGTGCTTTAACTTTAGAAATGAGGCACAAGCAGCACAGATGATTGTAAAATCCAGACCCTTGTGCATAGATATCAGCCCACATTCTTTCTACGCTTTTGTATTGACATTCTGTGGCCATTTACATGTTACATGTATCACAAAATTCCTGCACAGTAGATGTGTCGCATTACACAGAGACAAAGTGGTTGTGTAGGTGTTGTTTATTTGAAAGTGCCGTAGTGCAATATTTACATCCAGGTTTGTAAGTCCATTGGTGTGACGCATTCTATTGTGACGCAACACAAGTGCAATGTTGAGGGACACGTCATTGGACATGCTGCGATGGAGTGCCATTCAGTGCAGAGGAACATGAATTGCCAGTTGGGTAGTGAGAGACAATTGCAGTCCATAGTGGTAAGGTAAACAGTGTGTTGGAGAACAGTGCATGTTACCAACTGTAGCAAGACTTGCATGTTGTCAAGCACAGGACATAGTAAAATCACTGCCCATGTAGCATGGGCTGGTGCTACCGGGTACTCCTACGGGTGAAGGTGATCTGTTCCACGCCTTCATCTTCTGATGTATGTGTCGTCTCTTCTGCCTTTTGTGGTGGTGGTGGTGGGATTGAGGGGGAACACACACTTCAGTATTTGGAGAAGTGGACTCTGAATTCCCGGTAGCTGCCAACTGTGTAACTATTAAGGGCATGCAGCAACGTCCCTGTGGTAGGCAGCCAGGTCAGCCCTGAGGGAGTCCTGATTGTTCTCATGCATGCAGTGAAAAGTTTGGGAGGCCAGGTGTTGTGGCAACTCCCTCACTGCAGTGGTGAAGTCCCTCACACACTGTTGTAGTCCTTGCAGTAGGACTTGCATGGCTGCTGACTGCTCTGCGGATGTCATCATGCACATGCGCATCCCCTCAAGGCAGGCTGCCATATTTTGCATCCCCACCCACACCTCCTTGGCCAGCTCCCACTGTACTCCCACAACTGTCCTCTCAAAGGTGGTCCCAGTGTCATCAGAGTCCTCAGCTGTGTTGGAGCTGGCAGGTCGTACTACTGGACGGCTGCTACATCTGTGCTCCTCCCTGCGACTGAAGGTGGGGTATGGAGGGTTCCCAGGACATCTTGGAGGGTTTCCTGGCTCATGGTTGTCAGATCGACATCCATGTCATCAGGGTAGTCCAGGACAGGCACATCCACAGGAGAACCGTCGTCCTAAGCCATGAGATATTGTACAATTAGTGTGTCTTTGTTGTGCCAGTTGTAATGTGATGTCACTGACTTCCTATTAGTGAAACATTGTAATCTGGGTTCCCGTTCATTGTTCCTGTCATTAATATATGCATTTTCACAGGCCTATGCCCCACCTGCATGTCACATGTAGTGGGGGTAGTTTGGGGAATTGTCTGCGCCACATCCTCTAGGTGTAGGTTCTGTTCAAATTGTGTCTTGCCACCTTTTTGTCCTACTCAACCCTCCCTCTACTACCATTAGCATGGTGAGGCCTTGCAATGCCTGTTGGTGTTCTGATGCCACTTGCACCACACATAACAATATGGCCCTGACCCGCTCTATGATATTTCACATACACCTATACGTTGCTGAGACCTAGCACATACTATGTATTGCATTGGCATGACAGAATACAGGTGTCAGCATTGGTAGTTTGTCATGTTGATGCTTGCGAATGTGTGCTACATTGCATTGCACTGGTGGGCCTGGCAGAGTTCCATTTCCTCTTACGAATGTGCAGTTGTGTTTCACTAGCTACACACATATGTCCTCCCCCTCAATGCTGTTGTCTTAGCAGTATAACAGTTGAGATGTTGCAAGGTGGCATTAAAGTTATTGTAACACAGGCACGGGGTAGACCCTGGAATGGGCAGCATGGGTATGACATTACTTCTGTGTACTTCATGATGTAAGTGACAATGCCTGATGTTTATTGAGACTACAGACATGAGCATTTGACAGGGGTTGCACTTGGATAGGTATTGAAGGGGATTGATCACGTAGTCATCCTGAATCCTGAAATTGAGTGTGTTTGTGTCATGGGCACCTAACTGCCATTTCCTAATTGACCAACACACACAGCACAGGTATTAGTGGCAAATATTGTCAATGGTAAATGCTGCTTGAGGCAATGGCCTGAGACTGGGCATTGTCCTCTAGTTCACATTCTGACAATACCAGCTATCCTGTGACAGCAGCCCTGTTTTACATTCTAGCCTACCCTCCTGGACTGGCTTTGCCTTTCCAGGAACCTTGGCATGGCGGTGTACCCCATGCAAAGGTTGTTGGTGTTGTGCTGTGCCCCTGGATGCCCCTGCACAGTCCATGCACCAGTGCCGTGCCCCTTTGCCCTTTGATTTCCATGGCTGACATGCACACTTTTTATTGCTTTTATGCTTTGCTTTTCTCATTATTATTTTAACTCTACTGTTTATTTCTAAGTATCTGGCTACCAGGGTCCCGAGGGGTGGCTAGACCCCAGTTTGGATTTTCATTTTCTCACACGTCTTTCCTCACATTATATGCAGCACTAGAGGACTCTTGGTCAAGGCCCAAGCATGCCTTCTTCTCACCAGTGGCCTATTTCAGGGCCATCATAGCGCATTGGCACAGCCCCAGTGCACCTGGTTACTTATTCAGTTTAATTTCCTTGTTGGCACGTTGTGCCATTGTTTTTTGGAGTTGCCTGGCTCCAAGGAGACTTGGTGCCTTTTTGGAGGAGGTCTTGGACCCTTTTTATTGCTTTTATGCTTTGCTTTGTTTATTATTATTTTATCCTTACTGTTTATTTCTAAATATCGCGCTGCCTGGGAGTGAACTCGCAAGGTCCTGAGGGGGAGGCTCGGACCCCAGTTTGTAATTTCATTTTCCCACTCGCCTTTCCCCCACGTTACATGCACCACTAGAGGGCTCTGGGTCATGTCCCAAGACACGCCTCCTCCTCCTTATTGGCCCATTACAGGGCCATGATAGCGCATCAGTGAAGCGGGCACCCTGCAGGCCCCCTAAAGACGCGCCAAGGTCAAGCCAATCTGCACCCGTCCATGCCCAGACTATGGCTTGCGCCAGGGACCCCGGCCCTCATCTCAAGTATTTTAGTAATGTGCATTCATGTAAACAACCAGGGCAAGGCTATATGTGGTACTTGTTTCGATTTCAGCACACCCTTGACCCAGCACAAGTGTAAACTCTGTAATTCTGAATGTTTGCCTCATTTCAAGATTCAAAGCACTTCTAAGCATATTATGCTTCTTGAAAAAGCTCAATCAACTCATCTTGCTTTGTGCTCCCATAGATTAGATAGCCAACTTTTAATTTTAAGAATACGCATGATTTTTAAATTCATTTAGGTTCAACTAGGCCAGATATCATTTTTATAACAGAGACCTGGGAAGACAGATCCTCTGACCCTGATTTATACAAGCCCTTCTGCCCTGCTACTCCATTACCAGATTGGACAGGTCTGGTAAATGAGGGGGAGATTTAGCAGTAGTCCATAAAGACTCTTTGACTTTTTTCCACCAAACCTTCAGTCGTTTTTGACTGTGAAGCCCTCTTTCTTTGCTGTAAAGCAAACCATCATACCACACTATGGCCCTCATTGCAACCTTGGCGGTAAATGGCGCTCACCGCCGTGCTGACGGCCGCCAAGATACTGTGAGTACGGTGTAATACCGCTACGGGTATTATGAGCCACACAGAGAAATCCGCCACCATACAGACACCCACACAAGTCCGCCAGACCAAAGGTCAGTGATAAATTGGCGGTATCAAAACCCACACCGTTATGCCAACAGGAATACGCCCACAGTATTAGGACCCACGAATCACCACAGCGGTCTTTCAACTGCGGTAAACCATTGGCAGTACACACTGCCGCGCTCACAATACACACATCTTCACAAAACACCACCACATTGGACAATTCAAACTACACACACCCAACACACATACACACAGACCACACCCACACACTCAGACCACTATAAAACACACACCCAAAACCCTTTCAACGAAAATAAAGATTGCCAACAGAGAGAGTCACAAGCCAGGAGCACCCACTCAAATTGAGCCACAGAACACCATCACCCATACACCATCCACGCACCTCACAGCACACACCACAACACATCACCCCACACATATCACTCACACCACATCCATGGCACCCCAAAGACATCCCATGTTTCCAGAGGAGGAGTTAAGGGTCATGGTGGAGGAAATCATCTGGGTAGAGCCACAGCTATTCGGATCACAGGTGCAGCAGACATCCCTTGCTAGGAAGATGGAGCTATGGTGGAGAATCATGGACAGGGTCAATGCCGTGGGACAGCACCCCAGAACAAGGGATGAAATCAGGAAGAGGTGGAATGACCTACGAGGGAAGGTGCATTCCGTTGTTGCAGGACACCAGGTAGCTGTACAGAGGACTGGCGGTGGACCCCCACCTCATCCCCTAGAAGTAAAAACATGGGAGGAGCACATCTTGGCAATAATGCATCCTGAGGGCCTCGCAGGAGTAGCAGGAGGACTGGACTCTAGTAAGTCATATCTTTACTACTATATCCCCCACCCTACCTGCATGCCATCCCAAACTCCTACCCTTACCCTCACCCCCATCACTCTACAACCTCACATATACCCCACTATCACAACCCACCCATCCCAAAACCAAGCCCTGCATGTAAGACCAATCCATAGATCCCCATCACAGACCTGCATGGACACCCATCACCACAGCATGCCCATTAGAGAGAATCACCTAGCTCACAAAATCACCACGCACAGAAGGCAAAGCTGACAGGGCAATCAACCATAAAGGGAAACACAACCATGCACAAGATGGCACACACAGATACAATAACACTGCATTTTCATCCCAACAGGACCCCTACTCAACGTCACTGGAGAGGAGTTGCCAGCAACATCCAGTCCCCCCCCCAGAGGAGGCCCACAGTGATGACAGCAGCTCTGCACGCCTGGATCACGATGACCAACCTGGACCATCAGGGACCTCTGGACAGTTGGTTACCCTGCCACAGTCTCAACCCACCACAGACCCTCCCACCTCAGGAACCACCAGCACAGCACCCACCCAGTGGGCCCATGCCACTGTCCCCAGGACACGTCAATCAGCAGTGTGTCAACCACTACAGAGACCCCAGGCAACCCCACAAACACAGGACGATCAGGGACCTGGGGTCAGTGGCAGTGGGCACACGGTTCAGGGGACAGAGGCACAGGACAACAGGGAAGCTGGGAGGACTGTGGTGCGACAGGGGGAGGACAGGCCCAGGGAACCCACTCTCCCGGAGGACCTCACCAACATCCTGGGAGCATACCACCACTCCCAGGAGACCATGGGCCAGATACTATACAAGTTGCAGGAGACCCAGCGGCTACAGGAGGGACAATACCTTGGGATCCTGGAGGAACTAAAAAACATCTACACCATCCTGGTCACCATTGCAGGGGTGCTGGCAGACATGGGCAACACCATGAGGGAGGCAGTGGCACAACAATGGGCCCCTGACACTAGCCAACTCTGGAGTTGGCCCATCACATATGGGATGCTGCTATTCCCTAAGATAAAGGCATAATGCACAGAGCCAGGATACTTGGCATTCACATGGGAGATGTACTGGTCCGCCAAACACACCATCTGCACATTCATAGAGTGATAGCTTTTTCTATTCCTGAACACTTGTTCATCTCACTGGGGGGGGCTACAAATGCTACATGTGTACCATCTATGGCACCAATGATGTTGGGGATATGTCCCAGCGCATAAACGTCAGCTTTCACTGTGGCCAGATCCTCCACCTGGGGGAATACACTGTAGCTGTGCATGTGTTTAAGCAGGGCTGACAACACTCTGGTCAACACATTGGAGAACATTGGCTGAGACATCCCTGGTGCCATGGCCACTGTTGTTTGGAAGGAAACACTTGCCAGGAAATAGAGCACTGACAGAACCTGCACTAGAGGGGGGATACCTGTGGGCTGACGGATAGCTGTCATCAGGTCTGGTTCCAATTAGGCACACATTTCTTGGATTGGGGCCTGATTAAGTCTGTATGTTAGTATAATGTGTCTGTCCTCCATTGTCCACCAGGGGTCTGTACACATGAGGATGTCTCCATCTCATATTCATCCTCAGCTGTGAAGCCTAGGGAGGAAAACTGTAAGCAGAGGGTTATAATCACACAATTGCAATAATGATGCATTTCTTCCTTTACAGAACCAGTATGTGAATCCGAGAGTCAGTTGCTGTGCCAAAGTCAGCTGTGACGCAGTTAGGTGCCATGGGCTGTGCCCCCCTGAAATGGCGGCTGCCTGACCTGTGAGGGGGGACAAGTGCAAATGAGGTGATTTCGCTGGTGTTGTGCGCCATTGCAGTAGGCGGTCGATGACCGTCGCACATCTTCGCTTTGGTTACCATTGGGGCCTGTGGGTTCCAGGAGCCAATGGCGATGTATGCCGGGGGTGACGGCACGCACCGCCGCAGACGTGACTGCCATTTTCTATCTCTTCATTCACTTGCTACCTGACCTTCTTTTTTTTTTTTTACCTGACATTCAACAGCATAGGACCTACACTGCAAGTGCTGCTGTGACTTGTGTCTGGAAGCAACAATGGCTCATGTGTCTGGGGAAAGGGCACCTGCCTTCACTGCGGAGGAGTTGGAGAGACTGGTGGATGGGGTCTTACCCCAGTACATGCTAATCTACGATCCTCCAGATAAACAGGCGAGTACACTGTGAGCATGATGCGTGGGGCATAAATGTATGGAGTGCTGGGTATGTAAGCCACATGTAGGGGGGTTGCTGAGGCGTCCTGGCCAGAGTGCTGCATGTATGGTGGTCAATGTATGTGCGTCAGGGATATGATGGGCCATGAGTGTGACGGTCTGGACGCTTAACTAATTCCCTTTTCTGCTGTTGTTTTCCTGCAGGTCAGCGCCCATCAGAAAAAGGGTATTTTGGTGTGCCATCGCCAAGGAGGTGCGGACCCTGGGGGTCTTTGACAGGCGGAGCATCCACTGCCGCAAACGGTGGGAGGACCTGCGCCGCTGGGCAAGGAAGACAGCGGAGGCCCAGCTAGGGCTGGCCTCCCAACGAGGAAGGCGTGCCCATCGTACCCTGACCCCCCTGATGTTCTGCATCCTGGCGATGACCTATCCAGAGTTGAATGGGGCTTGAGGGCATCACAGCAGCCACAAGGGGGTGAGTACAAATTCTGATTCCGTACTTTGCATGCGTTATGCTTTTACCTGGGTGGGGATGTGGACTGTGGGCGCCCCTAGGCCAGGGCGAACATGGCAGGGTAGGTCCCTTGTTGGGCAGGCTCTGAAGCACTCCAAACCCAATAGTGTTAGTGGGCATCTACTACTGGTCAGGGCCCTATTTGTTTCAGGTGTGCAGCTGATGGTGTTAGGCATTGTACCCCATAGGTTGGTGACTGGCATTGTAACTGGTAGTGCATGGATTCGTGCATTGGGATGTTCCCTGTGAGTTGTGTACGCCAAAGGTAAGTTGTTGCTGGCATTGACCAAGTGTATCCTCTGTCTCTCCCCCCCTTTTTGTTTTGTCACCCTGTCCTTGTGTGCATTAGCATAATCTGGCGGAGGAGCAAAGGCACTGGCGATGGAGGGAGCTGCATCCCACATGAGCCTGGAGGCTGAATCCACTGACGGTGAGGGCACCAGTGGGACAGAGGGCGAGGGGAGCACCACAACGGGGACAGGAGGGGACACCACAGACAGAGACTCCTCCTCCAATGGAAGCTCCCCGGGGGTGGCGGACACCTCTGTGCCCACCCCAACTACAGGTACAGCCACCACCCCCCCCTACCAGCACCGCCCTCCCAGCAGCCCCTGAGCATGTTTCCCGTGCCCGCTCACCCAGGAGGGTGGACATCTCCTTTGCCCCAGGTACCTCAGGCCCTGCCCTCAGTGAGGAGGCTATTGACCTCCTGTGATCCCTCACTGTTGGGCAGTCAACCATTCTGAATGCCATACAGGGTGTTGAGAGGCATTTGCAAGAAACAAATGCATACCTGGAGTGAATTCACTCTGGCTTGGCAGCCCAAAAGAGAGCATTTCAGCCTCTGGGCTCCACACTGATGGCAGCCATTGTCCCTTTATCCAGCCTCCACCCTCCAACTTCCTCTACCCAGTCCCAATCCCCTCAACTCCAGCCTATCCCAAGCACACCTGCAGACCAGCATTCACCCAAATAAACACACAGAAGTGGCTCAGGCAAACACAAGCACCGCACGTCATCGCACAGGCACTCACACAAGCACCATCCCCATGCAGACACACCAACATCCACTGCTTCCACTGTGTCCCCCTCCTCCTCCTCATCTACCTCCCTCACAGTAGCATCTCCACTCACACCTGCATGCACTACATCCTCATCCATTACCTCCATCCCCAGCACGCCCATCACTACACACCACTCACTGGCAGTCACCACCCCCACATCCATGCACACGTCCCCTGTGTCCTCTCCCAGTGTGTCTGTGACTGCTCCTCCCAAAGTACACAAATGCAAGCACCCACTCACCCAACAGCCATCCACCTCACAACAGCTTCCAGCCCCTGCACCTGCTCCCAAACTTAGCAGACACACACCTCCTACAACCACTCCCTCTTCCTCCACTCCCAGACCTTCTCCCTCTTCCTGCCCCTGTGTCCCTAAGAAGATTTTCCTTGCAAACATTAACCTCTTCCCTACCCCTCCCCCAAGTCCTTCCTCTCATACCCGGGTGGCCAAAACCCAGCCCAGCACCTCAGCCACCAAGTCCACGTCCACTGTGGTTCCTGCAGCTGTCAGAGGATCAAAGGGGGCACCCATCTGCCCAGCCAGTGTGCCACCAACCCCTGCCAAGGCAAAATCAATTCCGCAACATGGCAAGGTGAAGAAGGGGACAGCATCCAGCAAGGGGAAGGAGCCACAACCACCCAGCAAGGCCACCTCAAAGACTCCGTCCGAGGCAGCAGGTAAAGGCCTGGTGGCTACCAGCACAGCCACAATCACTTCCACCTCGTGGCCAGCACTGCCAGCAGTCCCGCCGCTAGCACTGCCGCAAGCACTGCCACCTGCACTGCTACCTGCACCTCCGCAAGCACCACTACTGTCAGCAGCAGCAACCCCAGTGGGCAGCCGTCTGAGGCTGCAGGAGAATGACTTGAGCCCCCCCCCACCACTGGCAGCACCGCCGCAAGCCCCGCCACCTGCACCGTTGACAGTAGCACCACTGCCAGCAGCAGCAGCCCCAGTGGGCAGCCGTCCGAGCCTGCAGGAGAGGGGCTGGAGCCTCCCTCCACCACTGACAGCACCAGCACTACCACCACAGTGCAAACATAGCTGCCGCCGGATGGACTCTAGCCCTGCCTCCATGGCCTATCAGGCATCCAGTCACTGCAAATCACATGGCTCAGACTCCCAGGTGAGGGACTGTGAACTGCCACACCCCAAGTGTTGCATCACTGGGCCCAGAGCCCCCCCCCCAGAACCAGTGGAGAAAGGCATCCATTCACCCTATCCTTGACAGGATGAATCACACTGGGCACCAAGCCCCCTCCAGAACCAGTGGAGAAAGGCATCCACTCACCCTATCCTTGGCAGGATGAAGCACACTGGGCACCAAGCCCCCTGAAGAACCAGTGGAGAAAGCCATCCACTCACCCTATCCTTTCCAGGATGAAGCACACTGGGCACCAAGCCCCTTCCAAAACCAGTGGAGAAGGGCATCCTCACACCCTATCCTTGGCAGGATGAAGCACACTGGGCACCAAGCCCCTTCCAGAACGAGTGAAGAAAGGCATCCACTCACCCTATCCTTGGCAGGATGAAGTACACTGGGCACAAAGCCCCCTTCAGAACCGGTGAAGAAAGGCATCGACTTGAGAGACTGTGGCTTTGCACTCACCAGGAGCAAGCAGTGGGCAAACCACCCACTTGAGAGACTTGAGAGACTGTGGCTTTGCATTCCCCAGGACCAAGAAGTGGGCAAACCACCCACTTGGGAGACTTGAGAGACTGTGGCTTTGCACTCCCCAGGACAAGGCAGTGGGCAAACCACCCACTTGAGAGACTTGAGAGACTGTGGCTTTGCACTCCGCAGGACCAGGCAATGGGTAAGCCACCCACTTGGGAGACTTGAGAGACTGTGACTTTGCATTCCCCAGGACCAGGCAGTGGGCAAACCACCCACTTGAGAGACTTGAGAGACTGTGGCTTTGCACTCCCCAGGGCCAGGCAGTGGGCAAACCACCCACTTGAGAGACTTGAGAGACTGTGGCTTTGTACTCCCCTGGGCCAGGCAATGGGCAAACCACCCACTTGGTAGACTTGAGAGACTGTGGCCCTGTACTCCCCAGGACATCACTGTGGGCATGGAGCCCCCTCCAGGAGCAGTGGCGTTGTCCCATCTTCCGGGTGAGGTGCCCCCCCTTCCCTGTCCCCCTGAGGTGCCTGTGTGTTTTCGACCTGATGCCCCTGCAGTGTTCTTTCTGTATTGAGGCAGGAGTCAAGTGTGGGCCTGGCCTATGAGTTTTGGCCCAGTGGCCCACGGACATTTTGAGTGGACAACGTACCGCCTTATGTACATATTGTATATATTGTAAATACTGTTTTTGAATTTGTAATGTATATCTGACTATTTCCAATATGACACTCAGTTGACTCAATTCCTTTTGTCCTTGCGTTCTTCCAGAGTGTTACTGGGTGTATATGTAATGTTGATACATGTATTTGTGTGTATGGTGTTGGGGGTGAGGGTGGAGGTGGGGGTGTTGCGTGTTGCATGTGTGTGTCACTTTCTTTATCCTCCCCGTGTGCTAGGTGCAGTACTCACCGCGGTCGATGCTGCTGCCGCCGTTCGTACTCCAAGTAGATGAGAAGATACAACAACATCGGTAACACCTGTAGTTTGGGCTCCATGGCGTCCTACTTCTTCGTTGAGTGTCGAGAGGTGAGTGGTTTCCCTTCTGTGTACTGTTTCCGCCGTGCTTTTGATGGCATGGTACCACCCCAGAAAACTGGCGGATGGGCAGGTTGTAATGTGGTGGGCGGTACATTGACTTCCGCCTGTCTGTTGGCGGTTACCGCCATGGTGTTTGTTGCTACCGCCGTGGCGGTCGGAGTGTTAAAGTGGCTGTCTGTGTTGGCGGTTTCTGCCATGGTCGTGATTCCATTTTTTTACCACCTGCCTTTTGGTGGTATTACCGCCGCTTTAACACCGTCCGCCAGGGTTGTAATGAAGGCCTATATGTACTACTGCTTTATAGGCCTCAAATCCAAGTTTCTTGAGTCCCTTACCAATTTCGTAGAAAGTAGACCCTCCCTTGGAAACCTTACTATGTTGGGAAATTTTAATTTCTATTTTGAGGACATTAGTAATAGGGAAACCACTGCTCTGTGTGATGATTTCCAGGACTTTGGTCTGAAACAATTGGTAAGTGTCCCAACTCATGCCACTGGTCATACTCTGTATAACATCTTTTCTAACATTGACAGCTTCAAACTGGATGACTGCCGGGAAGTCATCTGGTCTGACCATTGTCCTCTAAGGTTTTCAGAGCCCACAGCACTTATTAAGCCCCAAACGAAAGTGACACAAGCGTGGGGTAGGACGAATCTTCCTGAGCTGAAGATTAATCTTGCGACGTCTACACCCTCTCACTCGGTTGAGGTCAAAGCAGCCACAGCCACTTATGTGGACTGGCTTCATATGACCATAAATAAATGGGATCCCTTGATCAAACAAAAAATGAGAACCAAGCTCACAGCACCCTGGTTCTCAACTAAGCTGGGAGGTATGACGAAAAAGTGCAGAATACAGGAAAAACTATGGACAGCTTGTTACTCTCCAGAGGATAAAGTTAAATATAGGCAGCACATACTTGAGTATAAAAACTTGATTAAATTGGAGAAAACAGTATACTTCATTGGTAAAATCTGCGTGGTTATAAACTCAGCTGGAGAGCTTTTTCAAACAGTGCTACAGCTGTCTCCCGTACTTAAAGCCCATTTGTCACCTCCTTCTCAAGATTGCAGTGACAGCCTAGCCTCTCTTTCATTACCTTAGTAATGTTATCTGCTTGGATTCCTCTAGGAAAGTGATGGGGTAGCCGATCTTTGACCACCCTCCTTTTAGTGAGTTTCTGGTCATCTCCCCCACTCGCACAACAGAGTTTATGCATCTCACTAAATCAGGATGTCCTGTAGACCCATGTCCAGCCAAGTTTTTCCACGAACTGCAGAGTGTCCTTGTCCATCCACTGGCCTAGTCAGCAGGTACTTTTCCACATGATTGGAAAAAAGCGTACATTTTTCTGCTTCTGAAAAAGAACACCCTTGATCTCCTGAAGGACAAAAACTATTGGCCTATGTCTTAACTACCACTTTCGGCCAGGGTACTTGAAAGACATCTAAATGCCTACCTGACAGAATATCTGGAGAAATATGACAACCAAGACCATGCACAATTTGGCTTCAGGAAAGCTAACAGCACTGATACTGCTCTTATCACCATGACTGAAGAAGTCAGGGAGTTTTTGGACAAAGGTGGGAAGGCAGTAGTGGTCCTGTTAGACCTATCTGCTGTCTTCGATACTGTTAATCATTCAATCTTAAAGCAACATCAGGCCGATATTGGACTCCAGGTTTCAGCTCTAAACCGGGTAAGTTCATTTCTGGATGACAGAATGCAATCAGTGGCAATGAAAGACTTTACTTCTAATCCTTTTACTCTCCCATGTGGAATACCTCACGGGTCTTTCCTGAGTCCCACCTTGTTTAATATCTAAAAAAGCCCCTCTTTTGAACATAATTAGGGATTTTGGTTACATAACCATTTCATACGCAGATGACACTCAAATTGTCATTCCCATTACAGACAATATTAACAAGACCACCTGCCATTTCAAGAGCTGCATGTCAGCAATTGTTGACTGGATGAGTGCTCATTACATGAAGCTAAACTTGGATAAAACTGAGGTTCTCCTCTTTGGTCTGGATGAATCCCTTTGGAAATCTGATTGGTGGCCACACTGTCTTCGCCTACCACCTACCCAGGAAGGAAAGTTAGAAATCTTGGGCTTGTGATGGATTCCAGGAATGTCCTCTCAGACCACACGACCCAGTTAACATCCTCATGTTTCTCCACACTGAAGCTAGTAAAAAAGATTCTCCCACTTTCTGGCCCTCAAACTTTGGAAAACTGGTTATCTCACTGGCCCATGCTAAGCTGTACTACTGTATGTATGCCCTTTATGCTGGAGCCCAAATTGGGATCCTAAAAGGGTCCTAAAGAAACTACAGAGAATTCAGAATGCTGCAGTGCATTTACCAAAGAATCTGAAAAAACACAAATAAGTCTCAAAGGCTAGAGAAGAGCTCCACTGGCTAATTGCTTTTAAAGCTCTTTGCAGTAGGCATAAAACCCTCTATCAATCTGGCTCAGTGCCCTAGAAAAACAGGATTGCATGGTATGTTCCTGTGCATAATCTCAGATCTTCCAGCTCTAAAATGATAACCACTCCAAGAACATTTAAAAATTCTTGGGGTGGTAAACGTTGGTACACCTATACCTCCCTTTTATGGACTTCTTTACGAGTCCACATCAGAAGTCAGCCCAACCTGCTATCTTTTAGAAAACTTCTTAAAACATGGCTACACAGGCTTCCCTAGTCATAATTACCCCTTCTCACACTTAAGCAATTTTTATAATGTGCTGTTTTTAGGTAACGTCTCGTAGTATTTAGGTGTTTTTATTTCTATCCCTGTTCTTTTGTATCTTTCTCTCAGACACTTGAGGCAGAGCCTAGATGCCTTTGGGCATTTTTTTAATAATCAATACATCAATACCCAAACCCCTGAACTAATGATTGTAGCACTCCACACAATGTCCTGCTATTTCTAGCAAGCTCCTTTCAGGGCTGTTTATAGGCCTGGCACTAGCCAAGACCTTTTGATTTTACTAAAATGTTATGTATAATATACTTATTTAAAGTGGCTTTCAGCCATATATCTTCATCCATTGGTCTGTCATTCATATTTTTCTTCCACCCACTACGTTATACATCCTGGATCAATGGGTCAGCTCACTTCAGCCTCTGGATGACTTCACTTTGATTGACTACATTTTGCTCTGTCACAAGGAGCACATATGCACGCAAGGTTGTTCCCTGCAGAGCCAGTGTTTTTTTTTGTTTTTTTACTTTACCATTACTTTACTCCTGCCTTTTTGCTTCGAGCCTGATGTAATGGTAGAACACCTTCTACCAACTCGCCATGTTGTTTTTAATGTGAGCATGCAACACTTTCCAGCTTTATTAGTTCTTGTGTCCTGCTATGGCTGTTATACATTCCATTATGATTGGCCTTTGTTTATCTAACTGCTGCTAATGTACATAGTATACTACTATTTTTTAAGTTATACATGTCTTACAATGCACACAATGAAGTGCATTTATATGTACACTCACGTATGTCATGCTGTATACATTTTGATGGAGAAGTACAGTTATACTTGTAAAACAACTTAACCACTATGTCCTGCTTGTGTGGCTGTCTAATTTCCTTTTAGTGCTCTTGTATAGTGTACATAGACATTTAACAATCTGTGTCTGTCTACCTATCCTTGTAAGCCTCTCTATCTGTCTTTACATACTCTCTATCTGCCTGTCTGCAAGATTTTGCAACCCTCTCTATCTATTTCTAATACTGATTTACAAAAGAACATTACTAAAAACATTAGCAAAGGCAAGAGGCTGGCTTATAGCCGGATTGCATGTTTTAGGTCTAGTGTTAGCCATGACCCTGAGATTGTAACAAAATTAGGTACACATCATAGTTAGTTATCAGGTTTTCTGCAATACGTCATACATTATTCTGCCTTTGTGTTGTTCTATCCACTAGTGCGTGTATCATGGGACTGTGGGTCAGTCCACTTCAGCAATTTGCTGACTTTACTGTGAGTTACAACATGCTTCCCTTTTACAAGGACCACAGCCACACACAAAGTAATTCCCTTCAGTGCCAGGGACTGCTAAATGAATGTGTGCTTATTTGAGAATAAAGAAATACTTTTGTCCTTAGCCAAGATATTGTATAAATTGATGAGGGCTCAGTAGCTCTCCCAGCAATAAACAATTGCAAGACTGTTGCATAGGTGTTACTTTCGGTTTGGGTTCAGCTGTCCCAGCGTGAGCTCCTGCTGCGGGGCACCGTGTTTGGCGCGAGCTCTCGCTGTGACGTGCACTGCATGCTTACGTCATTATGTTCTCTGTAGCAGCAGGCACTGTATATTTTTAAATAGTATATGTTTTCTTTTATTATAGTCTTGTCAGTTTCAGTTTGGGATTTGGTAGTTTAAAGTAATAGCTCATGAGCGTGTAACATGTTGTATTTTGAAAGAGATAACTCTAAGATATATGTAAGTGCGACATCGGTTATGACAGTTTACTCTGTCTCATCGGTGCTCTTGTCATGTTGGTTGTGGGCTCCTATTTTTGAGGCTTAAGAAAGAAGTTCTATACTGGATCCTGCTTGGAGAGCCTCATTTATTTTTCAAATATTAAGGCACTTGCAACATTTGGCGACGATTTTCTTTTGTTTGCCTTAAGCTCTTTGGAGCTCACAACCGCATCGTTTCTTTTAACACTTTTCTGTTTTTGAATGGGTTCACTTTGGAGGGCACATCCTTTATTTGCTGATGTGCAGTCTGTTTTGTTTCTGCTGTTGACTTTCCGGACAGCCTTTCGCCTGGGCTCCTGGTGTGCTGTGGACCAAAGCTGATGCCTGTTTACTTTTCACACTTTCCTGGGATGGTTCCTGGAGTTTCTGAGTGGATTGCTCTGTTTGCTGTTTTCATCAGGCAGTGAAGTGACCTCTGGCTCTTCAACATTTCCGTGTTGTGTTCGCATTGTTATCTCTTTCACTGTCAAGCACCTTGAAGCACATATTTGTTTCCTGTCCGATTGGAATATGGGAAAGGACTCTTCATTCCAGTGATAGTTACAGCTTCAAGATTAGATAAACTTCACCTTGAAACTGGACTAAAAGCCTATTAATCGGTGATAGGTACACCACAGTGATGAGCACACCATTTGTTTTGGTAACTATTTATATGCTTGCACTATGGTGACATGCACCCCTTTGACAACTTTAATATTTTAAAGACTTCTGTATCACTAGTGTTATATTAAGTGCCATGAAATTTTGGTTGTCTTGTATTTAGATATTATAGTTCTACAATGTTACCATTTGAATTATTACAGAGTGGTTATTTGTTGGGTCTTTAAGGGAACACAAAATATAATTTTTTGTTGCTATGGCTTCTGACTCTGCTTCTAGTTTGGCTAATATTGCTCCATTCCCACAATGCCCTGGTAAACCTCCTGTTAAATGGCATATTTGTCTACGTTCATTTGAGAACTATCTGGTTGCGGTAGGTGCTGATGGTTTTCAGCCTGAGCGTAAACCTGCCATTTTATTTAGTCACCTCGGACAGGAAGGGCAACAAGTGTTTGATAATTTACCCAAAGTAATTCCATCTGAAGAAGCAGCCGGTGATTGGAATGAATTTGCAGAAGCTATTGCACGTCTTGAACATAAATTTTGCGAAGAACCAAGTGTTTTGTTAGAAAGATTTAATAAAAAATAAAAAAACAGACAGCAGATGAATCTGTGGAGAATTTTATTTCAGTGTTGAGATCTTTAGCTGTCACATGTAACTTTGGGTTAGTATTAGATATGTATTTACGTGATCAATTTGTTTACAGTTGCTATTCCAAGAAGATTCAAGAAAGGTTATTAAGTTGCAGCGATCCATCGTTAAGTGGGGTGTTGATGTTACCTAAAAGTATTGAACGCTCAATTGTTTCAACTCAGGAAATAACTCAAGAGTATACCAAGTCATCTTCAGTTGTAGTAAATTCAGTTAGTGAAGGAGAACATGTGGATTTAGTTTGTTCCAAGGGCAGGAATGTTAAACCTTATGCTAAGAAAACTAATCAGTATTGTTTTCAATGTGGTTCTAAATCACATTTGAGCAATTTTGCACAAAGGCCTGCTATAGGTAAACTCTGCACTAACTGTAAAAAACTAGGACATTTTTACAGTTTTTGCAAAAGTAGCAAAAATGTAAAAGTACATAGTTTTGAAGTACCAGAAGAAGAGGATTTATTGAATTTATCTAGCATGGGACTGAATTTAGGTACTGGAACTTGTAAAAATGAAGTCATCAAAGACCCTGTTTGCCAAGTACATTTAGGTAATATAATTTCTATCAATATGACCTGTGATTCTGGTGCACCCATGATAATAATTTCAGACACTTTGTTTGACTCTCATTGGAAAGGTAAAGTGATATTAAGTGAACCAGTTGTACACCCTAGAGCATATGGGATCAAGATATTGATCTTTTGGGTATTTTGAAGAACAAATCGCTTGTTTGGGAAAAAGTATATGTACTAAAGTGCATGTGGCCATTAAAGGGAGAAATATTGTAGGTTGGCGTGATTTAGCTAAGTTAGGCCTCATGCTTGTTCCTGGAGCAAATTTGCCTGTGAGAATATGTAACATTCCTGTAACCAATGTTCAAGTTCTGGAGAAAATGTCAGTAAAAAATATTTGTGATGCTTACCCTGAGCTCTTTAATAACTCCATTGGTTGTTTTAAAAACTCACACACACACTATTAGGTTAAAGTAGAATGCAGTTCCAGTAATTCATAAAGTTCGCCCTGTACTGTTCACCATCAGAGCAGAATTAAAAAGGTTATTGGACCAAATGGTAAATGAGGGTATCATTAAACAGGCAGAGACTTCTGAGTGGGTCAGTCCCATAGTGATCGTACGGAAAAAGGATGGTGACATAAGACTCTGTGGTGACCTTCGCACATTAAATAAAAACGTTGTTGTAGAATGTCACCCATTGCCCAAGGTGCAAGACTTGTTAGCTAACATTGGTCATGAAAGTTTTTTTTCACTATTAGATCTTAAATCAGCGTATCATCAAATTCCGCTGGATCAGGTGCCACAAAATTTCACCACTTTTATAACCCCATTTGTTGCTTTCAAGTTTACAAGGTTACCATTTGGCCTGGCTTCAGCTGCCAGTGTCTTCCAAAGGTTGATGGACATAGTATTGGAGGGCATCGAAGGAGTTCAAGCTTTTCAAGATGATGTACTCATCTTTGCAGAAACTTTGAATGAACACAATAGAATTTTAACCAGGGTTTTTGATAAATTTAGGGAATTTGGAGTTACTCTGCGTCTGATAAATGCAAAATCAATGTTCAAAGTTTTGATTATTTGGGTCACAAGGTCACCCCAAATGGTATTTCTCCAAAATATTTCTTAATTAAAGCAATTCAGGATCCAAAGCCCCTCAGGGATAAGGATACTCTGAGGTGGTTTCTAGGCTTAAGTGAATATTATTCACGCTTTGTTAAGGGATATGCATATGTTGTACAGCCATTAAGAAACTTGTTAAAAAAGGGCTCCAAATATATTTGGGCTGATGATGTTGAGGAAGCATTTCAGAATGTCTAGAAGTTGATTATATCAGCTCCAGCATTATCACCTTTTGTTTCTGGAGGAAAATGTATAATTACTGTGGATGCCAGTCAAATGGGTCTGGGAACTGTGCTATCTCAATGGATTGATGGCAAAAAAACCATCATTGCTTTTGCCTCACGTGCTCTGAATTTGGCCGAGTCACATTATAGTACAATTAAACATGAGGCACTAGCGTGTTGGTGGGCAGTGGAGAGATTTAAAAATTACATCTGGGGCAACCAATTTGACATGTTTACGGATCACAAGCCATTGATTAATCTCTTAAATGATAATGGAATGGGGAAAGCGTCATCACGCTTAGTAAGATTGATTTCTAGGTTACATGAATTTGATTTTGTTCTGAAAAATACCCCTGGAGGTAAGAACATTAGAGAAGATTGTTTGTCAAGATAACCAGTTTCGGATGAAATTGTAGTAAATTCTGAAGAAGAATGCGTGGTGGCATCTATAAAGGACATTTTACATAATACTGGATCACTTTTGCATGAAAAATGGGTTGAAGCTACAAACAATGATCCAGTATTTTCTCAGGTCACAACTTATATGAAGAATGGATGGCCTCGTGAAAGAAATGTAGAGATGTCATTACGTCCCTATATTCAAGTGTCTGAAGAACTATCATTGGTGACTGGTGTCTTAATGCGTGCTGACTTGTGTGTCCCTTCAAGTTCTTTAAGGGAGTCACTAATTGAAGAAGCACACAAAGGTCATGTGGGCATAAGTAACACCCATAAAGCTCTCAAACAATTTTATTGGTGGCCAGCTATGGAATCCCAAGTGGCCACTGATATTGGTTAGTGTGCTACTTGTCTTGTCTCAGATAAACATTGGAAATTGCAGGAGACACCTCTGCACAACACTCCTTATCCTGACATGGCACGGGAAAAAGTGGCAATAGACATTGCAGGCCCTTTTGAGTTGCTTCCATCTAGTCAAAGGTATATGATTGTTTTAATTGATTATTTTTCTAAATGGGTGTATGTTGGTTTTACTGCTAATCCAAATACCGACACTGTAATCACATTTTTGCAGAAGATAATTAATATTGAAGGTGCACCAAATTAAATGGTAACAGATAATGCCACACATTTCACTTCACACAAAATGCATGAGTTTATTTCTCAGCATCACATAAAACATAGTAAAGTGGCTCTTTACTCAACCTTCATCAAATGGTTTGGTGGAGCGTATTAACAAATTCTTAAAGGAAGGTGTTCAAACAGCCTTAGCGATGGGTCAGGATGTTAAAATGTTTTAAAAAGAAAACATTTGGTCATATTTAACCACTCCTCAGAGTATTACTGGTGTTTGTCCGTTTGTGTTATTGCGCAAAAGGTTGCCCAGATTTAATATGTTACCTGATTGGATTAGAAATCTGAACAAAGATAAATTTGAGGATTTATCTAAAGTTGAAAATTCAGTGGCTAAAAGCAAAATCGAACAAAAGAACTTTTTGACAAGAAATATAGAGTTAAATTAGTTGATGTTCAGGTTGGAAATTGGGTCTTAGTGAGAGTACCTTCCAGGGTTAAAAAGAGAAGTTCTAAATGTTCTTTACCTGTCCAGGTTGAGAGAATTTCTAAAGGCTCAGTGCTTTTGTGGAACAAAGGTTGGTGGAGCAAGAGAGATATTGTTAAAATTTCAAAAGAGCAAGCAAAGAGAATGTTGTTAGTCAGATCAAGGACATCTAATTATGAATATAATTTTTGGGGTGATCAACAACTTATGAATTTCTCTCAAATTGATTTAAGTACGCTAACTTTGGAAACACATTTGTTGGAGGGTTCAGAAGTTGTGGGTCCATGGGGTGAGGAAAGTAGTTCTTCGGGACAATCATTGCATTCAGAGAAACTTTCTTCAACAGTGAAAATCAGAAATTCTCGCAATGCGGGTATGCCTGTCAAATTTCAGGACTATTATGTTTCTTAGCTTATATGCTTTAAGTTATAAGTCCTGCACTGGTTTCTAAGTAGTTGTGTAAAAATGATTATAATATGTACATATATATATATATATATATATATATATATATATATATATATATATATATATATGTAGAAATATATATATTTTTGTTTTTTTAATTAAAAGGGGGGAGTGTTGCATAGGTATTACTTTTGGTTTAGCTTCAGCTGTCACAGTGTGAGCTCCTGCTGCAGGGCACTGTGTCTGGCGTGAGCTCTCACTGTGACTTGGGCTGCATGTTTATGTCATTTTGTTCTCTGTAGCAGTGCGCGCTGTATATTTTTAAATAGTGTATGTTTTATTTTATTATAGTCTTGTCAGTTTCAGTTTGGGTTTTGGTAGTTTAAAGTAATAGCTTGTGAGCCGGTAACATGTTGTATTTTGAAAGAGATAACTCTAAGATATATGTAAGTGCGACATAGGTTATGACAGTTTACTCTGTCTCACCGGTGCTCTTGTCATGTTGGTTGTGGGCTCCTAATTTTAAGGCTTAACAAAGAAGTTCTATACTGGATCCGGCTTGGAGAGCCTCATTTATTTTTCAAATATTAAGGCACTTGCAACAAAGACCCATGACAAACAAAAACAAAAATTGCCAAAGCCAAAATGCTTGTGACCAACTCCAGACCTATTGGCTTTGCCAATGCCTCTTTGAAAAAGTGGGATAGATTATGTTCAACAATTGTAAAGCAGACAGCCTCCTTTGTCGTTCAAGCCTTTGTGTAGAACAATCAGTTATTATGAATTCTTTCCAGGCTGCCTGATGCAGAAACTCGATTACGCGCTCGTTAGGGGAAAGGCGCAGAAAAGGCATCAAAACTGTGTGGCGCTGTAATGGAATGAACCACTGAAGAGGGCCTCGCTTGAAATGCCTGTCTAGCGTGTTTTTTCTGTCCTGCAATAATCGGTAAGCAGGACGAAAACTTCCAGTGATCAGGATGGTAGCTTGGGCGCGCTTCATTTAACAACAAGAAGTAGCAAAGCCAATAGCTCTGGCTTTTGACTGAAGGTTCGTCTTCATCATCGGCTAGTTTGTGTGATATTGTAGATGGATGAGTGGGTGAATGGACGAAGGGATGGATGGCCGCTCATTGTTGTATATAGGAAATACATCATCCATGTGTATTAAATAGAACTGGCTATTTTTTGTTTTAGCTACTCCAAAACGGATGACAACAAGACCCGGTGAAATCTGGTCAAGATAACAGAGTAATGGTGAATAATGTAAAACAATGTTTACAGGACGTCTGGTTTCCTTCATTCTTCTAAGCCGATCCCTCTGATGCTGCCGAGCACTGGCTGCCACTGGGACCATGTGGAAGCAGACAGAGCCTGGCCACCTCCTCATCCATGGCTGTCTTCTTTTACTGCTTCCTCCAAAGTAGCCTCTGGCTCCAGTATGTACAGCCCTTACCCAGAGCTGCAATCAGGGGAACTGGAGCACCTAGCACTAGGGCAGCGAGCTCTGGGCACAGACTGACTGCTTGGATGCAGCTAAAGGGAAGCATCAACATCAGCATGTTAATCGCCATTTTCACAGGGGACCTCATAAATGCCAATATTTAGAGCATCGTTATTTATTGTGTATGATAAACGGCACAGCAGTAACGAACAACTCGTGATCAAGTCCTTACTTATGTACATCCCGCTGCACAGAGATAAACATCCAGTCAACAAGCAATTACCATATGTATGTCAGCAGCATAACAGATTCCAGCCGATGAGAACAAAGAACAGGAGGAGTTTGCAGCACAATGAACCAAAATGGGGCTGGTGGTTCACTGGTCTAACGCTTCCATTGATGGTATCTGTTTTGCCCCCATTACTCAGGCTCACATCCCAGTCAGTAGCTCAGTCGTTCATCGTCTGTGGGCAAAAAATGGGTATCACTAGGTTGGGTAACAATAAACATCTGCCATCTGTTAACTGCGCAAGAAGTTGTATTGCGGTGATCGTTCGCTAAACTTATAAGCCTGTAATGTTACAATAGAAAGAAAGACATGAAATGACTACTGGTAGCGCTATATTGCCCATCATAACAAGGGGCGAAGGAGGGTCAGCAGTAAAATCCTGTCTGCATGTCTACCACCGGAACTCACATTATCACAGGCAGCAAATGCATCACTACTGGAAAGGGACATCACAGGAAAAACTCCAACACAAATAGTGCCAATCACCCTTTAGAATACAGCTGCATCTTAAGCAACCTTAAAAAGTCCCAAACCATAACAAGCTGCCATCAAGTGAACGGTAAATTTCAGTAATGCAGGCACTGTAGGACCATGATTTGCAGAAAACCTATTTCACTGGTGCTCCGTCCATTGGCTCAGCATCCTGGCATTATACATGTTCTTCATAACTTTCTTTCCCCAGTGATTAATGTACAAAGGGAGAGAGCCAGAGACACCCATTTGGGTATGCGGGACCCCTTATTTAGGAACCTGTCCTCTGACACACAAGCCGAAGCCATAGCTTAAGCTGACTGGCCTGGCTGGTGCCCCACCCAGCAGTAAACACAGTATTGCCAGTTAATCATTTCTTCTGCTGGTAATCATTTGCCTAGAATTCATAGCTGCAAAATGATGTTTGCTTTAGAGTTTCACAATGATTTTTTTAACTGTGAAGTAGCTACTCACTTTTCATCCACAGCTCAAGGTCCCACCCAACCGTCTTTGTTTCTATTCAGAAGCATTTTCAGGTCATAACCTTCCCCTAGACGCACTAGCCTCATATGATGGGCGCTTCCCTTTGTTCATCATCTGGGCCATCTTGTGTCCCTGGCCCAGAACGTCGTGCACAGTGTCATGCGTTAAAGGACCTCTGGCTTTCTTAACATTCTTCCCTCCTCAGATCCAGAAAGGTGCAGACTGGATGTCTAAAAAGTAAAACAGCCTTAAAAGAAGACTTTACCACACAATGCCGTTGCCACCCACCCTTTACCATGCAGGTAAGTCCCACAGAGGTACGTAATTGTGCCTTTATGCCTGTGCCAAGGTGGCATTCCATTGGTGAAAGGGTGTTACTGTGCTAGCACCCGTGGTTTTTAATGTAAAACCTTTTCTACTAACAATAGTACACAGGGTTTTGTCCAAAAATAAACGCCACTTGAAAGGCGGTGTTAAAAGTCAAAATGGTTACATTTCTCCTTTCGTTTCCGAATTTGCATGTGTGGTGCACTGTACAGCACTCATACAAAGTAGTAAAAGTTGCAAAGTCAGTCTAAGCATGTTATTTTGTGCTGGAAGCATAACCTTCCAGTACAAAACCTATGCTGGACTAATGCAGACACCTTTGCACTATGGTGCAAAGATGTATGCGTGGCGCTCCCAGGATGATTGTGTGCTGGTGCTAGGGAAAGGAGGAAAGTGCCATATCTCTGTAGATATGGCACTGTCCTTCTCTTTCCATCTCAAGCAATGCAGCTTAGGTGCTGTGCTGAGTTGTGTCAGAGTTTTGTAAATCTGAACCCGGGTCTCTTAATTTATAGATTCCAGTCTAAAAATGGAGTGCCAAGAGTTCACAAAATTCCATGGGGAATTATGGAAATGCTATCATAATGATTGAAGTTGGAGACGTTTGTTTTTTAGATTGGGAGCACTTAACATCTTTTACCTAAAATATGCAAATTTTGCAATGTTGAATGCTAATATATATTATATGGCATGCCCTTGCCAGTTTGCTTTTGCTTTCAGGCTACACTTCTACACCCAGAACATTCTAAAATTATTCTTGTATACTTTTTGGTGGACAACAAGATGTAGGTACGGTGGGGGTCATTACAACCTCGGCGGTCTTTTTTGAAGACCGCCGAGGTACCGCCGTGCAGAAGACCGCCAGTGGTGGCGGTTTTCCACTCTGCCTTTTATGACCGTTGGTAGCTCTCTGTCCTTTTACCGACGGTGAGCCGCCAACAGCCATACTGGCGGGAGGCGGGGAAGTGGAGGTTGCTCCACCTCCACCGCCACGCCAACAGAACACCGCCCAGCGAATCACGTCCTGTGATTCACTGTGGCGGTGTTCTGTTGGCGGTGTGGTGTTGGCGGAGCTGCCCCCATCGCTCCCGTCCCCTCCCGGAGGATCGACGGACCAGGTAAGTAGATCGTCTGTTAGGGGAGGTGGCGGGGGGTGTTGTGTGTTGTGTGGGTGCATGGGGGTGTGCGTGTGTGTATGTAGAGGGTGTGTGTGAGTGCGTGTATGCTTGCGGGGGTGTTGTGTGTATGGGAATGAGTGCGTGTATGTCTGTGGGTATGTCTGTATGGATGTGTGCGTGTATGTTTGAATGTGGGTGTGCGGGTCTGACTGTGTGTGTGGATGTTAGCATGTATGTTGGCGTGTGTGCGTGTAAGGGTGTAGGTGGTGACTGTGTGCGTGTCGTGTGGGTATGGGTGATGTGATGTTGGGGGTCGGGGTGGGGGGGCCCTGCCACCTTTGGGGGGTGGCAGGGGTGGGGGTTGGGGGAGACCCCTATCAGTGCCAGGGAAGGAATTCCCTGGCACTGATAGTGCTTACCGCCGTGGATTTCATGGCTGTTCAAACCGCTGGAAATCCACGGCGGTAGCCGGGTCCAAATACCGCCGGCAGTATAGTGACCGCCACCGGGCTGGAGACCCAGGTCTCCAGCCCAGCGGTCGTCTCCGCCCTGGCGGGCGGACCGGAAAACCGGCGGATGACCATGGCGGTAACCGCCATTGTCATAATTCCCCAAAGTAAGACCGCCAGCCTGTTGGCGGTCTTACTGCCGGTTTAACACTGACCGCCAGGGTTGTAATGACTAGCCCTAGGGTGGTCATCCCCCATCTTTTTTCCTGCCTTCCTCCACTTTTTTGACAGTTGTTGCTGTTTTTTTGGACTCTGCACACTTTACCACTACTAACCAGGGCTAAAGTGTGTATGCTCTCTCCCTTAGACATGGAAATATTGGTTCATTACTAATTGGTATATTTGATTTACTTGTAAGTTCCTAATAAAGTGCACTATTTCTGCCCAGGGTCTGTAAATTGGATGCTACTAGTGGGCCTGCAGCACTGGTTGTACCACTGACATAAGTAGCCCCTTAACCATGTCTCAGGCCTGTCACTGCAAGCCCTGTGTGTTTAGTTTTACTGCCACTTCGACTTGGCATTTAAAAGTACTTGCCAGCCTTAAACTCCCCTTTTTCTACATATGTCACCCCTATGGTAGGCCCTAGGTAACCCATAGGGCAGAGTGCTTTGTAGGTAAAGGGCAGAACATCTACATCTGTGTTTTATATGTCCCGGTAGTGAAAAGTGCCTACATTCATTTTCCACTACTGTGAGGCCTGCTCCTTTCATAGAATAGCATTAGGGCTACCTCATATACTGTTTGAGTGGTAGATTCTGATCAGGAAGGGGTAACAAGGTCATATTTATAATGGCCAGAATGGTAATAGAAAAACCTGCTTTTTGGTGAGGTTGGATTTTATATTACTATTTTAGAAATGCCACTTTTGGAAAGTGAGCATTTCTCTGCACTTAAAATCCATCTCTGCCTTACAGCCTGTCTCCAACCAATGTCCCGGGCTGGCTGGTTGACAGCTTCTTTGTGCATTTTACCCAGACAACCACAAACACAGGATACTCAGCCACACCTGCACTCATCTGCATACGGAATGGGTCTTCCTGGGCTGGAAGGGTGGAGGACCCGACACTTACATTTCAAAGGCTAGTGGCCTGCTCTTACACAATGGACTGCCAACCCCCCTACTGGGACCCTGGCAGACAGGGTTGTAGTGAACAGGGACCTTGTGCACTTCTTCAAAACTACTCTTTGAAGTCTCCTCCACTTCAAAGGCTTTTTTGGGTATGTAAACTGGGGCCATGACTCCACCAAATCAGACACTTCTGGACCTGAACCTGCAACCTGTCAAGAGGAATTGCCTGGCTGCTCAAAGGACTCATCTGGACTGCTTTGCTGAGAAGGACTGCTGCCCTGCTGTTGCCCTGTTGCCTTGCTGTCCTCTGACTTTGCTGAGAAGGGCTCTCCATGGGCTTGGATTGAGCTTGACTTCTGATTTCTGAAGTCTCATGGCCAAAAAGACTTCATCTCTTCAGGAAACTCCTTGTGCACTGAAAATCAATGCACAGCCTGCAGAAAATGAAACACAGCTTGCCTTGCAACAAGAAAATTGCAGAACAGCCAAACTGGAACAACGCGGCCTGACTTCCCGGGTGAAGAATCAATGCAGCGCCTGGTGTAAGACAGAAAATTCAACACATCGCCATATCGGATCGACGCAATGCCTGTGACTTCTTCCCACAAGCCCAGGATTTCCCCTCATTGTCCTTGAGCATCAAAAAGATCCCCGCATCGCAGAGAGGAACCAAGAGTGTGTGGCGGAAATCGACACAAAGCCCCTTGAAGTATGAAAAGAAATGACGCATCATCTGTGCTGCGCCGGAAAATCTGACTCACACCCTATTTTTCCACGCATCTTCTCCTCTGCGGTCTCCATGTGAGTTATTTTTTACGCAAACAAGGTACCTTGTGCAAACAAGAGACAACTGTTGATTTCTAAGATTTAAGACTTTTTAATATTGCAAAAGTGATATCTCAACTTGTGATTATTGAATCTTTATCATTTTTACCTTAATTTAACCAGATAAATATATTATATTTTTCGAAAACTGTGTGGTGTATTTTTGTGGTGTTTTCAGTGTGTTAATGTATGATTTATTGCACATATTTACACATTGCCTTCTAAGTTAAGCCTGGCTGCTAAGTGCCAATCTACCAGAGGGTGGGCAAAGGCTAATTTGGATTGTGTGTGATTTACCCTGACTAGGATTGTGGTTCCTATTTGGACAAAGGTGTATAACTCTGCCAACCAGATAAACAATAAGGGCCAAGCTGGTACTTTTTTGCATCTTTATGTGCCCAGCATCCACTAGTTTAATCGGGAAATCCTTGGGCATTGCAGGACATCATATGAAATAACCCATATCAGAGTGAAATAACCAGATGACACCATGAGAAACATTGGATGGCATAAGAGAGGGACCTCTGAGCACTGTGCTGAGCCTTAACTTCACACACATATCTCATCACCATCGGATCTAGCTATGCTGTAGTGTTGTTGGTGAGTGATCCAGCAACAGTGACATTTCCAAACCTTCTGAGGTTTGCGAGTAAGTCAATCCTACACAGAGAACTGGCATTATATAATCAGGTTCCACCTAACGCTGCCCTGGCAGACTGAAAGGTGTGCACCCCCAATATCAATCCCAGAATAGCAATGGGGCACACAATCGAGGACAAACTATAAGAAAACAATATTGAGAGGTAAATAAGTCTAGAATTTAACCAACTTCATATATATGTATCTGTGTGATACGTATATCTTAAAGGTACATAAATGTGGAGTTAGGAATATTAAATCTTCTGCTGCTGAAAGATCTGCACTGGCCGGTTGTGCAGTAAGAACCTACTTCCTGCATCTCCAAAGCACGATCTAAAGTCAATAGAAGTGGCCACCCATCCTTTAGGGCGGAGGGGTCATGCCCCCCCACCTTTTGCCTCTCATGAAGAGTGTCTGTCAGGCTGAACAAAGGCCAGCCTGACAGACACTCTTCATTTTCAGCTGACAGCCAGGAGTGAGACATGCACGATTTGCGCAGACTCCTGGCTGCCTGAGCTGAACTTTGCTGGGCTGAAGAGGTCACAACTCCTATGGGCGTGACCTCCTCGGCTCAGCAAAGGTGCCTCGAGGCCCTCCCCTGGGTGACGAGGAAAGCGTCACCCAATGACTTCTACCTGGGCGCTTCAGGTTTAAGCCCTGAAGCGCCCAGGGCGAGGGTAAATCAGTGACACTTCGTCACAGAGTGGGCTGGGGTCAGCAGTCTCACTGACCCCATTCCACTCTGTGACGAGGCTGGGACTGCTGCCTTCCATCATTGGCTGACCTGAGGTCAGCCAATGAGGGAAGGCAGCAGTCCCAACCCTACTGGGACCTGGAGGCTGAAGGTAAGTGTGTGTGTGTAATGTTTTAAATTAAATTTTTGGTGCATGCGTGCATGTTTGAGTGTTATGAGTGTTGTTAATGGATGTGCGTGCGTGAGAGTCTGTGTGTGAAAGAATGAGTTTGTGTGATCTTTTAAAATGAATGTTTGGTGCATGCATGCATGTTTGAATGATATGAGTGTTAATGGAGGTGCATGCATGTGTGTGTGAAAGAATGAGTGTGTGTGTGTTTGTGTGTGATGTTTTTAAATGAATGTTTGGTGCGTGCGTGCATGTTTAAATGGTTTGAGTGTTGTAAATGGATGTGCGTGCGTGTGTGTCTGTGTGTGAAAGAATGAGTGTGTGTGTGAGTGTGTGTGTGCTTCCCGCCCCCTCCCTCCTAAAGCTGCCGGCCGCCACTGGTCAATAGTAATCTGTTAGGGGTCAGGCAATAAAGAAAGCACAAGAACTGCGCATTTAGTACGTGCACGTACCTCTCCAGCAGTCTTTCACAGCAGTTTGAGTTCCCTACTTGTTGCAGAAAGTGAGGTTTGCATCTGACTTCTGCAGCTGTCCTTGCACGGATGTCTGGCACCAGATAAGACCAGGGTTCGCTTACAAACAAGCTGTATCGGAAAATATAGCTACAGACTCTAATCACATGATTGCTACCGCCCCTTGCCTGAAGCAGGAAATCGAAACCTAAGGCACACACGCCATGCCTTCAGAGAATGGTTTGTGCAGCAGTCCCCAGAGCAGACCAGGGGGCAGAACTGGATTAACTGGTTTGGCCGATGATATGCAAACACATCAACCTTGTCTTGTTTACATGTCAATTTACTGGTAGTTACTGGCACAGCTACCAAGTCGTCGGATACCCGTTCGGCATTTCTGTGGTTGCACTGTGGTTGTGTGCAGCGCCAGCATCCCTCGTGCACGACACTTTGGCCCTCATTCTACTTGCCCTGTAAATTGTGATTTGAGCAAACGTGGTAGTAATTGCCGAAATAACAAAGCGTTGATTAACAACGTGCAGAATTAACAGAAGCAATAATTCTGCACCCTGTGTGCTTTTGCATTCACGATTTTCCCCGGGTAAACCATGGCAGAGTGTGCGTGGCCTGACACTGCCAGTTATGAGTGTTGGTGCCTGAAAGGGGATACATTCTGTTTTACTGAACTGGCATCCAGAGTTGGAGATCTCAGCATTGCATCAGAATGGAAGCAAATTAAAGAACAAAGTTTTGAGTAACCATGTTATACAGCTGCGTGGCATAGCAGCCACAACGCTGTACATGTTTTCGGTCTTTCACCTTCAGGTAACTACATATAAAATAATGCACAGCTTAAATGAAAAATAAATGCAAGTTAAGTTAATCATTGGGAAAGGCACTTCGCACATTATGAAACCTCTATTATCTAGTGCACTAACGAGGTCTGCTTCCATAACCATAGAACACAGAACTGAGGGCCAGATGTAGCAAAGGTTTTTACCCATTCTGTGTCTATGGGAAAAAGTGTTCAAACATATGGCCCTGAATCCTGTTTGGTGCAGTGGAGGATAGTGACTTGCATATGTATAGTGGCTATGAGGTCCCTCTCTTTGAAAGAAAGCCTGTGAACATGTAAGTCATTATTTTACACTTGCATTACACACAGTATAAGATCGGATGCTACCAAATGCGCAAAAAGGTTTAGGATAAGAAGTGCTTCCAAATATAGCTTTTAGCAATACCCAGACTATACGTAGTGCAATATTTTCTATAACTGTCTTTTAAAAGCCCACACTTCACAGCTCAGATAGTAACTCCCTTGCCATGCTGTTGAGAAAGAACAAATGTGTGTCGTTGGGAAGATTCGAGTGATTTCATCAATTATAGCCAATACCAGCATCTGAGAACTCTTTATGTTTGCAGATTGACCAGTAGCACCCTTTTACATTCCTTTCAGGGAAGTAGGCACCCTGGCAAGAAGGGTTGATAAGCTTTCTGCCCCTCCTTCCATTTCACAGTACAGGAGACTCCCTGCCTTTTCAGCTGAAGCATTTTAACTGTCTGAATCAACCATCCTGGGATTGTTGTCTTTTCACAAAATGTAGGGGATCTGTTTTTCTTAAATGAAGAAGTATGGACATGCCATTCCCGCCAGATCCCACCCACATTGACAAAGCCAATAGCTCTTGCAAAGGTGAGACCTATTAATTTTGCCAATGCTTGGTATAGGATGGACTTAATTGCAAATCAGTACATTGTTGTACAAAGGTGGTGCTGGCAATGAGAAGTGTGGAGAAGGTGATAAAATGGGATGCAGGCAGGAGAATGGGATTACCAGCAAGTTAGATTACAATGACTATCAAAGTGAGGTGAGACTGTGGCTTGCCTGCCTGTTTGCTATTCTGCTTTGGGTAGCTGGTGAAAGTGATGATGTGGGATCCGAGGAATTTGGCAGAGTTGATCAGTTATGAGGTTATGCCGACCAGGTTCATTGCTAATAACCATTTGCACGTTCCTTTTGTTTTTTGCTGGCAGTGACACAAACTGACTTCAGACACAGAGCAAGTGACTTCATGAGTTGGTTCTCACAATATAAGACATCACAAAACAAAATAAAATTATGGACGGAGTGTTGAAACTTTTCAAACACTCACCCCCATTGACAACTCTGGGTTTAATCCATTGTATTTTGCTCGGCACGTCACCCCAGTTTGGACCCAGCCATGTGCAAATCAGTCTTTACCCTGTTCCCCATGGGAACAGTCCAGCCTGAAATGACAGGCCAGGTTTTTCCTGGATAGGAAACAAGCACCCTGGGACCAGATTCAGGGTATGACCCTTCATCAGTCAGGCTAGCTTAAATAAAGTGGCACAGGAAGCAAGGGACCTACGTCTGGGCATACCCTAGCCACTTAGGGCGTGCAAGGCAACTCCAAACAAAAGAAAATGAGGGAAAGAGGGTTAAAACTTTTTAAACACTCACCCCCAGTTACAGATTTGGCTTTAATCCATTGTTTTTTTGCTCATCACATCACCCCCTTTGGACCCAGCCATATCCAAATCAGTCTTGTCCCTGTTCCCCATGGGAACAGTCCAGCCGAAACTGGCATGCCAGGTCCTTCATGGACAGGAAATACGCATCCTGGGACTTGTTTCAGGGGACCACCCTTCATCAGCCAGGCTATCTTGAATCCAGTGGTGCAGTGAGCAAGGGGCCCGTGTCTGGGCATACCCTAGCCACTTAGGGTGCACTATGCCACCAGAGTTTCAACTCTCCATCCATCATTTTATTTTGTTTTGTGATGTTGACTTGTATGCTTGTTTCATGCCCAGGAAAGACCTGGCCTGGCAGTTTGGGTTGGACTGTTCCCATGGGGAACAAGAACAAGACGGATTTGCATATGGCTGTGTCCATACTGGAATGGCATGATGAGCAAACAAAACTGATGCATTAAACCCAGACCTGTGACTGGGGGTGAATGTTTGATTTGTTCCTCAATTCGTCCATCATCTGTTCTTTTTGTATTTGTTGCCCTATGTGGGAAGGGTATGCCCAGACGTGGCTCCCATGCTCACTATGCCACCAAAGTCAAGGTAGCCTGGCTGAAGAGAGGTGATAACCCAAAACTGGTCCCAGGATGCATGTTTCTGGTCCTGGGAGAACCTGGTCTGTCAGTTCCAGCTGGACTGTTCGCATTGGGAACAGGTTCAAGACTGATTTGCATAGGGCTGGGTCCAAACTGGAATGGCATGGTGAGGAAAAATCTGATGGATTAAACCCAGATCTGTGACTGGGGTGAATGTTTGGGGTGAATGTTTGATTTGTTCTGCACTCCGTCCATCATCTGTTCTTTTTGCATTTGTTGCCCTGTGTGGGAAGGGTATGCCTAGATGTGGGTTCTGTGCTTGCTATGCCACCAGAGTCAAGCTAGCCTGGCTGAGGAGGGGTGAAACTCTGAAACTGGACCCATGATGCATGTTTCTGGGCCAGGGAGGACCTGGGATGGCAGTTCAGGCTGAACAGTTCTCATGGGGAACAGGGTCAAGACTGATTTGTATATGTTTGGGTTCAAACTGGAATGGCATGGTGAGAAAAAAAAACCTGATGGTTTAAACCCAAATCTGAGAGTGGGGGTGAATCCATCATCTGTTCTTTTTGCATTTTTCACAACATAGGGCCATGCTATGTTTGCTGTAGTCATCAGGTGCAGGCAGCTTTGTGGTTTGTTGCCACAGCGTGGTTTTAGGGCTGCAGTGGGGTGTTGTGCACATAATGCTTTGATGTTCAGTTTGAAGGTAACCCTCTCTGCCAGGAGATGGCCTTTAACTGATAGGAGTTGCATCTGGCTGGCAGAAGAAGCCAGAGAATACTTTCATGCAACAATTGATGGGCGCTTAGTGTGTGCTTCAATGATTTCCTCATGATGATTTGAGCCTGTCACTGCGCAGTACAGCCCCATGTACATGTATACTTCATACATAGGCCAGGGGCAGTTCCTGCCTTAGAGCACTCATTTTACCCCCTCCTACAGGCGACTATTCACTGAATGATTAAACAATCCCAAATCTTTTAATAATTATACTTTATTATGTATGTACCCACGGCAACCAGCCTTCAGCTGTAGGCAGCTGTCAGCTGCTCTGAAGGGGGTGGGGCTTCAGTATGATGGACACTGACACATACATATAGTCGCAGTGAGAGCACAACACATAATCCCACAAAGTCAGCATGCCGGGTTGGTCTGCTGGCTTTCTCCAGCCAGCTGACAAGCGTACTAAGGCCCACATTTATGCTTTTTTTGCGCCTCATTTGTGACTTTTTTTGACATAAAAGCGGCGCAAACTTACAAAATTCAATTGTATTTTGTACGTTTGCACCGCTTGTGTGTCACAGAATGGGCCTAGAAGCTTCTCTCCACCTGCACATTAGTGAGCGGGGATTGAGCAAAGCTCCAACTCCCCTATCCTAATGAACAGTGAGTTTTCCCGCTCAAGCCAGTCCTGATGCTTCTCTCATGCTGTGTTGCATGATGTGATGCATTGGAGCAGCATCTGAACTGGCTGAGAGACGGAATGCAGTGACGTGATTGGCCAATTGTGCCAGCCTGTCTCGCCCCCATCTCGGAGAGCGAGACGAGACCATACCTGACCTCATGCTGTGGCCAGGCTGGAGTTGAGTGGCACAGTGGAGTCGAGTCACAAACTGTCAAATGGACAATGAACACGTCTAGCCAGCCACTTTTAACCCTCCTTCAGAAGAAAAAAAAAGTAGGTGGCACAATAAAGCTGGGAAAGATAAGGGAGGGGAAGTGAAGGCAAGTGTTTAGTGGTGGGGAATGGAAGAGAAGCGAGATTCGGGAGGGAATAATCATGACAAAGAGGAAGATCGAAGTGTGAAGAACATCTTTTTTATTTGTTTCGTGTACTACACAGGTGATGCGTTTATGTGAGAAAGAGACTGTCATGGTATTGTTGGGAGTTGTCCTGCCGCTTATATATCTTGGGGACCAAGAAAGATTTGTCTTGGCTACTTTTCTATTTGGCGAATCAGCTGTTGGATAAAGGGTGCCAGGGATCTTGAAGGACCCGTTACTAGCAGGCCACTTGACCCAACCTTCGCCCTCCATCTTTACTTTTTGCTTGACACAAAGCAGAGAGAGGGAGAGAGGCAGAAAGAACTGTAAGGTAGCGAGGGCCACACTATATTTCGTAAAGGACCACGCATACAAGGTGGTTGCTGTCTCAAGAGGAACTGCGTCAGAACAGTCCCGACTTTATTTTATTACCTCGGTTCCGCGAGGATACAAAGTAAAGGAGAGTCCGGGTGGCTCTCTACATCCCTTCTATGTTTTACTTCACACAGGAGAGGAAATGAATGTACATACAGGCCGATACCAAACAAAGAGAAATCCCACACCAGAGTGATTGTGACTTAAACAAACAAATACAAGAGAAGTAGAAACTCAGGGATGAGAAAGAAACACAATGAGAAACAGAACAGAAAAATGCCAAAAGATACAAAGGCCTGGGGATAACACCCCCTGTCAGCTCATAAGGGTCATCTGGTCACCCAGGATTCTAAAAACAACTCTTCAGCCTCTAACGCAGGCTCTTCCTCAGTCTGGTGAACAGGCAGCGATGCCACGACATCGTGGCCCAGGGTACAGACAAAGTCTTTGTGCTGGCTGTTCGGCACCGGGTTGGGGCATAGATGATATCGTCCACCTCTGGCAAGTGATTCTTCCTGGCCAGCGTTCTCACCCGGAGGGTGTCATTCACTGGGCACCACTACCTGAGCAAACTCTGTCCATACCTCCTCAGCCAGGGGCGCAACCATCGAGTCATCAACCTCTCCTTCCTCTCCCGATGTGATTGAAACCCCTGCTCTCCTGAAGTGTAAATACGTTCCAGGTTACCCTCTGCCTGCCTCGGGCTGCTGTTATCATGGCACCCCTCACACTGATGATCTGCCAGGGTTCAGGCTCAAAAGGAGTTTGGAATTTCCCTCCTGGCCGGCGATTCTTCACTACCACCATGTCTCCTTCCTGAAAGCCCCTGAATTGACTTTGCCATTTTTCAGTGGCTTTCCGATTAGTGCGCTCTTGGCGCCGCTGGGTGGCTTCAACATCCAGCTCTGGTGATGTCCAATGAGGACCAGATGGGATGCAATCCCGAGGCGGGACTTTGAACATCAGCGTGGCAGGCGCACACCCTGTAGTACTGTGAGGTGTCTGGCGATAGGCACCCAGAAATTGCTGCAGACATTGTTCACTGTCTTCTCTTTGTTCACACCTATTCTGAGGGCTCGGTTTAGAGTTCGCATAAACCTCTCAACATCCCCCCTTGGCCCGCAACCAGTAGGGCATGACCTTGCGATGATGTATAGCTAGCCCTTCCAAATAAGACCGAAATTCTTGTCCATGAAACCGGGGCCCATTGTCTGGTCTGACCTCGTCAGGGAGACCAAACATGGCAAATGCCTTTTGAAGTACTGGCCTCACATTCTCGAATGCCGTGGACGACACAACGGGAAACTTTGTGCATGAGTCAATGAGGACGACGGTCAGCCGCCCATCCGGGAAGCTCCCAAAATCCATGCTCACTTTTGTCCATGGCTTCTGACGGGCTCAGTGATGACTGGGCAGCTGGGTGGTTCCCCTGATGTGATGACGCATGAATGGCATTTCCCCACCAATTCGTCCACCTGACTGTCCATGCCAGGGAACCACACCTTTGCCCGCAATCTTGCCTTGGTTTTCGCAGCACCTTGATGGCCCTGATGTGCTAATTCCACAACTCGGGCCCACAAACTCTGAGGCAGTACAATTCTCCTTCCTCGAAGAACCAATCCTTGAACATCCGTGGACAACTCATCTTACACCCTCCACATCCCCTGCATCGCTACTTTGCACTCGTGGTTGGCCACTTTTGTCTTTTCCAGGAAAAGCTTCCATTTTCTGTGATCCAGTGCTTCTTTGACTTGGTTCAGTACCATATCCACCTTGGTAGCGTTCACAATGTCTCTTACACCAAGGGCACTGGGACATGCCGATTGTAACACCATGTTGACAAACACCTCAGTGCTCTCCTCGTCTTTCTCTTGAGAGTTATCAGTCGTTATTGGGGATGGGTGGCGAGATAAATATTCCACGGGGTTTTTCACCCCCGGTCGATAGATGACGGTAAACCGGTAAGGTTGCAGCAGAACAGTCCACCGCTCTATTCACGGGGGCACCAGACGAGGGCACCCGGCAAATAGTGCGACTAGGGGCTTGCGATCGGTCACCACCTGGAATTCTTGTCCATACAGATACAGGTGAAAATGTTTGCACGCCCACCGAATCGCCAGGCTTCTCGTTCTATCTGGGCATATCGTGTTTCAACTGAAGACAATGCTCTGCTGGCATACGCAACCGGAACCCACTCCTGCAGGCTCTGTTCCTGGAGAAGAGCAGCGCCAAGGCCTACCGGACTTGCATCCACCACCTCCTCAGTACATCGGTGAGGGTTAAAGTAAGCCATTGTTGACTTGTCTAGTAGCGCTGTCTTGATGTCAGCAAACGCCTTGTCTGCTGTTGGGCTCCATTCCCACCGATGCCCAGTTTTTGTGAGCTGTCTGAGAGGTTCTGCCATTGTCGCAAGTTGCGGAATGAACCTTCCACAATAGGTCACCATGCCCAAGAAACTTCTTACTTCTGTGGGATTTTTCTGAACCGACGCTTGACGGATGGCATCAGCTTTACGGGGGTCCACTTGTAGACCATCTTTTGAGAAGACATAGCCAAAAAACTCCACCGACGTCTGATAGAACGCGCATTTCTTCTTGTGGAGTGTTAGCCCTGCCTCCGCTAACCTCTACAGTGTAGCCCTGAGATGTCGATGATGTTCTTCTCTGGTTTTGGAGTAGATGAAGATGTCATCACTCAAATTGATCACCCCCTGCAGTCCTGACAGCATCTCTCTAATCACATTTTGGAATACTTCGGATGCCGAAGATACCCCAAAGCTCAGTCTCTTGTATCGCCGGAGCCCCACGTGTGTTGAGAATGTAGTAATGTTCCTGCTATCGGGCTCCAGTTCCAACTGATGTTACCCGGCATTAAGGTCCAATTTCGAGAACCACAGCGCCCCATTCAGATCTACTATGATGTCATCCATCGTAGGTGTTATGTGTCTCTCTCTTTTGATGGCCTTGTTAGGAATGCGCATATCCACACAGAGACGGATGGCGCCTGGTTGTTTGGGCTTTGGCACTATCACCAATGGCGAAACCCATGATGTAGGTCCTTCCACCTTCTCAATCACTCCTTGGTCTTCAAGCAGCTGTAGCTCCTTTTCCACTGCTGGTCGCAAATGGAACGGTACACGTCGGTGTCTTAGGGCAACGGGCGTAACTCTTTGGTCTATGTGTAGTTTGATTCTTTTATCTTTAAGTCGTCCCAACCTTTCACAGAGCTGTGGAAATTCGTCAACAGGTGTTCAGCATGGGAGTCATATACTTGCCGCGCGAAGAATACTAATTCCAGCTCTTCCACGGTGTGGCACCCCAACAGAGTGCCTCAGTCTCCGGTCACCACGCAGAACTTTGCCTGTGTTGACACATGCCCGCTGCATACTGCCACTTCCACCGTGCCCTTCAGAGGAAGCGGCTCTTGGCCCCCGTAGTTATATATTTTGGTGGTAGTTGGGGCACGCGATGGTGTTTGGGTCAACTGCCTGACTATAGTATCATCCCTTACACTTACAGATGCTCCAGTATCTATGAGCACCGTCGCCGATTTGCCGTTGATCTGATTGTTGCTCATGGGTGGTGGTCGCTTTTTCTGTTGTCTCCCGCCAGTGAATGAGATCACAAAGATGTCTACATCCTCGTCTTCTTCGAAGACTAGGGTTCTTTGAGCCGTGTTTTCACTGGATTCATCAGTTTCTTTGGTTACACTCCTAACCTTGGCGTCCCTTCCTTTCTGGTTTCCTTGCCAGCCTCTTCCTGACCTGCACACTTTCGCAAAGTGGTTGTCTTTGCCACACTTATTGCACATTTTTCCTTTCGCTGGGCACCCCATTGGTGGTTTGTGTTCATACCCGCAGCTTCTGCAGGTGCGCGCGCCCTGTCTGACGAAGTTCGGTCTGCGTCCTGGTGGTTGACGAGTTTGGATGGGGTCTATCTGCTCTTCTTTCACCTGGACTGGACGTGTGGTTGACGCAGCTGCCAACAATTGTCCTCTTACTGCCGCCATGGCATCCGCCCGTACTGCTGATAGTTCGTGTGAACGTGCCAAAACCAAGATGTCGTTGAGGGGCATGCCTTGCTGGCTTAGGATGAACTTCCTTAGTGCATACGTTCGGCATCCCTGAATAATCAGTGCCCTGATCTCCTCTTGTTGATTGAGGCCTATGCACAAGCTTGCTAGCTTCCTTAGTCGTGCATAGAACATGTCCATTGACTCAACATCAGTTTGTTGGGTCTGCCCGAGTTTGAAACATTCTAAGTCTGAGTTCAGCTGTGGGTCAAAATGCTTATTTAGGGCTTCCACTGCCGCGTTGAAAGTGCATCGAATAGTTCTTGCAGTTCGTCTCCTCCCATCAGCAGCATGAGAGATCTGCGCACTGCCCCGTCTGTCTCTCTTGTGGCGCAGAAATAGTTTTCTAATCGGTTTAACCAGAGGCGCCATCTTGGCGTTGCTGTAGCCGGATCAATCAGTTGGCTGAATGGGGGCAGCGCAGTGATTGAGGAGTGAGCACTGGTACCTACTTGCATGGGCAGCTGGGGGTTTTCCTGCGGTGGGGCGCTCATTATTTCTCTAGTTATGTAGGCGCTTTGCTGTTGTACTGCAGGTTCCTTTCTTGTAGTCTCTATTTAACAATGGTGATATCCTTTTTTTTTTTCAAATGTTATTTACTCTTTGGCGTGTTCTCCAGTGTTGATCCCTGGCTGCTTGTGTGTCTGTGCCCCCCCACGTTGTGTAACACCTCTTTTATCCTCTTTTTTTTTTTTTCTAGGGCTCCATTTGGTTTTTTATTTGCCCTTCTTGCTTCTCTTTTTTTTTTTTGATCCTTAGGGGCTCCACCTCTTTTATTCTCTTTTCTTTATATTTTCCCCGTTTTTTTTTTCTTTTTTGAAGGGTCCTACTGGGCTTTCTAATCTCCCTCCTTACTTGTCCGGGGCTCCTGCCCCTCTGGCTCCGTGTGCTGCGTTCCCCTCCCTGGGGAGCACAGCCTGAGCGTCACGTTGCTGCCACAACGGGGTGTGCACGTGTGTTTCTGAACGCGCACTACCTCCCACGTGGTGTTGCAGGGCCTCCGGTGTGAGCGCAGTGTCTGATCCAGCGCCGGAGGTAAGGCCGCCTTTCTTTTTTCTCCTGCCATGTGCACACACTGTCCAGGCCGCAGCAAAGACCCACGGGGCACCGTCGCTCAGCCTAATTGGTCCCGACGGTGACACTGATCACCAGGAGACTTGTGCCGGAAGGGAGGTGGGGCACACCTCACAAGGCAGGGCACGGCTCGCTTCTTCAGTATACGGTTGTGTGCCCGCCTGGTCACACTTTCTTCGCTGTTCCTCTCAGCACAGCACGAGAGCGCTGTGCCGGTTGCGTTTAAAATTTTTATTTTGTGTTGCACTCTGCACTACTCGTCAGCTGTAGTGTGAATAGTCCACGACGCGGGAGTTCCGAGACCCGCTCGTCACCACTGTAAAGTAGCGAGGGCCACACTATATTTCGTAAGGGACCACGCATTCAAGGTGGTTGCTGTCTCAAGTGGAACTGCGGCAGCGCAGCCCCGACTTTATTATATCACCTCGGTTCCGTGCTCCGTCTGGACGCACGGAACAGAATACAAAGTAAAGGAGCGTCGGGTGGCTCTCTACAAGAACGACAAAGAGAGAGAGAGAAGGAGGGAGAACGACAGAGAGGTAAGTGTGCAGACATATCCACCTCGGTCGAGCCTTGCTAAACTTTAAATAAAAAAATAGCTTTGCATTCATATCCCGCGTAAATTTAACCAATAAAGATGTGAATTGATTTATCACGTAAATCTCTACCTTCGAAGAGCGAGGTGAGGTTGGGGTCTGTTCACTGACGATGATTGTTAAAATGCTGGTACGTTGTGATGAATTAGCATGAAGCGCGCAACGTGACCATCATTGCAAAATACAAGCAGAACACAAGATCCTAGGCGCTCGCACCGGGTGTGTACTGTGGGCCTTGGGCTCAAATACCAACAGGCAGCAGCCACATTCTTCTCAACCCGCTCGCGGTGGAAGTTATTCTTTGGTTTGCAGGTATGTTCCAGGTCAGCGAGGGTGAAGATCCCCCTGCACAGACTCTGGTCTGGCCCCAAAAGTAGGGCTCTGGATAGTGCAGCCCTTTGCCTTCCAAAAAAAAAACGGTGGGCAAGTTCAGCCCTCCTCTCCGAATCTTGGCTCAGATGTGTTGTCCTTCTGTGCTGAATGATGCTGCAGGCTTTGCTTCCAGTGTTTAAACAAGTGCTAAGTGCTGGTTACAGAGGAGTATGCCAAGAGCAAGTCACATTATCCAGAACTATGAGAAACTGCAAGGGTGTTTCTCCTTGTTTCCTAAATGAGGGCAGGGGTGGTAGATTAATAGAAAATGGCCCTGGACCAATTTGCATGGTTCGTGTCAGGCTGTTGAAAGGGTCCATGGTCTTTTCTTAGATTATTATATGTTGTCATCTTAGTGTAGATTCACATTCACAAACAAAATACGCAATGAGAACAGGGAACACATCTTCAAGCTCGATATTTTCGCTTAACACAAAGTCAGATGATTAAGGCCCTTATTTACTTATTTTTTTGTGTCACATTTGCATAATTTTTTGACGTAAAAGTTGTGCAATCTTACAAAATACAATTATATTTTGTAAATTTGCATCAAAAAAATGACGCAATGGCGGCACAAAAAAGTATAAATATGGGCCTAAGGGGCATATTTATACTTGTTTTGTGCTGAGTTTGCGTCATTATTTTGAAGCAAATTCGGTGCAAAACTAACTCCATATTTATACTTTGGCGCTAGACCCGTCTAGCACCAAAGTTATGGAGTTAAAGTCATTTTTTGGACTTGGAAACCTATCTTGCGTCAATGAGATGCAAGGTAGGCATTCCAGTGCAAAAAATTACTCTATGGCCTCAGTGCCATATTAATCCCCCGTTCTAAAATCACACACGGGGAGGAGGGGTCAAATATTGGTGCAAAGGCAGGGCAGGCGTTAGGGGATCTGTGGGCTTATTTCCATGGTGGAACACCATGGAATAAGCCCACAAGTACCCTCCCAAGGCCCTAGGGACTCCCCACCCACACTAGAGGGACAGCAGAGGATGGAGGACCCCATCCCAGGTAAGTATTGTTTTTTTAAAGTGCTGTTGAGGGCCCAGAAATGGCACCTCCTACATGGCACTGGGTGCTATGGCCATGTAGTATGGATGGTTTTGCATCAGAAAATGACGCTAGGCTGGTTAGAGTCTTTTTTTTCTTCTCTAACCTACCTAATGTCATTTTTTGATTCAAAATCCCCATCTCCCATACCGCCACCGCCACCCGGCTAAAATCATTTTTTTTCAACTCTAGCCTACCCTTTGCGCCGGCTTACACCATTCCATAAATATTGTGCCCGGCTGGCGTTCAAGAATGGTGCAAGCCGGTGAAAAACATCTTGATGCAAAACTGCATTAGTGCAGTTTTGAACCAAAAAGTATAAATATGCCCCTCAGTTTGTACATTTTGGATTGTTTTGGTGCTTCTGCCATTTAGTGTGCATACCTCCAAAACTTTGGATTTGATTTATCCTGAGAGCTTTGGGGACAGTCAGTCCACATAGTCTGTGGCGTCTGGGCAGATTCAAAAGTGGCCGCGTTACTCCTTCAATGAACAATATTCAGAGCCCTATGTTAGACTTGCTAACTCAGGTGCAAAAAAGCAGTAGAGCTCCTCCTTCTTGGTCCTCTGCTAATATAGCAGTATTTTTGAAAAAAGGGGAAAATGCTGCATAATCCAAGTTCATATAGGCCAATTACATTAATACATAGCGATGTTAAGATCTACTCAAAAATGTTTGCAACATGGCTGTCTACTGTTATTAAGAAATGAGTTACACTAAACCAACATGGGTTTATTCCCGGCAGAGTCACTACTGATCATATCAGAAGGGTCATCACGTTGTTTGATGCAACTGGTATGGCAGAAGAACCTATGGCAGTGGCATTATTGGAAGCGGAGAAGGCCTTTGACAGGGTTAACTGGGATTATTTGTGGCAAATACTGGAGATGTATGGTTTGGGGGAAAATATTCTGCTGGCAATAAAAGCTATTATTATGCACCCAAGCGCGCGGATACAACTAATGGGAGGACAATCTGATAGCATACAAATAGGGAAAGGCACCAGACAGGGGTGCCCATGCTTCCCATTGCTGTTTGTAATATATGTTGACCCGTTGCGCAGACCATTAGAAAAGAATCCAGCCATCTTGCCAGCTCACAGGTATGGATGGAATACCAAGGTATTGGTATTTGCAGACGATATCGCTGTTATAACAGCCAATCCGGATGAAGCTCTAAGAGAAATAGACAAGGAGACGAGTAAGTTTGGCGAGTTTTTGGGGTATTCATTAAATAGAGAAAAGACTAATTTGTTGGTGAATAAGTACACGACTACTCAAGATTTTCGTAAGGTGGACCATGCAGTATATCTAGGTATAGACATTACCCCTGTGGTGGAGAAGATAGTTAGTTCGAACCTGAAGCCGGTTCTGGGGAAAGCAAAGCAAGATTTCAGCAGATGGAATAATTTGCATATGCCCATAATGGGGCGATGCAATATGATTGAAATGATATTTCTCCCCAAGGTACTTTATCTATTTTGGACAGTCCCCTTGGTTTTTAAAAAATCATGGTTTATAGCAATAGATTAGCTAGTAGCCAGATTTTTTTGGGCATACGGTAAGAGTAGAAGAGCTAGTAAATTAATGCCCCTAGCGAGAGAGAAGGGGTGATGGGCTGTTCCAAATTTAAAATTGTATCTAATGGCAGCGGCTTTCCAATGTATGCGTCCGTTGATGGTGTGTAATTATTGTATAATAGGGGTAGAATATCGACCAAATATTTACAAGCTTTTAGTTGGTCCAATAGCTAACGGGGGACTGTTGGTGTTGGTGGAACCTAGTTACTACAAGAAAGTTTGATTCAAGGTTTTAGAAGTTGCTTTTAAATGTTGGCGCCCCTGGCAGAAGAAAGCAGAACTTCGCAGGTTTAATCGCTATACGCCAGTAGATAATAATCCCATTCTCCCAGAGATATTCAAAGATTGTTGTTTTGCCAAGTGGTTCCTGCAAGGGATTTGAAGGTTAGGAGACTTTTACGAGGGTACTGGGATCAGTTATTTCGAGGATCTCCGAGAAAGTTACAGATTGGAGCAAAGGGAATTTTTTAAATATTTACAAATAAGAGACTTTTTAAGCTAAAAAAAACGGAGGGATAGAGGGGTTTGCAAAATAAACATTCTTAGAGAAGGTAACAGAGGGGGCCGACTGTCAAGAAGCTTTTTATATTCAGTGTTTATGTCAGATCAACCCAATGATCTCGAGAAATATAGCAAGAAGTGGGAAAGCAGTCTCAATAAGGGAGGTATCAAATGTTACGAATCCCTTGAATTTGGATATACAATGTTAATTTCTTCAGCACTACAAGCACAGCATTATAAGACAATATATAAGCTATATTATACCCCATCTCAAATAGCTAAATGAGGAAGGTTAGAGGGACCCACTGCCCGAGATGTCAGGTATTGGGGCCAGATATCATACATATGTTTGCTACGTGTGTAAAATTTAAGCCGCTGAAAGGAGAGATTAAATAGGTGTTAAAAAGGGGTGGTTGGATATGATGTGGTGCTTACACCGGATATTATGGTTTCAGGTGTATCGGAGAGAGGGGGAATGTCACACAAAGCTTTTATTTTTATTTCAATGGCTGTATAACAGCCCCCTCATGTCAGCAGTGGGTGGGACTACCTTTATCTATATATCAATTGGAGATTGCACTGTATCAACGCAAGAGGAGTCAGCCTAGACGTAAGGGGCAGACAATATGTGGGCTTTTTGGGGATTGGGTTCAGTCTAGGTAGTGGCTTAGGGAAAGGAAAATATGGCACAAAGCACTTTTACTTGGAATGTATTGTACTATTGGTTTTCGATCTTTCTTCTCCCCATTGTTTGTAATGAATTGTCTTTCTTTTCAGCATAAAAAAAAGAACAATATTCAGAGCCCAGTTGAAAAGTCCAGCTGTGCATGTGGAGATTTCCCCTCCCTTAGTAATTGTGACCAGTATACACATAGCTAGGCATAGGTTGTGTTTATGACTTTTGGCAAATCTCAAAACATCCTGGTATTATATATGTTTTCTTTGCAGTTTTATCTAGCACAAATTTGGCAGAGGGCATTGGAGCTCTTTACACAATTACAATTGCTGTCATTGTCTTTGTGGCCTAAAAGATAAAAAAATCTCTAAGGCATTGGTATCTGAAAGTCTGTAATGAAGCTCTTCTGAATAGGCAGCTACCTACGTCAATATCATATGAAATCTCTTTATTAATGTCATAATACACCTTATCAAGTGCATAATTAACCTGCTTGTTTTCTCATATTTGTTTGAACATGCACCATTTGCTCACTCTTTTTTCACAATTTTCTCAGGGGAGAACACCCCCCCAAACTTCCCTTAAGACGATTTAAGTCGCACTCTGGACACTCATTCTGAAATATTACGCCCCACCACTTTTAAATGTCACCAGCTGCCAGTGAAATAGACATGTGGCTCTGGAGGCCGAGTCTCTAGGTAGTCATACAACCTGCCTTGGTTTGTCCATGTGTATATAAAATGCATGTTAATCTGTGTCTTTCTGTAGTGGAATTGCCATTAGGTCCATGTAAGAAGCCTGAGCACTAGAAATTTAAAAGGGCAATTTAACAGGTGGACTTGGCTGAGATCTGTAGAGAGTTTTCACAAGGCTGCAGAAGTCAGTTTAAAATAACTAGAGCCTACCGTTTTGTAATTGAGAGGTGCCCCCATCAACTTAATTGCCAGGTCCTGTACCCCACCTCTTGTCCCAAGTGACAGAGATCCTCCTACCCAACTGTACAAAGATCCCCTAGCAACACAGAGCAGAGGGGAACAACAAACCTTTAAAAAAATGGGTAGGCTAAGGGCAGATGGTTTATTCAGGAATTTTCGCCATTAAGTATTCACACATCAGATTATTAGAGGTGACTCATATGCCCATCACTATGAGGTACATAATATGGAAACTAGCGGCCTAGATGAACATTTGAAGTAACAAAGAATATGTGACTGCACAGATTTAGCATTTGGTGTGAATAAGATAGTCTCTTTGTCTTTTTAGAAGTTCGATAACAGGAATAAGCAAAATAATCGAACGTTTCAATAAGAACGTGATGTTCATTTTTCAAAAGTGCTTAAACATATTTCGTTTTAGAGCACCACTCTTTGCTCCTTCAAACAGTAATTGAAAATATGTGGCTTACTGTATTAAGTATTATGTGTCATGGCTGTGTGTCAGTACCACATGCTTAGCTCCTTCTGGCCGCTACATAAAGAGAGTAGGGGGTGCATCCTACTCGCTGAAGGACAGTATTGCTATGCATTTTTATTTTTTTGCAGTTTTAGATAGCATGAACTTGGCCCAAGAGCGTTAGAATGCTTTACTTGAGCACCAGATTGTATTATACAACGTCAGATAGGTTATTGCCTCCTTTTTTATTAGGCACAGGGAGATTCATTGATTTGGCCGGAATCACAGGATATTGAGCTGAAGATTCCTTTAATTCCAGAGTCCGTTAGGCCGCAACTCCATCCCTACACAATTCACTTCGCAGTTTCTTGCGTAGTTTACAAAGTTGTTGGGTTTCTTGAATGTCATTAGAAGCCCTTTTGCTCACTGGTCATGACAAATTTAAGTTACTGTTTTAATTATGTGGTAATGACATAGGGCCTGATTATGACCCTGGCGGACGGCGGAGGCCGTCCGCCAAGGTACCGCCGTTGAATGACCGCACCGCGGTCAAAAGACCGCGGCGGCCATTTAAACATTTCCTCTGGGCCGGCGGGCGCTCTCCAAAAGAGCGCCCGCCGGCCCAGAGGAAATGCCCCTGCAATGAGGACGCCGGCTCAGAATTGAGCCGGCGGAGTTGCAGGGGTGCGACGGGTGCAGTTGCACCCGTCGCGTATTTCAGTGTCTGCTTAGCAGACACTGAAATACTTTGCGGGGCCCACTTACGGGGGCCCCTGCCGTGCCCATACCATTGGCATGGGCACGGCAGGGGCCCCCAGGGGCCCTGCGGCACCCCCTACCGCCATCCTGTTCCTGGCGGGCGAACCGCCAGGAGCAGGATGGCGGTAGGGGGTGTCAGAATCCCCCATGGCGGCGCAGCAAGCTGCGCCGCCATGGGGGATTCTAAGGGCAGCGGTAAACCGGCGGGAGACCGCCGGTTTGCCTCTTCTGACTGCGGCCGAACCGCCGCGGTCAGAATGCCCTGCGGGGCACCGCCGGCCTGTCGGCGGTGCTCCCGCCGACCCTGGCCCCGGCGGTCTTAGACCGCCGGGGTCAGAATGACCCCCATAATCTATCTGATACATCCATTAAACCCATGTCCTGCAGAAGAATTTTAGAAGCAAACTAAGTTATGAGAATTGTCTTTTGCTTCTGCATAATGTCACTAGTGCTGTTTAGTCCCTTTACCGGATGCTTTGAAATGACTTTGTGCTCTGCCACATTCTTATGGTGTCAAGAGATACCTAGAGACAGCCTGGGGAACAAAATATATTGCTTAGAATTATAACTGGGGAATGTATAAAGTGTTTGGGCATGTTTAGACACAAAACATATTTCTAAAAGTGTGACCAACGCAATTTAAACTGCTCAGGTGTGCAAGTGGTGCTCTATAAATACCTTGCGCCTCCCATGGCAGAGTTCCTTATCCAACAGGGCAGCACTGCCCACCGGATAAAGAACCTGTGTCCACCAGCCTTTCCTTGGTGGTTTCCCCCACCAGGAAAAGGCTGGCGGAATGGGGGATCAGGGGCCCCCGTGCACTGCCCCGTCACGCAAGTCACTGCCCGATTTATTGGCAGTGATATGCGCGACGGATGCTGCTGCACCCGCCACACTGCTACATTGACGACGGCTCCATGTGGAGCCCTCGGCAATGTCCAGGCCCAGCATCCTGCTGGGCCGGCTGGTGAAAACACTGTTTCTGCCTGCCAGCCCAGCAGAATGTTGATTATTCAGCCAGCGGCACCCTCTACAGGCTGCCGGACTGTGTTTAGACCGCCAGCCTGAACGCAGCAGGAAATCCCACCGTGTTCATAATGAGGCCCATAGTTTTAGAGCAGTGGCCCCCAAAAGAAGGGGATCAGCCAACATTTACATGCTTTCCTATACAACGGACAAACTAATAGGAAATGTGAAATCAACTCTATGACAATACTACAGGGAAAGGGCCATGAGGATGTATTACAATGTTTCCATGTCCTTATTAACTCACCAAGAGGAAGACACTCTGTTCTAAATTTAGCGTTAAGGAACCTCACCCAGCCCAAGAACAAAATGTCGTTGTAAAAGGATTGGCACAAAAGCCTTTTAAACAGATGGCTTCTAGTTGGTCGCATGGAAGGTAGCTAAAACTACCATGTTGCATCCGTTCTTGTCTTAGAATCCCTCTTTTTCACAAAGTTTATGTGTTTCTCCAAAGTGTCTTTCTTCATTGCCATAGGGGATCTTTAATTTCCACTTGAATCAGGATATACGTGTACTTATCTTCCTTTCTGCAAACTCATAATGTGTTCCATGTCATCTTCATGTAAGTACAGCCAAGCCTCCGCGATCAAGAACAGCTCTAGCTTTCTTCAGCAAGATGCTTTGTCCTCTAAGTGGTTCTCATTTAAGAGAAGTGGACATTATTTTTCAATTCAGGGTTTCAATCCCCTTCAAGAGTTTATGCTCTCAGGCTTGAAGCCAAGGCACCATATTATATGTGAAGCACATTAGCTATATGGGCTAGGGCCCACACCTTCTGCAAACCCAGTTTGTAAAGACAGTTATGAGTTTAAAGGCTGAAGACTAGAAGATCCTATGCAGAAAGGTTAGTTCTGGGCTTTACACTTGCCTCCTTCTTCACAGCTTTCATTAACTGCACTGCACAATTCAGTGAAATTGGAAACTCCCCCATTTTTTGGAGGAGAATACACTGGTTAGATTTCCTAACTTGTGGTGAAAACAGTGTGGAAGAAATTGAGCTGGCGAATTTTCTTGGATATTTAGGTTTTCGTTCAGAAGCTGAACGCCTTTTTATAGATATCACATTTGAACTAAAGGGCTTTGTAATACCTGGATGGCAACATCTCTGTGCACTGAGTCTGTTGGTGTGCCCCTAAATTAGTCAGAGGGGAAAGGAACTGAGTTATTTAGACTGGACTGTGCAGCTGGAAGATGGATCTTAAATTCAGTACAGTTCAGTCCTGGTGACTTCGACCTCTTTCTTGAGCTGAGGCACAAACTTTTACTTGTCTTTACAGAAGAGGGACCATTGCCGGCTATCAAGTTACTTTGTGAGTCTGTTTACTGCCTCATTTGTTAACTGTTTAAACAACTAATTGTTAGGGGATTTAATGATGAATACACATGACACCAAATCTTGCCCTGCCCTTAAATCATCTGAGTCACTTGAATGCAGTTGCTAGGTACCAGGATATAATAGTCGATCAAGTACATATTTACTTAGCAAAGTAAATTCCGCCCTTATTTATGTAGTACACATAGGCAGGAGTTCGACTTTTAGCAAACACCCCTTGCTCTGTTTGTCAAAAGAAACACGTAGATTACTTTGTTTGCATCAACTTACCTCAGTTTATATGGAGTTATCGAATTACATTGCATTGATCAGGTCGCTTTCTGCCATTTCTTCCCCCAAATTCTTTGTGCTTGGCAGGTCACTTGTTTACTTAAAGTAGACAGAAGTCTGAGACACTGCTTGCAGAACCCAAGACCCCAAATGTCATAGGGATTTTAATTCCTGTCTCGCAGAATTGTGCTAGTAAACATCCTTCATTTGTACCTGTAAAAAATGCAGGCATTCATGAAGCTGAAGAGGAAATAACCTCATTTGTATATGCGATTCAAATGAGATAAACACCCACGAAGGACACCATTCACCCAGAATGTGAGCTCAGGGCCTCATTTAGAGTCTGAAGGAAAGATCTTACTAGAATTAAAGAACACTGCCTGCCTGGAGCAAATCTTTGTGTCTCCCATGCGGCTTTCAGTGCAGTTGCTCCATTAAAGGCAATGATCCTTTGCCGAGCAAGCATCATGTTTGATGTACCCACTTGGCAACATATTTAGGGCCTGATTTAGACGGAGTAACTCATCCGCCTAGTTCTAAAACTGGCCCTTAGTTCTACAAGAACAAAATTCCTGAAGTGGCAGGTTACTCTTCCACAACACAATGACAAAGACTTCAGTAGACAGAGAATTTTCTCCTTGAATGTGGGAGTTATTCTACAATTTCCTTATACAAGGCTGCTGTCTCTCGGGTAGTGAAAACAGGTGATGCTTGCTCCATCCTAACTAGGGTGGGTGGCTGCCCCATGACCCGGCAGTCACATGCCCAGCAGACCACCGGGTCACATGGTTTTGCTAGTTCTCCCACGTCTAAATGGAGCAGAGTAATCACAAGTTTGGCAGAATGGTGTATCCACCATTTTATGGCAAATGCATTGTTCCACCAAACTCCAAATGATCCGTCAGTAAAAAAATAAGGAGGAAAGCATAGCATAAGTAAAGCATAAGTATAGAAGAATGTCTGTAAGTCTACTAGAACATTTCAACCTCTAAGGGTAGAGTGTTCTAAATTAAAAAAGGAAAAATGTGAAGACAAACATTGGAATGTTGGAACTCTGGGCTTATACCAGCCTTTATAAATCCAGAGGCAATCCATTGTCTTCAATGGAGCACTCAACATTCCAGTGTTCTATTTTAGTTTTATAGCCTGCCATAGCGGGCTATACTGGTCATTAAAGGCCCGCTTCAACGTTAAAGGCCTGAGCCAAAGTCGAGGGCCTTTAGAAGGTAGCAGGGCTTTAATGGTTGGTATAGCCCAGCTACAGTGGGCTATAAAGGTATTAGAACTCTTCGTCCCCATAAAGGGTAGAATTGCCCAATTATAAAAACAAAAGCATTGGAGCTCAAAGGGTTTGAAATCCCCAAAGCTTCAATGCCTTTGATTCACAGCTATTGCTGTGATTGTTCAGCAGCCACTCGCAGGGCCATGACTATTTGCTTCTGAACATTCACAGCAAGAGCTTTAAAAGGGGTTTGAGGTCAGACCCTGGTTCTTCCCAGCATAGCTAAACTGCTTTGTTTTGTTCAGCTGAGCCAGGGAGACCCAGGAGTTGAGCAGCATCCCCCCTCCATCCAAGGCTCTAGTGACTCTGAGCTAGGGAGGAGGTGAAGGTGTGCCCTATAGCACAGCCTCTGCCTTTCGTTTTCCCATGCCCTCTTCGTGTACATTGAAAAAGCAGAGGGAAGAGAAAGTCAAAGGCTATTTATAAGTACATTAAAATATTTAGAGCAACCTGCCTAAACCAATTGTTTAAGGTCACTGCTGCTCCACTGTCTTCAATGGAGTTCTCAACATTCCAATGTTCTAATTGTCAATATTGCATAAAGTCACATTTCTGAAATGCTAGCAGGTATTGTCATCTCAGGTGTCAATAATTTCTTGCCATCTTGCTCAAGTCAAAAGCTACTGGTAGGACCAAAATTACCAGCTGTACATGCCAAAGGCATCATCGTCCTACAGCCCAGAGAGAGAGGAGACTTACCAAACAGTAGGATTGTATCCCATATCTATGAAGCTGATCGTCAGGCAACCTACCCCATCTGTGTCCAAGAATGTGACATAGGTGTTTAAAGTGTGCCTTTGTCAAAAGAAAAAACAGAGTCTGTCACTTTCAAGAAAAGAAAAAACATGAAAATAACAATTTGCTGTTCCGTACAAAAGACCCAAAGTGTTGACAAAGACCATGGACACCAAAGCTGCTCAATACAATTAGTCCTGAGCGAAGTTTGCGGAGTTCTCCTACACGGAACGCCTCAAAGTGCTGAAAACCTCCACTGTGCTATGCGGAGTCCCGCGAGCTGTGGAGTTTCAGTAAGTCGCACTGTTCGTGCTGATATTCAGCACCAGGAGTTTCTCCCACACTGTAAAATCACTGCAAATGACATTATGCGGTGCGCCAGAGGGCGGTAACTTCTTTCTGCTGCTTGAGTAGATGTTCTTCATGTGCGGCAGGTTCCTCAAAGTAAGCGTCAGCTTTCTCATTACAGGTGGTCGCGGCCTACCGCTTGCGGTAAGTAACCTTGCTCACTCTCTCAAACGTAGCGATTTCTCTCACTCACACTAACCAACTTAACATTGGCGAGCATGAGCAAGAGAAAAAACTGTGCTCCGTGTTCTTCGCAGAGTTTTTTGGAACTCAGTGCTCTGGGCATAGTGCGGAGTAGGGAAACCTCTGCGAACTCCGCCGGTGGAACGGTATTCTTCGCCCACCCTTAATTACAATATTGTATAACATTCTACTGTGAAGCAAGACTGCTACGTGTTTGTGAGACTAAAAATATGGTACAAAAGAAATCCAAAGAGGTTTGCACTGAGGTTTGATGGGAGAAGAGCGGTTGAATTCTGGCTTCTGTGCAGACTTTGTTTTAGGTCGTTTTATTGGTTTTCTGGACACAATTAGGGTTACATCAGTATGCATATAGCTTGGTCAGTAAGACTGGAGGGGTGTAAACTTCATGTTTTCCGACAATCACGGTGGGATATCATGTTAATTATTAAATGAGAAGCAGCGCTTGAGGGGGGGCTTAAGGGCCAATCAAAAGGGAAAGGAATGTAGATTGTGAGGGGTACTTACAACACAGTATTTTGTAAAATACCTACATTCTAAGGCCTTCAAAACAAAAGAGTGTATGTGTGTATATATCTGAGTATTTGAAAATCCCAGATGAAATCGAACAGACACCTTTCAATACCTGACAGAAAGCTCCAGTACTCAACTATTTACTCAGAAATACATTTATTCAAGGGGTGTAACACCCCAAACACCCTCCTCTGAAGCTATGCCCCTGCACAGCCATGAACTATCGGAATATGCAAAAACACGCATGTGTATGGGATCCAACTATATAACTCACATAGTATTATAAATAACACATCGGAAACAATGAATTACAAGCGATCCTGTACCAACTTCCCTGAACAAGAAAGATCCCAGGGGAGAGAAGGGAAGGGGGGGATAAGGTGGATGGAAAGAGATGTTGAGGTATCATGGGGAGCAGATTATTCTTGGGGGAGAACCATTGGTTTATTAGTGATCTAGGTTTTGAGTCGCCCAGGGAGAGTGTACAGATGTAGTGCTCTCATTGCTCTGCGGAAGCAATTTGTGGTGCTGGGAGGATATGGAAGACACACTGGCTTTTGCATGGTCTGAAAAAGAAGGATGGGTAGAAGATATGCACCATTTCGCACATATTAGAATAAGGCCCTCATTACAACCCTGGCGGTCGTGATAAAGCAGTGTTAATACCACCAACAGGCTGGCGGTAAATACTGCCAAATCATGACCATGGCTGAAAGAGCTCAGACAGACAGCCACTTAACCATACCGACCACCAGGGTGGAATTAACAGCCACCACAGTGGTAGCCGCCAACAGCCAGGTGAAAGCCAATGTTCCGCCCACTGTATTATGACAGCCCAATCTGCCACCTTTTCCGGGGCGGTACCAACGACATCAAAAGCTTGATAAAAACACTGCACAGAAGGGAAAAGACTCACCATTGGAGACTCAAGGAAGAACCACGCCACCATGGAGCCTGAACTGCAGATCTTCCCCATGATATTCTACATCCTGCTCCACCACGAAAACCAACGACGGTGAAAACGAACACGGTGAGTACAGCCGTCTAGCACACAGGGGAGTGGGGGAGGAAAAAGAGAGTGACACACACAAACAACACGCAACACCCCCAACTCCCACCCATACACACAAGCAGATGCATTAACATAACATATTTACCCCATACCTCTCAAGAATAATGCAAGGACCACAGAAATAGATGAAAGTGAGTGTAATAATATAAATAAAGTAGAAATACATATATTGAATCTAAAAGTATATACATGTGTACAAATCAAGGGGCACTGCCCAGTCCTCAATGTACGTGGGCCACAGGACCACATTACAATGTCCAAGGCCCCACTTGACTCCTGCAACAACACGGAGAGAACACTGCAGGGGCATCAGTTCAAAAATAGGCAGGCACCTCAGGGGGACAGGGAACGGGATGCACCTCAGCCGGCGGATGGAACAACTCCACTGGTCCTGGAGGGGACAACATGCCCTGTGTGCTGTCCTGGGGAGTTCAAGGCCACATTCTCTCAAGTGGGTGTCTTTATCACAGGTTCTGGAGGGGGTATCGTGCCCTGTGATGTTTATCCTGGAGAAGATGGGTGAGTGGGTGCCATACCCACTGGTTCTGGAGGGGGCATTGTGCCCGGTGATCTTCATCCTGGAGAGAATGGGGTGAGTGGATGTCGTACCCACTGGTTCTGGAAGGGGCATCGAGCCCTGTGATGCAGATCTTTGACCTTTATCCTGAGGAATAGCAGCCTCCCATATGTGATGGGCCAACTACAGAGGCACAGGGTGTGGCTAATAGGTGATCCCTGGTTCCCACCCAGTGGATATTGGTGTATGGGTATGGTGTGGGCCATAATGGATAGTGTGTGGCTAACAGTTGTCCAGCGGTATTTGCAGGTCAATCAGGTTACCCCAACCTATCATGGCTACTGAAGAATCCCAGGACAATGAGGCACATGGGTGAACAAGAAGGATCATTGAACGTACATTTGGCCTCCTGAAGGCCAGGTTTCGGTGCCTCCATCTGACTGGTGGATCGCTGTGCTATTCACCAAAGAAGGTCTGCCAGATAATCTTGGCATGCTGCATGTTGCATGACCTTGCCTTGAGACGCCATGTGCCTTTTCTGCAGGAGGAGGCTGGAGATGGCCGTGTGGCAGCAGTGGACCCTGTGGACAGTGAAGAGGAGGAGGCAGAGGATGAGGATGAGGATGAGGATGAGAACAACAGAACTGCAGTGATTAGACAATACTTCCGATGACACACAGGTAAGACAGTCTAACTTCACATTTCATTGTCAGGTTTTTGTTTCACATTGTCACTGGCAGGCTATGATTTCCCACTTCTATAGCCACTCACTGTACCCTTTGGCAACTCTCTTTGCAGACGTTGGTGCCCCACTATGCCTCCTGGCCAACTACATGTCTTTCCCATGTAAACATTACTGTACAGTTGAATTGCAATGTTTAAACCTTGTTCAATGAATACATACTTAAATCATTTGAAATACTCCATACTTGTATTTTTTTAAAGTGTGTTTATTGCAGTGCTATGAAAAAAAGGAAGAAGTGCAATGGGCTGGGGTGATAATGAAGGAAAGTCCAGGGTATAGTGCCAGTCTATTTGAAGCAAAGGTGCATTGTCCAAAGGTGCATAGGAAGGGGAGCACTGGCCGTTCAAGGTGGACAGGGTGACAGAGTGGGACACAAGGGTGACAATCAGGAGAGTCTAATTTCCTGGCGGGGGTCTTGTCAATAGTCTCTGGCTTCTGCCTGGATCGCAGGGAATGTTTGCAGCGTGGTTCTCCTTCTGCAGGGGGAGGGGTGCTGGTGGCCTGTTGGTCCTGTGGTGGGGCCTCCTGTCCACTAGCGGGGGTGGAGGGCTGTTCAGTAGTCTGGCCAGTGACAGGGGCCCGCTGGTGTGAGACTGCCTCCCTCATAATGTTGGCCATGTTTGCCAGCACCCCTGCAAGAGAGACCAGGGTGGTGTTAATGGCCTTCAAGTCCTCCCTGATCCCCAGGTACTGTCCCTCCTGCAGCCACCTGTTTTCCTGCACGTTGTCCAGGATTTGGCCCAGCGTATCCGGAGAATGTTGGTATGCTCCCAGGATCTCAGTGAATACCTCGTGGAGAGTCGCTTCCCTAGGCCTGTCCTCTCCCTGGCACACAGCAGTCCTCCCAGCTTCCCTGTTGTCCTGTGCCGCAGTCCCCTGAACTGTGTGCCTCTGCCACTAACCCCAGGTCCCTGATTGTCTTGGGCTTGTGGTGTGCCATGGGGTCCCTGTAGTGGTGGACACACTGCTGATTGACGTGTTCTGGGGACAGAGGTATGGGCACGCTTGGTGGGTTCTGTGGTTGTGTTTCCTGAGGGAGGAGGTTCTGTGTTGGTGTGTGACTGTGCCTGGGTAACCGACTGTCCGGAGGTCCCTGATTGGTTAGGTTGGACATCCAGATCAAGGTGAGCAGAGTCGCTGTCATCACTGTGGGCCTCTTCTTTGGGGGGACTGGGTGTGGCTGGCACCTCTTCTCCGGTACATTGGCTGGGATACCTGTTGGGATGTAAATGTGGTGTTATTGTTTCTGTGTGTGACATATTGTGCATGGGTGTGTTGCCCTCTATGGTTGTTATTGCCCTGGCAGCTTTACCATGTGCGAGTTGTTATGTGGTGGGCTAGTTGATTCTCTCTAGTGTGCATGCTTTGGTGATAGGTGTCTGCAGGTCTGTGAGTGGTGTCCATGCATTGGTGGTGCATGCAGGGTTTGGCATTGAGATGAGTTGGTTGTGATGGTGAGGTGTGTGGGAGGTGGCGGAGTGATGGGAGTGAGGGTATGTGATGGCATGCAGGTAGGGGGTGAAAGTGGTAAAGAGCTGACTTACCAGAGTCCAGTCCTCCTCCTGCTCCTGCCAGGCCCTTGGGATGCATGATTGCCAAGACTTGCTCCTCCCATGTTGTTAGTTGTGAGGGAGGAGGTGGGGGTCCAACGCCAGTCCTCTGGATAGCGAGCTGGTGTTTTGCTGCAATGGAAGATACCTTCCCCTGTAGGTCGTTCCACCTCCTCCTGATGTCATCCCTTGTTCTGGGGTGCTGTCCCACTGTGTTGACCCTGTCCACCATCCTCCACCATAGCTCCATCTTCCTAGCAATGGATATCTGCTGCACATGTGCTCCAAATAGCTGTGGCTCTACCCGCATGATTTCCTCCACCATGACCCTTAGCTCCTCCTCAGAGAATCTGGGGTGCCGTTGTGGTGCCATTGGTGTTGTGTGAGTATTGTGGGTGAGGTTGTGTAGGGTGATGTGTTGGGGTGTGTGTAGTGAGGTGCGTGGGTGGTGTATAAGTGATGGTGGTGTGTGTCTCTGGTCTTGTCTGCTGTCGTGGTGTCTGTCTCCTGCCAATTGTTTGTATTCGTAAGGGGTTGTGGGTAATGTAGGTGTGAATTTTATAGTGGTGTGGGTATGTGAGTGTGGTGTGTGTGTATAGGTGTCAGGTGTTTGTAGTTTGATTTGACCAATGTGGTGTTGTTTTGTGTGTGTGTGTATTTTGAGCGCGGCAGTATGTACTGCCAATGGTTTACCGCCACTGAATGTCTGCCGTGGTTATTCGTGGGACATAATGTGGTGGGCATTGTTGAGTTGGCGTAACAGTGTGGGTTTTGATGCCACCAGTTTATCACTGACCTTTGGTGTGGCGGACTTGTGTCTGTGGCTGAATAGTGATCGATTGGTGTGTGTGTGTGTCATAATATGGTGAACGGATATCCGCGGCGGTGGCAGTATGTTGGCGGCAGTCAGCATGGTGGTAAGTGGGATTTAACACCAATGTCATAATGAGGGCCTAAGTGTCTTAGTCCAAATATGTTAATCAAAGAGTTGTGGTGCTCGGAGTCTTTGGGGCATAAAACACTGATATTCCAAATGGAACATACAGTCTATAAGGGGTGGCCATATGCGGATAAAGTTCCATTCTGTGTGTACTAGCTTAGGTGTAGTTTGTTACATAGAACTTCTGTGGAACCAGAGGGCAGTAGGTGGGGCATCTTTTTTCTTCCAAAATAAAACTATCAGTTGCTTAGCTTTTCCCATCATATATTGAATAAGTGTCCAGTTAAGGCCAGTTATTCATTGCATACCTGATGGTGGCAATCCTAAACCCAGCGTGTTTGGGTCAGCTGGAAGCGGATAATCTATGGTTCCCTTAATATGGTAAAGATACTCCTTTCAAAATGTCTGAATTATCATACGGAAACACATTGGCCCTCATTCCGACCTAGGCGGGTGGCGCCCGCCGGTCGGTAACCGCCGAAAGACCGCACCGCGGTCATAAGACCGCGGGGGTCATTTTTACTTTCCCGCTGGGCCGGCGGGTGACCGCCAGAAGATAGCCCGCCGGCCCAGCGGGAAAGCCCCTGCAACAATGAAGCCGGCTCCGAATGGAGCCGGCGGAGTTGCAGGGGTGCGACGGGTGCAGTACACCCGTCGCGATTTTCACTGTCTGCAAAGCAGACAGTGAAAATCTTTGTGGGGCCCTGTTAGGGGGCCCCTGCACTGCCCATGCCAGTTGCATGGGCAGTGCAGGGGCCCCCAGGGGCCCCACGACACCCGTTCCCGCCATCCTGTTCCTGGCGGTAAACACGGCCAGGAACAGGCTGGCGGGAAGGGGGTCGGAATCCCCATGGCGGCGCTGCCTGCAGCGCCGCCATGGAGGATTCTCTGGCCCAGGGGAAATCCGGCGGGAAACCGCCGGATCCCCTTTTCTGACCGCGGCTTTACCGCCGCGGTCAGAATGGCCACTGAAGCACCGCCAGCCTGTTGGCAGTGCTTCCGTTGCCCGTGGCCCTGGCGGTTTAGGACCGCCAGGGTCAGAATGAGGGCCATTATGTGCAAGAAAGTGTCCTCCTCTTGTGCAGAATGCCAGAATAAACTCGGTGTCATGGGAAACATTTTCAGAAACCTAACCGTGGTGAAATTCCATTGGCACACAAGTCTATAGGCTGATTCTCTCTGGGTGATAGTTCCTAAAGTTTTAGTTATGTCCTGCCATAGATGTTCCCCATCCTTGGACGTAATTCCCTATGCAAAGCTCTAGTCTATCGGGATTAATATGTACGAGAGGGGATAGTTTTTAAAGCTTGTGAGATTCAGTATGTTATAGAGATTTTGTGCCTGTATAGGTGCAAAACAGATTCTCCAAGGGCGAGAGTGTCCTCATTGCAGTTCTATGCAGACTTTGGAACTTGGGACCTGGAGTTCACTACCAGCATCTTCACTTGACAAAAAAACTGTGATTCTTGGCACATCAATTCATTTTCAGCTGTCCTAAAAAGATCTAAATTAAATCTATTGTTTTTCACTCCCTTTAAGTGGAGTTCACAGTTTACCTTCAGCTAGCTTTGCAGTAAATAAACAAAAGTGCATCTGAGGTCACCTTTCACTACCTGACCAACATTGAATACCACCACCCCAACCGAGATTCCATATAAAAAAAGGAAGAAAAACCTTCTACTGATCCCACTAGTACACAACGGTTCTCCAACATGCATCTGGATTTACTTTCCAAGCATAGCATAACTGCAGTAGCTACCATGCAAAGACCGGAGAGGAGGTACACTATCACTTTTATACACTGCAACAGGATTTTCAAATACATGTCCCAGCCATGATAGTTGCACTTCTCAAGCAATCAAAGCCTCAACTTCAAAGTAATGTCAAAAGAACCCTGTGCCTACAGGTTTACACCACTACAAAACCTGGCATCTGAAACAGTGGCCTCAGCAGCACAATATAAGCAGGAATGTTTTACAAATGCAACATAACTTAAGCAAGAAATACAGTCCAACCCCCATAGACACAGAAAACCCAGTTTCAACTTAGTGCCTGAAAACATAGACCCTATCAGAGAGACATCACCGCTCCTCCATAAAAATACTATTTATCACTAGGTACAAAGAAAAGAAAGCACTGCCCCACCAAGGTGAACATTCCTATGAGTCTAACCATAATTTATGAGTAACCAATGACAAAACTCTTTGGGGCAAACACATCAGAGATGGAGGGGAAACACTGCACAAGATCACCAGTCCTAAAAGAGTTCCTCAGTCCAGTCCATCAGCTAAAAAAGCATGCACCTAAAGCATCATCATCTAAATACATGTCTTAATGTGGGAGATGACATGTAAAAAGAAAGCAACTACTTACTTAGGAAATACATCAGTTTTTGGTTTCACACAGCTACGTAACTTGTTAACTCACAAAGATGGGCTACAGACTGGAAATTTTAAATCTAATGCTTCCAAAGTCCAACACTTGTCCTACTATTGCTTAGATTGAAGTGAGAATAGTAAATCTAACACTCCAAAGTCAAACACTTTCTTTGATGTTGCTTCCGTTGAAGTGACAATAGTAAACCTTGCCCCTCCAGAGTAAAGCACTTTAGAGTGGGAGGAGTAAATGTAAACCCTCCAAAGTCCAGCAAGTTCCTCGATTTTGCTGAATTTGGAGTTATATTAGTGAATCTGACTATTTTGAAGTCCAAGACTTTTGGTAGTGTTTTTATTATTATTGTTGATTTCTTAATAGTTTCTATTTTTGCATTTTATTCTTGAATGTTTTTTTTTTTAAACTGTACTTTGTAAGTTAAATTCACATTTACATGTTTTATATCAAATGTATTTATTTGAATATGTATGAAACATGCTTTGGTTTATAGATGTTTCTTAATTTTTGTAAGTATTAATAACGTACTTTAAACGAATGCTTAACTATTGTTTTTTGTGCTTTTAAAAACTATGGGGGTGATTCCAAGCTTGGCGGGCGGCGGTCATTCTGGGTTTCCCACTGGGCTGGCGGGCGACCGCCAAAAGCCCGCCCGCCAGCCCAGCGGGAAACACCCTTCCACGAGGAAGCCGGCTCCGAATGGAGCCGGCGGAGTGTAAGGGGTGTGACGGGTGCAGTAGCACCTGTCGCGAATTTCAGTGTCTGCTAAGCAGACACTGAAATTCTAAGTGGGGCCCTCTTACGGGGGCCCCACGACACCCCATACCGCCATCCTGTTCCTGGCGGCCGAAACCGGTGTGGGGGTCGGAAGCTGCGCCGCCATGGAGGATTCCCCTGGGCAGCGGAAAGCCGGCAGTACACCGCCGACTTTCCGTTTCTGGCCTCGGCTGTACCGCCGCGGTCAGAATGCCCAAAGGAGCACCGCCAGCCTGTTGGCGGTGCTCCCGCGGACCACGGCCCTGGCGGTTTTTACCGCCAGGGTCAGAATGACCGCCTATATGTATTTATATATGTCCAAATTTTTGTATTTATATATTTAATTCACAGTATTTTTATTAAAACTATATTAATTTTAATATTTACATTTGGTTACATATATGTTGTGGTGATATATGTTTGTTGATTTTTATGTTTATGTTAACGTTAATACCTTAAATTTAATGTATATATCCTACAAAGTCCAATATCTTCCCTGATTTTGCTTACATTGGAGAGGGTATAATAAATCTTGTCCCTCCACTGTGCAACACTTTCCCCACTGTTGCTTAGATGAAGGTGCATATATTAATATTTCAGTATTCTTACCTTAATTGACAATGTTCTGTTCTACTATATTTTTGACACAATATTTTGATACTTTACATACAAAGGATGTAAACTCAATACTTTTGTAGACAATATTTTTGACACAATAGTCTGGTACTCAATATTGATGTTCTCAGTATTCTGTCATACATAGAGGGCCATTAACTGATGTGAGCAATCCAATTAGAATTAGGAGACCACTCATAGCAAGAGTGTAAGTCTTAAAACAGTATTATTTCGGCACTAATTTTAGCTCAGTATTGTAGTTTTGTAGCATCGAGTTCCTTTAACACCTTCCTGGGTTGCCCCACCACAGATCTGAAGCATCCCTGAAGAAAATGATTCCTGCTCTCAAAATGAATTTTGTTTGACAGCAAGACATCAAAAGCAGCTTGCCATTAGTCAGAACCCTGCTCAAAGGATCTGCCAGTGTGCCACTGCCTTAAAACTTGAAAGCCTTCAGTGAACAGGAGGTGATTCTTTTCAAAGATGCCTCTCATATAATCTATTCTTTGGCACCAATATGTCTGAAGAAAACCACAACACTCGGCACCTTAGAAGCACAGGTTCTAACTGACTGCAAGGGTGCTTCCTCCCTGGGTGTCAGAACCAGTATTGGCTCAATTGCAACTGTGATTATGAATATAGAATGACCGACCTTGGTTTACTGACCTAGCAAGAGTGATGCACAAAGCTTGACCATGAATTCACAACGGTATTTGACACAGTCATGAAGTAGCCCACTTGCTCTGAGAGAATGCTGAGGGCAAAGGGATGAGAGAGAAAACATGAGTATTCTACCTATTGCATCACCGCCATTCCTTAATTTCAGGCTTCTCTGCTCCTGCCTGGCTGTCTGTCTTTTTGATGAGTGAAGGTTGGTTATGGAACTTAGTGGGATGATGCAATAAATGTTAGTACACTTTAGGAAGGGTACATTCTAGATACAGACAACTTCTATTTCTTCTTGTCTTTTGTCTTTCAGGTCTCCATTCACTTGGCTAGGTGGTAGCGTGAGAGGGAGATATGGACATAACAGAAAGTACATATTGCTTTTAGGACCTTGCGTACATTCTCCTGCTCCTTTGAGATACTCAAGCTAAGGGAAGCAAGTGGAATGCTAGTGGTATCAAGGAGTAAAACTATAGGGGTAGAAGCTGCTAGTCATCACTACTCCAACTGATCTCCATGAAACTACATGCAAACAAGTCACAACCAACTACAAACAGAGGAATCTTGCCTGAACTGCCATATCTAATTGTCTCTATCAGGAACAAGAAACTACAACATCTGTGCTTACGTCTCTTTGGATGGTGTTACTCAAGCATGTGGTGAAGAAGCAACACAGCAAGCAGTGGAAGAATCAACAAGAGGGAGAGAGCAATGGCAAGGAGTCCAATGTGTGGATGAGGGTTGAGGGCAGAAGAGGGCAAGAGAGCAACATGTGTGCTGGTGGAGGGGAGAAGCACATGGGTGAGGAAGAGCAAGGGGGCAAAGTACATGAAGGAGACAGCTGGTAACAGCATGCCCTCTCAGGAGTGTTTAAACAACAAGAAACAACATTGGCAAAATCAATAGGACTCCCTTATGACAGCAAATTAATGTTTGCAATGGTTTGTGGCCAAGCTGCACAGCTGTGGGCCCGTGTGCAGCCTTGCTTAGACAAATTAAAAAAGCAATATGATGTGGCCAGTTATACTGCATTTAAAAAAATAAATAAAAATAAAACAAGCAGAAGCGCTGGCTACCTCAGAGTGCATTTTAAAAATTATTTTTAGCCGTGTGCTACCCCAATCCCTCTCACTTTTCCTCTCCTTCCTTCCACATCCTTCTCTCTCACTTCCTTCCTCCGGGTTGCCTCATCCCCTACCCTGCTCCCCTGAGGGACAAGGCAACATTGAAGGAGGGAGTGCAGAAGACGAGGACACTGGTCGATAGAGAGGGCGGGCAAAAAGAGATGAAGGAGCACATGGACAACAGAAGGTGGGTGTTAAGGACTGGGACAAGTAAATGGAAAAAGCAAGATGTGTGGGAGAGGCTGAGGCAAGCATATGGGCAACAGAGGATGGCTGGGAGGTGATGAGGCAAGGACATGGACAATGGAGGCTAGGTAGGAGGGCTGGGGCAAGTACACAAACAACAGAGGGTTGACAGAAACTACTGGGGAAGCAAACGGACAAGCACATGGACAATAGCTATGTGAGCAGAGGATGCTGGTGGAAGCACACTGACTATAGAGGGTGGATGGTAACGAAATAGAGGAGTAACACAGGGGAAAAGTACACATAAGAGAGAGCTGGAAAACACACACACTCATGTAGACTCCTAAACAAAATTAAATAAGTAGTGCCTGAAAAAAGTGAGCAATGGAAGGACAAAGTAATACATCCATGCTCCTGGGGAGTGGAAAGCATAAGAAGAGGAAAGTGGAAGCAGATGAAAAAAGCAAGAAAATGAGAGTGACAAGAAGTCAATCAATGGTGAGAAATGGGCAGCCTCTGAGCCCACTATACTGCAACAAAAATTCTTGCAATAGACAGCACAGGTGCTTTCTTAGCTGAGACATAAACTGCAGTTCCCTAAAAGTGAGCAGAGGGCACACAGAAGCCAGCCAATCAAAGAAATTGCAAAGAGGCTATGCTTCATCAGAGGGTCAAACACAAGATGGACAGGTGGACCCAAAGGAAACCATCCAGTAGAAAGCAAGCAGTTAAAAGTAACAGTAAGGTGAACCATTGGTAAGCAATGTGTAGGCTGGAAGCCCCTGTGTGTTCTTCATAATTCCACAATATATCTTTAACAATCAGTCAGTTTGCACTGTCTGGTAGACTTGAACAAAAAAGTCAGGAACTAAATTCTAATAAAGGTACCTTCGAAAAGTCGGGCGCTCAGAGTTCAAATCTTCAGAATATCACAGGAGGAGGTCAAATGATGCCAGCCAAGGGAGGCACCTCTTGGGGATCATGATGGAACTCAGTCCAGTAGAGGCCAGCAGGAGGCAGGCCCAGTTGCAGGTCTAGCCAGGGACAGTTGCAGCAGGTCAGCTGGGCAGTTGCAGGGAGGCCTCTGGAGCTTGTTGTGTCCCTGTAGCTCAGAACATATGATTAGCCAACTGGCCCTGGAGTCACTCCGGTAGTCCTGAGTGCAAGGAGATAGCCATCTCTCCTTTAAACAGCAAGACATCCCTTTAGCAAGTGGGTAGTCCTCTGGTCATAACAGGGCGGGCTTCTGGGAAGGATGGCTGGCCTAAAGCAGCAGGGCAGTCCTCAGAGAAAAAAGGCAGGCTTTAAGCAGGAGGGTAGTCCTCTGGAGTAAAGAGCAGCCATTCTGTGGTCTTCTTCAGGTCCATGAGTGTATTGAAAAGTTGGTCTGAGGATCCCATATTTATACCTGGTGCCCGATTTTGAAGTTGGAGAACAATCTAGACTTCACTCCTCATCTGGTTCTGGAATTGCCTTCCTTTCCCTGTCCAGACTCCATGGGGCCTGGGGTGACAGCAGGCTAGTGTCAAGTCCTTTGTGAGTGTGCTTGAGGCAGCCCCTTTGAAATGTAAGTAGGCAGGGAAAAACTCTGCCCCTTCCATCCTGGCAGGATGGCCCATTTTGCCAAGTCCTAGCATCCCTTTGTCTCACTGTGTGTGAAGAACACACAAAGGCCACTGCAAGCTACTTCCAGTCTTGTGACTGTGGAAAAAAGGCTTCAGGCACCAAATGGCTAGAACAAGAAAATGTCAACTTTCTAAAAGTGCATTTTTAGAATTGTGACTTAAAATCTGAGGATTTTAAATTACCATTATGTTTTAGATCTAACATGACATTTCTACCTGTTCACAATCAAAAGTTAGCATCTATCATATGTAATACGGTAGCCCAGTGTTATCCTATTTAAAAGGTAGGCCTTCCAGTAGCAAAAATCAAATGTAAACGTTTTTCACTACCAGGACATTTAAAGCTTAAAAGTGTATGTCCTACTTTTTAAATAAAATGCACCTTGCCTCATGGGCTGTTTAGGGCCTCCCTTAGTGGTATTTTACATGTATTAAAAAGGAAGGTTTAGGTCTACCATAAGGTTTACTTTGCCAAGTGGAACTGACAGTTTACAACTTTACAGAGGCTACAATGGTAGGCCTGGGGCATATTTTAAAAGGCTACTCACGTGGGTGCACAGTAAGTACTGCAGCCCACTAACAGCATTTAATTTACAGGCCATGGGTACATGTAGATCCCCTTTATTTTGGATTTATAAGCAAATTAAATGTGGCACGATGTAGGCCAATTCACCATGTTTAATGGAGAGAGCAAAAGTACATTAGCACTGGTCAGTGATGGTAAAGTCCTAATGTCAACAAAAATGAAATTCGGAAAACAGGAGGGGTGAAGGCAAAAAATGGAGGTGGCCCTGAAGAGAGGGCAAAGTCCAACAATCACCATCCTGAAAGTCCTTCCAGGTGTCGCTCAGAGGCCTTCTGCCAGGGGCGGCTCCTCCACTAGGGCGGAGGAGCGTCACCAGCAGTGGCAGCTACAAACCTTTTAAACCTTGTTTATTATCCTCTTCTTTTAAAGGGGGGAGGCAACAGGGGTGAAGAGCAGCGAGGGGGAGTGCTCAGCACTCCCCCTCAGAGCGCATGTATGAGGAGCAGTACCCCCCGTACGCGCCGCCCAGCCCCTTCTTGTTATCGGGAGCTGCGACTGACTTCTGCTTGTGTTGATTCTTTGTTTTCAACATACTGAGAAGTAGCCTTTAATTAGTTTCTAATTGCTATTTGGTATAGCTCAGTTACAACCTAGGTAATAATGCGCCAGGCAGGACATAGTTGCCAACTTTTTAAAAAATTGTTTTGAATGCACACTTTCACCAGGCACTGTGCAAGCCCAGCCTCAGTGCTGAATCAAAAGTTGAGGACCATCATTGATTCTGAACATTGCAAAAGCTCTTTAAATTGCAAAAAACTGCTGCCAGGTCTCCCGTGTGTGCATATAATTGAGCAGAGAGACTGAGAAGGAGGGGATGAGGCTGCCTACTTCTCCATTTCTGACCTGGCCCCAACATAAGAAACTGGTGCAAGGCATGGTAGGTGGTCTTCAGTGAGATGTACACACAAATCTCCCTCTGAAAAGATACACACATAGGCACTATATTGACACTTGAAAACAGAGAAGTCTTATTTGAAATATGTGACTTGTCCGTCAGAATATGTACTACTGACAGAGGGCAGAAGTGTTGTAAAATGTCCTGGGTGGTTTCCACTTTTCCAAAAATGATAAGAGCATTTCCACCATATCTTGTGTACTGTGCTTCCACCCCTAGAGAAGCAAACAGTTTTCTCTTCATCCTGTTTTATTTCGGAGCACGAACATTCCCCAAATTACTAATTATTTTTGATAAAAGGGCTCCAACATTTCGTGCTGCACAAACACTCATTTCTGCTTCGCGATGCCCCTTCATTTAGTGTGTAACTCTTATACTTCAAAGTGCTCAATGCCCCCAAATCTGAAATGGCCTGTGAACTCAGAACAGTCCCTTAAACATTTTAGTGTGGCCAAATGTTTTTTTTGGTGAGTGAATGGGTCACTAAATGGTTGCATTATTTGGGAAGTTGAGTGGCTGAATGATGGCGAGGATAGTGATGAATGAATAATGGGTAGATGGATGGATTGAACAGAGTGAGGATGAATGAAGAAGTGGGTGGATGAATTGTGTTTGGGATGAATTAAGTGGGGTGTAGATGAATGTGTGGAGAGTGTGGGGCTAAATGGAGGTGTGTATGGTTGCCCAATTGTGGGATGGATGAAGAGTGTGCGGTTTGGTGGACGGCCGGAAAGTACGGGGAGGAACGAAAAAGGTGTAGATGGTAAAAATGGGTGGATAATGGGTATATGAAGAGGGTGTAAATGGATCGATGGACAGATTGATAGATGGATCATAGTAGGTCAATAGATTGATGGACAAATGGGTACTTAACCGGTTCTGTGCCGGGGATGTAATGGTTACGTCCTGCGGCACAGTGCTGCTGTGCCCAGGACGTAACCATTATGTCCTGGACACCCAGCCCAGAGGGAGCGCCAGTGCTCCCTCTGTGGGGTTCCCCCCACCCTCCAAGTCAGGGATGGAAGGGGAAGCCCTTCCCCTTACACCCCCCCACCCCCCCCTGTGACGTCAGCACGCGAGCGCGCTCTGACAATCACAATGTCTCCTCCTTCGCGCTGGAAGTTCAGCTTCCAGCGCGATGATCGGAAGAGAAATGCTTTGCATTTCTCTTCCGATCACGGGGAGGAGGCAGAGAGGCTTCAAAGGGAAGGAAATGTATTTCCTTCCCTTTGAAGTCTCTCTCTGCGTTTTGGCAGACGGATTGTAAAGCAATCCGGCTGTCAAAACGCCCACTAGACACTAGGGATGTCTTTTTTGTAAATAAAACTGGCAGGAGGGAGCGACCCCTTCGGCAAGGGTCGCTCCCAGGGGGAGCATTTTTTTTTAAGGCCTTTTCTGCCCCCCTGGAGGCAGATCAGCCTATCATTAGGCCGATCTTCCCCAAGGGGGGGCAGAAACCTCTAGGCACCAGAGATAAAAATGTTTTTTTTTTTTTTTTGTTTAGTTTTAGTTTTTTGAGGTGGGGAGCGACCCCTTAGGCAAGGGTTGCTCCCCTAGGGGGCAAATTATATTTAGGCCATTTCTGCCCCCCTTGGGGGCAGATTGGCCTATTTTTATGAGGCCAATCTGCCCCCAAGGGGGGCAGAAACCACTAGACACCAGGGAGTTGTTTTTTGTTTGTTTGTTTTTCACGTAAGGGGAGCGACCCCTTAGGCAAGGGTCGTTCCCCTGGGGGGCAAATTTATTTTAGGCCATTTCTGCCCCCCATGGGGGCAGATCAGCCTATTTTAATTAGGCCGATCTGCCCCCACGGGGGGAAGAAACCACTAGGCGCCAGGGCAATTTTTTTTTTTTTGGTTTGTTTGTGTTTTTAGAGATGGGGAGCGACCCCTTAGGCAAGGGTCCCTCCCCTTGAGGGGCAAATTGTATTTAGGCCATTTCTGCCCGCTTTGTGGGCAGATCGGCTGATTTTAGGTCAATCTGCCCCCAAGGGGGGCAGAAACCACTAGGCACCAGGGATCTTTTTTTTGCGCTGTCACGCAAGGGGAGCGACCTTGTAGGCAAGGGTCGCTCCCGGGGGGGTGGTGGTGGGGCAAATTTATTTTAGGCCATTTCTGCCCCCCCGGGGCAGATCGGCCTATTGGTATTAGACCGATCTGCCCCCGGGGGGGCAGAAACCTCTAGGCGCCAGGGCAAATGTTTTTTTTTTTGTTGGTTTGTTTTTTAGAGATGGGGAGCGACCCATTAGGCAAGAGTCGCTCCCCTGGGGGGCAAATTGTATTTAGGCCATTTCTGCCCCCCTTGGGGGCAGATTGGCCGATTTTAGGTCAATTTGCCCCCAAGGGGACAGAAACCACTAGGCACCGGGGATTTTTTTTTTGCCGCCAATTTCACTCAGGGGGAGCAACCCCGTAGGCAAGGGTGGCTCCCGGGGGTTTGGGGGACAAATTTATTTTATGCCATTTCTGCTCCCCCCCCTGGGGCCGGCTGAGCTAGAGGCCAAAATCCACCGGTAAGCACTGTTTTCTATGAAAAAATGTGATGTGTCCTCGTTGTGTTTTGGGCCATTTCCTGTCGCGGGCGCTAGGCCTACCCACACAAGTGAGGTAGCATTTTTATCGGGAGACTTGGGGGAACGCTGGGTGGAAGGAAATTTGTGGCTCCTCTCAGATTCCAGAACTTTCTGTCACCGAAATGTGAGGAAAATGTGTTTTTTGAGCAAACTTTTGAGGTTTGCAAAGGATTCTGGGTAACAGAACCTGGTCAGATCCCCAAAAGTCACCCCATCTTGGATTCCCCTAGGTCTCTAGTTTTAAAAAATGCACAGGTTTGGTAGGTTTCCCTAGGTGCCGGCTGACCTAGAGGCCAAAATCTACAGGTAGGCACTTTGCAAAAAACACCTCTGTTTTCTTTAAAAAAATGTGATGTGTCCACGTTGTGTTTTGGGGCGTTTCCTGTCACGGGAGCTAGGCCTACCCACACAAGTGAGGTATCCTTTTTATCAGGAGACTTGGGGGAACGCTGGGTGGAAGGAAATTTGTAGCTCCTCTATAATTCCAGAACTTTCTGTCACCAAAATTTGAGGAAAATGTGTTTTTTTAGCCAAATTTTGAGGTTTGCAAAGGATTCTGGGTAACAGAACCTGGTCAGAGCCCCACAAGTCACCCCATCTTGGATTCCCCTAGGTCTCTAGTTTTCAAAAATCCACAGGTTTGGTAGGTTTCCCTAGGTGCTGGCTGAGCTAGAGGCCAAAATCTACAGGTAGGCACTTTGCAAAAAACAGCTCTGCTTTCTTTCAAAAAATGTGATGTGTCCACGTTGCGTTTTGGGGCATTTCCTGTCGCGGGCGCTAGGCCTACCCACACAAGTGAGGTATCATTTTTATCGGGAGACTTGGGGGAAAATAGATTAGCAAAACAAGTGTTATTTCCCCTTGCCTTTTTCTACATTTTTTCCTTCCAAATTTAAGAGAGTGTGTAAAAAAGACATCTATTTGAGAAATGCCCTGTAATTCACATGCTAGTATGGGCACCCCGGAATTCAGAGATGTGCAAATAACCACTGCTCCTCAACACCTAATCTTGTTCCCTTTTTGGAAATACAAAGGTTTTCTTGATAGCTATTTTCACTCTTTATATTTCAGCAAATGAATTGCTGTATACCCGGTATAGAATGAAAACGCACTGGAGGGTGCAGCTCATTTATAGTTTTTATAGTGGTGTGGGTATGTGAGTGTGGTGTGTGTATAGGTGTCAGGTGTTTGTAGTTTGATTTGACCAATGTGGTGTTGTTTTGTGTGTGTGTGTATTTTGAGTGCGGCAGTATGTACTGCCAATGGTTTACCACCACTGAATGTCTGCCGTGGTTATTCGTGGGACATAATTTGGTGGGCATTGTTGAGTTGGCGTAACAGTGTGGGTTTTGATGCCACCAGTTTATCACTGACCTTTGGTGTGGCGGACTTGTGTCTGTGGCTGAATAGTGATCGATTGGTGTGTGTGTGTGTCATAATATGGTGAACGGATATCCGCGGCGGTGGCAGTATGTTGGCGGCAGTCAGCATGGTGGTAAGTGGGATTTAACACCAATGTCATAATGAGGGCCTAAGTGTCTTAGTCCAAATATGTTAATCAAAGAGGTGTAGTGCTCTGAGTCTTTGGGGCATAAAACACTGATATTCCAAATGGAACATACAGTCTATAAGGGGTGGCCATATGCGGATAAAGTTCCATTCTGTGTGTACTAGCTTAGGTGTAGTTTGTTACATAGAACTTCTGTGGAACCAGAGGGCAGTAGGTGGGGCATCTTTTTTCTTCCAAAATAAAACTATCAGTTGCTTAGCTTTTCCCATCATATATTGAATAAGTGTCCAGTTAAGGCCAGTTATTCATTGCATACCTGATGGTGGCAATCCTAAACCCAGCGTGTTTGGGTCAGCTGGAAGCAGATACTCTATGGTTCCCTTAATATGGTAAAGATACTCCTTTCAAAATGTCTGAATTATCATACGGAAACACATTGGCCCTCATTCCGACCTAGGCGGGCGGCGCCCGCCGGTCGGTAACCGCCGAAAGACCGCACCGCGGTCATAAGACCGCGGGGGTCATTTTGACTTTCCAGCTGGGCCGGCGGGTGACCGCCAGAAGATAGCCCGCCGGCCCAGCGGGAAAGCCCCTGCAACAATGAAGCCGGCTCCGAATGGAGCCGGCGGAGTTGCAGGGGTGCGACAGGTGCAGTGCACCCGTCGCGATTTTCACTGTCTGCAAAGCAGACAGTGAAAATCTTTGTGGGGCCCTGTTAGGGGGCCCCTGCACTGCCCATGCCAGTTGCATGGGCAGTGCAGGGGCCCCCAGGGGCCCCACGACACCCGTTCCCGCCATCCTGTTCCTGGCGGTAAACACGGCCAGGAACAGGCTGGCGGGAAGGGGGTCGGAATCCCCATGGCGGCGCTGCAAGCAGCGCCGCCATGGAGGATTCTCTGGCCCAGGGGAAATCCGGCGGGAAACCGCCGGATCCCCTTTTCTGACCGCGGCTTTACCGCCACGGTCAGAATGGCCACTGAAGCACCGCCAGCCTGTTGGCAGTGCTTCCGTTGCCCGTGGCCCTGGTGGTTTAGGACCGCCAGGGTCAGAATGAGGGCCATTATGTGTAAGAAAGTGTCCTCCTCTTGTGCAGAATGCCAGAATAAACTCGGTGTCATGGGAAACATTTTCAGAAACCTAACCGTGGTGAAATTCCATTGGCACACAAGTCTATAGGCTGATTCTCTCTGGGTGATAGTTCCTAAAGTTTTAGTTATGTCCTGCCATAGATGTTCCCCATCCTTGGACGTAATTCCCTATGCAAAGCTCTAGTCTATCGGGATTAATATGTACGAGAGGGGATAGTTTTTAAAGCTTGTGAGATTCAGTATGTTATAGAGATTGTGTGCCTGTATAGGTGCAAAACAGATTCTCCAAGGGCGAGAGTGTCCTCATTGCAGTTCTATGCAGACTTTGGAACTTGGGACCTGGAGTTCACTACCAGCATCTTCACTTGACAAAAAAACTGTGATTCTTGGCACATCAATTCATTTTCAGCTGTCCTAAAAAGATCTAAATTAAATCTATTGTTCTTTTGCAAAACCCCACCTGATGTGCACAATTTTGTACCATTTTCACTCCCTTTAAGTGGAGTTCACAGTTTACCTTCAGCTAGCTTTGCAGTAAATAAACAAAAGTGCATCTGAGGTCACCTTTCACTACCTGACCAACATTGAATACCACCACCCCAACCGAGATTCCATATAAAAAAAGAAAGAAAAACCTTCTACTGATCCCACTAGTACACAACGGTTCTCCAACATGCATCTGGATTTACTTTCCAAGCATAGCATAACTGCAGTAGCTACCATGCAAAGACCGGAGAGGAGGTACACTATCACTTTTATACACCGCAACAGGATTTTCAAATACATGTCCCAGCCATGATAGTTGCACTTCTCAAGCAATCAAAGCCTCAACTTCAAAGTAATGTCAAAAGAACCCTGTGCCTACAGGTTTACACCAGTACAAAACCTGGCATCTGAAACAGTGGCCTCAGCAGCACAATATAAGCAGGAATGTTTTACAAATGCAACATAACTTAAGCAAGAAATACAGTCCAATCCCCATAGACACAGAAAACCCAGTTTCAACTTAGTGCCTGAAAACATAGACCCTATCAGAGAGACATCACCGCTCCTCCATAAAAATACTATTTATCACTAGGTACAAAGAAAAGAAAGCACTGCCCCACCAAGGTGAACATTCCTATGAGTCTAACCATAATTTATGAGTAACCAATGACAAAACTCTTTGGGGCAAACACATCAGAGATGGAGGGGAAACACTGCACAAGCTCACCAGTCCTAAAAGAGTTCCTCAGTCCAGTCCATCAGCTAAAAAGGCATGCACCTAAAGCATCATCATCTAAATACATGTCTTAATGTGAGAGATGACATGTAAAAAGAAAGCAACTACTTACTTAGGAAATACATCAGTTTTTGGTTTCACACAGCTACGTAACTTGTTAACTCACAAAGATGGGCTACAGACTGGAAATTTTAAATCTAATACTTCCAAAGTCCAACACTTGTCCTACTATTGCTTAGATTGAAGTGAGAATAGTAAATCTAACACTCCAAAGTCAAACACTTTCTTTGATGTTGCTTCCGTTGAAGTGACAATAGTAAACCTTGCCCCTCCAGAGTAAAGCACTTTAGAGTGGGAGGAGTAAATGTAAACCCTCCAAAGTCCAGCAAGTTCCCCGATTTTGCTGAATTTGGAGTTATATTAGTGAATCTGACTATTTTGAAGTCCAAGACTTTTGGTAGTGTTTTTATTATTATTGTTGATTTCTTAATAGTTTCTATTTTTGCATTTTATTCTTGAATGTTTTTTTTTTTTAAACTGTACTTTGTAAGTTAAATTCACATTTACATGTTTTATATCAAATGTATTTATTTGAATATGTATGAAACATGCTTTGGTTTATAGATGTTTCTTAATTTTTGTAAGTATTAATAACGTACTTTAAACGAATGCTTAACTATTGTTTTTTGTGCTTTTAAAAACTATGGGGGTGATTCCAAGCCCGCCGCCCGCCAAGCGGGAACCGCCAGAAGACCGTACCGCGGTCAAAAGACCGCGGTGGTCATTCTGGGTTTCCCACTGGGCTGGCGGGCGACCGCCAAAAGTCCGCCCGCCAGCCCAGCGGGAAACACCCTTCCACGAGGAAGCCGGCTCCGAATGGAGCCGGCGGAGTGGAAGGGGTGCGACGGGTGCAGTAGCACCTGTCGCTAATTTCAGTGTCTGCTAAGCAGACACTGAAATTCTAAATGGGGCCCTCTTACGGGGGCCCCACGACACCCCATACCACCATCCTGTTCCTGGCGGCCGAAACCGCCAGGAACAGGATGGCGGTATGGGGGTCGGAATCGCCATGGCGGCGCAGCAAGCTGCGCCGCCATGGAGGATTGCCCTGGGCAGCGGAAAGCCAGCAGTACACCGCCGACTTTCCGTTTCTGGCCGCGGCTGTACCGCCGCGGTCAGAATGCCCAAAGGAGCACCGCCAGCCTGTTGGCGGTGCTCCCGCGGACCACGGCCCTGGCGGTTTTTACCGCCAGGGTCAGAATGACCGCCTATATGTATTTATATATGTCCACATTTTTGTATTTATATATTTAATTCACAGTATTTTTATTAAAACTATATTAATTTTAATATTTACATTTGGTTACATATATGTTGTGGTGATATATGTTTGTTGATTTTTATGTTTATGTTAACGTTAATACCTTAAATTTAATGTATATATCCTACAAAGTCCAATATCTTCCCTGATTTTGTTTACATTGGAGAGGGTATAGTAAATCTTGTCCCTCCACTGTGCAACACTTTCCCCACTGTTGCTTAGATGAAGGTGCATATATTAATATTTCAGTATTCTTACCTTAATTGACAATGTTCTGTTCCACTATATTTTTGACACAATATTTTGATACTTTACATACAAAGGATGTAAACTTAATACTTTTGTAGACAATATTTTTGACACAATAGTCTGGTACTCAATATTGATGTTCTCAGTATTCTGTCATACATAGAGGGCCATTAACTGATGTGAGCAATCCAATTAGAATTAGGAGACCACTCATAGCAAGAGTGTAAGTCTTAAAACAGTATTATTTCGGCACTAATTTTAGCTCAGTATTGTAGTTTTGTAGCATCGAGTTCCTTTAACACCTTCCTGGGTTGCCCCACCACAGATCTGAAGCATCCCTGAAGAAAATGATTCCTGCTCTCAAAATGAATTTTGTTTGACAGCAAGACATCAAAAGCAGCTTGCCATTAGTCAGAACCCTGCTCAAAGGATCTGCCAGTGTGCCACTGCCTTAAAACTTGAAAGCCTTCAGTGAACAGGAGGTGATTCTTTTCAAAGATGCCTCTCATATAATCTATTCTTTGGCACCAATATGTCTGAAGAAAACCACAACACTCGGCACCTTAGAAGCACAGGTTCTAACTGACTGCAAGGGTGCTTCCTCCCTGGGAGTCAGAACCAGTATTGGCTCAATTGCAACTGTGATTATGAATATAGAATGACCGACCTTGGTTTACTGACCTAGCAAGAGTGATGCACAAAGCTTGACCATGAATTCACAACGGTATTTGACACAGTCATGAAGTAGCCCACTTGCTCTGAGAGAATGCTGAGGGCAAAGGGATGAGAGAGAAAACATGAGTATTCTACCTATTGCATCACCGCCATTCCTTAATTTCAGGCTTCTCTGCTCCTGCCTGGCTGTCTGTCTTTTTGATGAGTGAAGGTTGGTTATGGAACTTAGTGGGATGATGCAATAAATGTTAGTACACTTTAGGAAGGGTACATTCTAGATACAGACAACTTCTATTTCTTCTTGTCTTTTGTCTTTCAGTTCTCCATTCACTTGGCTAGGTGGTAGCGTGAGAGGGAGATATGGACATAACAGAAAGTATATATTGCTTTTAGGACCTTGCGTACATTCTCCTGCTCCTTTGAGATACTCAAGCTAAGGGAAGCAAGTGGAATGCTAGTCGTATCAAGGAGTAAAACTATAGGGGTAGAAGCTGCTAGTCATCACTACTCCAACTGATCTCCATGAAACTACATGCAAACAAGTCACAACCAACTACAAACAGAGGAATCTTGCCTGAACTGCCATATCTAATTGTCTCTATCAGGAACAAGAAACTACAACATCTGTGCTTACGTCTCTTTGGATGGTGTTACTCAAGCATGTGGTGAAGAAGCAACACAGCAAGCAGTGGAAGAATCAACAAGAGGGAGAGAGCAATGGCAAGGAGTCCAATGTGTGGATGAGGGTTGAGGGCAGAAGAGGGCAAGAGAGCAACATGTGTGCTGGTGGAGGGGAGAAGCACATGGGTGAGGAAGAGCAAGGGGGCAAAGTACATGAAGGAGACAGCTGGTAACAGCATGCCCTCTCAGGAGTGTTTAAACAACAAGAAACAACATTGGCAAAATCAATAGGACTCCCTTATGACAGCAAATTAATGTTTGCAATGGTTTGTGGCCAAGCTGCACAGCTGTGGGCCCGTGTGCAGCCTGGCTTAGACAAATTAAAAAAGCAATATGATGTGGCCAGTTATACTGCATTTAAAAAAATAAATAAAAATAAAACAAGCAGAAGCGCTGGCTACCTCAGAGTGCATTTTAAAAATTATTTTTAGCCGTGTGCTACCCCAATCCCTCTCACTTTTCCTCTCCTTCCTTCCACATCCTTCTCTCTCACTTCCTTCCTCCGGGTTGCCTCATCCCCTACCCTGCTCCCCTGAGGGACAAGGCAACATTGAAGGAGGGAGTGCAGAAGACGAGGACACTGGTCGATAGAGAGGGCGGGCAAAAAGGGATGAAGGAGCACATGGACAACAGAAGGTGGGTGTTAAGGACTGGGACAAGTAAATGGAAAAAGCAAGATGTGTGGGAGAGGCTGGGGCAAGCATATGGGCAACAGAGGATGGCTGGGAGGTGATGAGGCAAGGACATGGACAATGGAGGCTAGGTAGGAGGGCTGGGGCAAGTACACAAACAACAGAGGGTTGACAGAAACTACTGGGGAAGCAAACGGACAAGCACATGGACAATAGCTATGTGAGCAGAGGATGCTGGTGGAAGCACACTGACTATAGAGGGTGGATGGTAACGAAATAGAGGAGTAACACAGGGGAAAAGTACACATAAGAGAGAGCTGGAAAACACACACACTCATGTAGACTCCTAAACAAAATTAAATAAGTAGTGCCTGAAAAAAGTGAGCAATGGAAGGACAAAGTAATACATCCATGCTCCTGGGGAGTGGAAAGCATAAGAAGAGGACAGTGGAAGCAGATGAAAAAAGCAAGAAAATGAGAGTGACAAGAAGTCAATCAATGGTGAGAAATGGGCAGCCTCTGAGCCCACTATACTGCAACAAAAATTCTTGCAATAGACAGCACAGGTGCTTTCTTAGCTGAGACATAAACTGCAGTTCCCTAAAAGTGAGCAGAGGACACACAGAAGCCAGCCAATCAAAGAAATTGCAAAGAGGCTATGCTTCATCAGAGGGTCAAACACAAGATGGACAGGTGGACCCAAAGGAAACCATCCAGTAGAAAGCAAGCAGTTAAAAGTAACAGTAAGGTGAACCATTGGTAAGCAATGTGTAGGCTGGAAGCCCCTGTGTGTTCTTCATAATTCCACAATATATCTTTAACAATCAGTCAGTTTGCACTGTCTGGTAGACTTGAACAAAAAAGTCAGGAACTAAATTCTAATAAAGGTACCTTCGAAAAGTCGGGCGCTCAGAGTTCAAATCTTCAGAATATCACAGGAGGAGGTCAAATGATGCCAGCCAAGGGAGGCACCTCTTGGGGATCATGATGGAACTCAGTCCAGTAGAGGCCAGCAGGAGGCAGGCCCAGTTGCAGGTCTAGCCAGGGACAGTTGCAGCAGGTCAGCTGGGCAGTTGCAGGGAGGCCTCTGGAGCTTGTTGTGTCCCTGTAGCTCAGAACACATGATTAGCCAACTGGCCCTGGAGTCACTCCGGTAGTCCTGAGTGCAAGGAGATAGCCATCTCTCCTTTAAACAGCAAGACATCCCTTTAGCAAGTGGGTAGTCCTCTGGTCATAACAGGGCGGGCTTCTGGGAAGCATGGCTGGCCTAAAGCAGCAGGGCAGTCCTCAGAGAAAAAAGGCAGGCTTTAAGCAGGAGGGTAGTCCTCTGGAGTAAAGAGCAGCCATTCTGTGGTCTTCTTCAGGTCCATGAGTGTATTGAAAAGTTGGTCTGAGGATCCCATATTTATACCTGGTGCCCGATTTTGAAGTTGGAGAACAATCTAGACTTCACTCCTCATCTGGTTCTGGAATTGCCTTCCTTTCCCTGTCCAGACTCCATGGGGCCTGGGGTGACAGCAGGCTAGTGTCAAGTCCTTTGTGAGTGTGCTTGAGGCAGCCCCTTTGAAATGTAAGTAGGCAGGGAAAAACTCTGCCCCTTCCATCCTGGCAGGATGGCCCATTTTGCCAAGTCCTAGCATCCCTTTGTCTCACTGTGTGTGAAGAACACACAAAGGCCACTGCAAGCTACTTCCAGTCTTGTGACTGTGGAAAAAAGGCTTCAGGCACCAAATGGCTAGAACAAGAAAATTTCAACTTTCTAAAAGTGCATTTTTAGAATTGTGACTTAAAATCTGAGGATTTTAAATTACCATTATGTTTTAGATCTAACATGAGATTTCTACCCGTTCACAATCAAAAGTTAGCATCTATCATATGTAATACGGTAGCCCAGTGTTATCCTATTTAAAAGGTAGGCCTTCCAGTAGCAAAAATCAAATGTAAACGTTTTTCACTACCAGGACATTTAAAGCTTAAAAGTGTATGTCCTACTTTTTAAATAAAATGCACCTTGCCTCATGGGCTGTTTAGGGCCTCCCTTAGTGGTATTTTACATGTATTAAAAAGGAAGGTTTAGGTCTACCATAAGGTTTACTTTGCCAAGTGGAACTGACAGTTTACAACATTACAGAGGCTACAATGGTAGGCCTGAGGCATATTTTAAAAGGCTACTCACGTGGGTGCACAGTAAGTACTGCAGCCCACCAACAGCATTTAATTTACAGGCCATGGGTACATGTAGATCCCCTTTATTTTGGATTTATAAGCAAATTAAATGTGGCACGATGTAGGCCAATTCACCATGTTTAATGGAGAGAGCAAAAGTACATTAGCACTGGTCAGTGATGGTAAAGTCCTAATGTCAACAAAAATGAAATTCGGAAAACAGGAGGTGTGAAGGCAAAAAATGGAGGTGGCCCTGAAGAGAGGGCAAAGTCCAACAATCACCATCCTGAAAGTCCTTCCAGGTGTCGCTCAGAGGCCTTCTGCCAGGGGCGGCTCCTCCACTAGGGCGGAGGAGCGTCACCAGCAGTGGCAGCTACAAACCTTTTAAACCTTGTTTATTATCCTCTTCTTTTAAAGGGGGGAGGCAACGGGGGTGAAGAGCAGCGAGGGGGAGTGCTCAGCACTCCCCCTCAGAGCACATGTATGAGGAGCAGTACCCCCGTACGCGCCGCCCAGCCCCTTCTTGTTATCGGGAGCTGCGACTGACTTCTGCTTGTGTTGATTCTTTGTTTTCAACATACTGAGAAGTAGCCTTTAATTAGTTTCTAATTGCTATTTGGTATAGCTCAGTTACAACCTAGGTAATAAGGCGCCAGGCAGGACATAGTTGCCAACTTTTTAAAAAATTGTTTTGAATGCACACTTTCACCAGGCACTGTGCAAGCCCAGCCTCAGTGCTGAATCAAAAGTTGAGGACCATCATTGATTCTGAACATTGCAAAAGCTCTTTAAATTGCAAAAAACTGCTGCCAGGTCTCCCGTGTGTGCATATAATTGAGCAGAGAGACTGAGAAGGAGGGGATGAGGCTGCCTACTTCTCCATTTCTGACCTGGCCCCAACATAAGAAGCTGGTGCAAGGCATGGTAGGTGGTCTTCAGTGAGATGTACACACACATCTCCCTCTGAAAAGATACACACATAGGCACTGTATTGACACTTGAAAACAGAGAAGTCTTATTTGAAATATGTGACTTGTCCGTCAGAATATGTACTACTGACAGAGGGCAGAAGTGTTGTAAAATGTCCTGGGTGGTTTCCACTTTTCCAAAAATGATAAGAGCATTTCCACCATATCTTGTGTACTGTGCTTCCACCCCTAGAGAAGCAAACAGTTTTCTCTTCATCCTGTTTTATTTCAGAGCACGAACATTCCCCAAATTACTAATTCATTTTGATAAAAGGGCTCCAACATTTCATGCTGCACAAACACTCATTTCTGCTTCGCGATGCCCCTTTATTTAGTGTGTAACTCTTATACTTCAAAGTGCTCAATGCCCCCAAATCTGAAATGGCCTGTGAACTCAGAACAGTCCCTTAAACATTTTAGTGTGGCCAAATGTTTTTTTGGGTGAGTGAATGGGTCACTAAATGGTTGCATTATTTGGGAAGTTGGGTGGCTGAATGATGGCGAGGATAGTGATGAATGAATAATGGGTAGATGGATGGATTGAACAGAGTGAGGATGAATGAAGAAGTGGGTGGATGAATTGTGTTTGGGATGAATTAAGTGGGGTGTAGATGAATGTGTGGAGAGTGTGGGGCTAAATGGAGGTGTGTATGGTTGCCCAATTGTGGGATGGATGAAGAGTGTGCGGTTTGGTGGACGGCCGGAAAGTACGGGGAGGACGAAAAAGGTGTAGATGGTAAAAATGGGTGGATAATGGGTATATGAAGAGGGTGTAAATGGATCGATGGACAGATTGATAGATGGATCATAGTAGGTCAATAGATTGATGGACAGATGGGTACTTAACCGGTTCTGTGCCGGGGATGTAATGGTTACGTCCTGCGGCACAGTGCTGCTGTGCCCACGACGTAACCATTATGTCCTGGACACCCAGCCCAGAGGGAACGCCAGTGCTCCCTCGGTGGGGTTCCCCCCCACCCTCCAAGTCAGGGATGGAAGGGGAAGCCCTTCCCCTTACACCCCCCGCCCCCCTGTGACGTCATTACGCCGATCTGCCCCAAGGGGGGGCAGAAACCTCTAGGCACCAGAGATAAAAATGTTTTTTTTGTTTTTTTTTGTTTAGTTTTAGTTTTTTGAGGTGGGGAGCGACCCCTTAGGCAAGGGTTGCTCCCCTAGGGGGCAAATTATATTTAGGCCATTTCTGCCCCCCTTGGGGGCAGATTGGCCTATTTTTATGAGGCCAATCTGCCCCCAAGGGGGGCAGAAACCACTAGACACCAGGGAGTTGTTTTTTGTTTGTTTGTTTTTCACGTAAGGGGAGCGACCCCTTAGGCAAGGGTCGTTCCCCTGGGGGGCAAATTTATTTTAGGCCATTTCTGCCCCCCATGGGGGCAGATCAGCCTATTTTAATTAGGCCGATCTGCCCCCACGGGGGCAGAAACCACTAGGCGCCAGGGCAAATTTTTTTTTTTTGGTTTGTTTGTGTTTTTAGAGATGGGGAGCGACCCCTTAGGCAAGGGTCCATCCCCTTGAGGGGCAAATTGTATTTAGGCCATTTCTGCCCGCTTTGTGGGCAGATCGGCTGATTTTAGGTCAATCTGCCCCCAAGGGGGGCAGAAACCACTAGGCACCAGGGATCTTTTTTTTGCGCCGTCACGCAAGGGGAGCGACCTTGTAGGCAAGGGTCGCTCCCGGGGGGGTGGTGGTGGGGCAAATTTATTTTAGGCCATTTCTGCCCCCCCGGGGCAGATCGGCCTATTGGTATTAGACCGATCTGCCCCCGGGGCTAAAACGGCAGGAAACCGCCGGCCCTGGCGGTGCGACCGCGGCTCTACCGCCGCGGTCGTAATAAGGGCCTCCGTACCGCCAGCCTGTTGGCGGTACGGACGCCACATTACCCCTGGCGGTCTCTGACCGCCAGGGTCGTAATGACCACCTGTGTCCTCTAAGTTTCTTTTGGTACAATCAAATTGAGTGCCTGACAAGACTTGAATCCTGTTAGTGGTGAGGTAATACTATGCTACCATATCATTACAGGAGTTGTTCACATACTGTTACGCAAGCCTTATAGACCATTAGCCTCCAATTAAAGGCCTCTTGGACTCAGCTTAATAGCCTTATCAGCTGCATTGGATAAGAAGGTAGACTTCATTTAAGACCCTGTCAGCATTCTAAGGCCAAAAAGCATGTTTTAAAGAATCTCAAATCATCGAAGAGGAGATGGAAGATTACAAAAGTCTGCATTGTGATAAACATCTTACTTTTTGCACTTTCTGGAAATTGAGCCCAGTGTCCACTAGTTTGTGGTAGCAGTGCACTGTGCTGTATGTGGTGGTGAACTATGCAATCTGCGGGGGTACGTTACTCAGTGGGTGATGGTGTACTTTGCCACAGGTATTGGTGCACGGTTCTGAGTATAATAGTCCATTGTGCCTCAGATTACAGCTTAATGTGCTGTGGATGGCGGTGAGCTTTTCTGGGAGTGGCAGTGCCTGTGCTGCATGTGGTGGTGAACTATACTAATGGTAGCGGTACGTTATGCAGGGACTAATGGTGCATTGTCAAGAGCATATAGTGGTGCAATGTTTGTCACAACTTTGGTATGATAGTTAAGGATTGTATGTGTGGGATTTTTCAAAATGTTTTCTGTGCTTTTTTATCTCTCATTCACATTTTAAGTGTGACAAAGTAATTGTTCTTGTATCATTCTTGATGAACATATTGTATTCTGCACTTACTCAAAGGGGCTTTGGTACATTGGCACACACACTATCACCCCCAAATGTGCTGTAACCACTTCCTCTACATTTCTTTCCATCTATGTTTCTGGATATTACTACCTATGAGCTCTGCTTCTGATATTGCCATTTATAGTAAGGGGACAGAATTGTGTGGAAAGTAGCTGTCCCTTATTTCGGATGTCAAGTTGTACAAGTATTTGCTATATTTTAATTTGTAAGTAAGTCCTGTTACATATGATGCTCAATACTGCTGTGTATTATAAAAAACAAAGAACGTATAACTACTTTGACTTGTACGTGTAGTCAGTCTAAATACTTATTGCTCTATTATCGCCTGACTTAAACATATGTGTTCATGAAACTTATATTTTGTCCTGAATGTTTACCATGAATTGTGAGCCTTTGTCCTGGATTTTTACAATCTCGGTCCAGAATATGCCTCTATGGCACGTGGTTACCCAAGTCTGCCTGTGTAACCTAATGGACAACAGGGGGTCGCCCAGTACTTAATTTGTGAATAAAAACGTGACAGTGCCCAAAGCCCTCCTCTTAAGCACAAGGCTGCTGCAATTAAATATGTGAGCACGGAATACTGAGACAGCGTAAACCTGAAGCCATTTCGGGCCTCTACAATCCATTTACAGCCACTCCCTGCCCCTTCAGTTCACTCTTGCAGCTTTCTGCTTTCTCCCATTGTGACGTTTGACTTTTTTTTTTTTTTCTCTTCCTCAGTCCTTCCCATATGTGTCTTTTGCTCGCAGTAAATGCTTGAGGCAGAAAAGTAAGTGCCAGCCCTCAACAATAAGTACTGGTGCCTCGCACCGGAAACCATAAGCACAAATGAAGGACTGGGTCACCTGTACCTCTATACTGGTATATGCCTGCTATTAATACATAAGAACACCTTCAGCGTTGGGTGCAAGACATCCACGTGGTGTTTAGAAGGGGAAGTTGGTCTGCAGCATGCACATTAGAAACATTTATTATGATTAGCCTATAAAGCACATAACCAAGTTCTCCTTGTAGAGTGTAAAGTGTATTTCCCAAGTAAGATAATTGTCTCAGATACCGATGAAAAGGCATCAATTCTATTTTCTAATTGTGCAATATATTTAATGATACGTTAGCAATAATGTTGCAGTATTGTATCATAATCAGTTCTTGCTCAGTGAAGGTTCAGAAAAAAATGAAATAAGAAATATTTTGTCAAGGAACTGAATTATCTTCGATTTTTTATTTCATTCACGTTGGCTGAGTTCATCATTTGGCTTTGTTTTTTGTGTCTGTATGTATATTGACACCAGATGTAGAATTCCTCATGTTGAGCTGCTTATGATACATTAGATCCATCCATTCGCTCATGCTGGAGACCTTGTTCTTCCTGCACGTTTTACGTGGACACCATTCTTCATTAGTCTCCATTAATGTCGCTATATAAATTCTGTTTCGATTCCTCTTTGTTTCTGTGGCAGAAAAGGTTAATGTGAGTATTTTGATAGATAAACCAGTTCTAACTTCTGCATCAACAGAACGATTCACGCGATTCATATGAGATTGTTTCCGAAATTATATAAATAATATAGAATTATATGTGGATAACTGTGAATTACATGGATTTTTTACACCAAAGGGTTCTGTGTGACATCAGACAATGAGAGCAAAGCCGCCCATGCTTTCAATTGCTGCGCGGGAGCAGAGTAGTAATAGGGAAGCCATACATAAAAAGGCCTCTCCTCCCTGACCCAAATGTGAAAAGAAACACCTTACCTGCCATGCTTAACCAGCCCCACAGCCTTATCTACCTTTCTCCCCCCTCCTCCAGCTGAGCTTTCCACTTTCAGTCAAAGCAGACAAGCAGCACTGTGTAGAGAGGCGCTCAGAGAGCTCCGCTCTGCGTGGCCTGGAAGGCCTTTATGACAGAGCAAGAGTTTTAATATCAAGTATTGCTACATCATGGCAGTGAGTTATCAGATTTAGCATCTGGGATAAACAAGAGAGGCTCTCTATGAGATCCATTCATAACATTTGAGTTATTGCTTAATACTGTAATGGTAAAATCTGTCATTCAATTGATATCCCGTATTTTAAGCATTTATCATAAATTTTCATGAAATAATAATAGGTATTTTCTTCGTGCTTTCCTAGATTTGTGAAGAAAACATATTGAGACTGATTGTTAATCAAAAATAGCATTGTAGCAAGTCAGAAATCTGCATGTAGTTTAAGCACACATAAAAATAGTTAATAGTACAGCAAAATAACCTTGATTTAAGCAGCTGGTCTTGCTCCTTTCATTCACTATGAACGGCAAATCTGTCTACTGTGGAGCAATATAGGATTCACCTCTGAACTCTACACTTTTTAACATCTATGTGCCATTCAGCAACATTGGATAATTTTTTTGCCGCCTATCTTTGAGACTTATTAAGTACTGTTGCTCACAACAAGACTACCTTCGCTCGGTGGCGTCCTGGAGTTACGCAAGGTCTCTCCATCTTAAACCAAGTAAATCACAGATAATCACGTCGGTGGGGGGGGGGAAGGGAGGGGGGAAGACTTCTTCCTGCACCAGAAACTGCTTGCTGGACAATTTAGGGTCTCTCACACCTAGTTTGCTGTACTTACAAGATAGGTGATCTTTTTGATGTCAATCTCACCTTTAAAGAGCGCGCAAACACACTCCAGCATCTTTCCACCTTCTGACGGTGCCCATTAATGGCCTCATTATGAGTTAAGGCATTTGAATCGCCCTGATAAATAACAATATCACTGAGTACATTATTTATTGGGTGCAGTAAATAACACCTATTTTGAGTTCATGTAGAATAAAATGCAGATTTTGGTGTTTAAAATCTGAATATGTTAAATACTGAATGCTTTCTCCCGTTACATTTTGGTAGGTTTATCCTGCCGAAATGTAACAAATTTTGAGTTAATTAATGCATCCAATAGGTTTCGGATGTGCTAAATACCTTCAAACTCGTAATCCCGACCCATGTGTAAACAGGAGTATAGGCATAGGTCAGAATATTACAAGCAACTCGGAATCAGATCCCTAGACTCCCTCACAATTCTAGGAAACTGTTTTTCAATCCACTGTTTTAGCTGGTTTGGCAACATTCCAGTTCTAGTTAGTCCAGTTAGTACCATATAAGGTAGGTTATACCTTACATTGAGTTCTAAAGTGGATTCTAACAGTCTGCCATAACCTGGATTCTAGAAAGTATAGGACTGTGTACAGAACATTAAGAAGCGATACTAGACAGTGTATTATATTTGGAGTCTCACTTCTTGATGCGTATGTGGAGGTTTAGACGGAAGAGGTTGCTTAGCTGATGCTTGGGCTTTATTTCTGTTGTAATTTTTTATTTTTAAACTGTGATGTTATCATGTTAATGTCTTAACTGTGTAAACTGAATTCCATGATATGCATTATGCCAGAGTTGCTTGAAGGTCCATATGAATTGGAAAATTATCCTAAAATAATTTTACTGTCTTATTATTTTTTAAGTATTGTGTTTCAATATACTCTTTTATGGTTGTTGAGACGAAATAAAGATTATTGATGATGATGATATTGCGAATTACAAGAGGCACAGGTTGTGTGCAGATACACACACTGACTAACATATTGTACATATCTTGAAAACTCACATAGAGTTGGTATACCAGTTCATAATATGTACATCTTTCTTATGGGTCATGCCCGCAGCCAAGAAACATTTGCATAAGAGGTCCAGAAACAAGTACATAATCTCTGCTTGAACCAATATCCAGGGCATCATTTCACGTATTGTTACTGCTTGGGGCACCACATGAAATACAAAGATCACCCAGAGAGCAACTCTACAATAGGGCTACAGAGCCTGGAGCACCAGTAGGTCAGCCCCTCATGAATAGTTTGAGACATCAGATGAAAATGCATCTTTTTGGCATAATTGCCACGCCTACACCAAGCAGAGTATTGCCAAATTGAGTGTCTGGTTAGGTGCGTATAGGAGCGGCCCTGTAATAGCCTCTTCTCCCATAGAGCAAAGGAAGAAAACAACAGATAACAAAAGAGTGGAACGAGTATTTGGGTGCCTTACACTGCTTCCCTGGTACAGCTCACTAGGTGCCAGAGGTGACGACACCTAAGAGGGTTCCATGTTCTGAAGTTATCAGTATTATATTCAGCTATGTTTATTTTAGGCATTGTTCATACATATACATATATATATATATATATATATATATATATATATATATATATATATATATATATATATATATATATCTATATATATATATATATATATATATATGTGTGTATGTGTGTATATATATATATAAATATATATATAGTTAAAAAAAAAGCTTTATAAACCCCAAAACGAGTTTTGCAGCACCACACATGAATATTTGGCCAGTTTACTTTTCATTGTTTTAGCTAGCTCAATGCAGCCTGGCGGTCCATGTGGTTTCCCGGTGGTTTCACACCCTCCAGGGCAGCACTGCTTGCAGCGCAGCCCTGGGGATTAGGAGTCCCCATCCGCCAGCCTTTCCATTGTGGTTCACACCGCCATGGAAAGGTTGGGAGAATCGAGGACTCGGGCCCCTGGGGGCCCCTGCACTGCCCATACACTTGGCATGGGCAGTGCAGGCCCCCCCATGCACAGCCTTATTACGCATTCCACTGCCCAATTACGGGCAGTGGAATGTGCAGTGGGTGCTCCTGCACCCGCTGCACCTCCACATTGGCTCCGGCTCCATTAGGAGCCCGCGTCAATGTTAAGGCCCTGTTCACCACAGGGCCGGCGGGCAGAAACACTGTTTACGCCCGCCGGGCCTGCGGTGAAGTCTTATTACGGCTGGCGGGGTTCATGCCGCACAGGTGGTCTGAGGGCGGGGAAGAGTTTGGCGGGCGGCGGAAACTCCTAATGACCACCATAGTGTTTTTAAGAGCTGAGTCAAGTAAAGTTTGATTAGAAGGATTTTCAGTAGACATCGGAAGGAGAAGAGGGAGTTTGCAGTTCTAATATCTGTAGGCAAGGAGTTCCAGAGGTGGGGCCAGCTCCTGAGAAGGCCTGCTGTAGTAGTAGATGGAAGATTCAGAATAAGGGTGCTTCCAGGAAGTTATTTGACTTCTTAGAGATCTTGAGGTGCCAGATGCTTTGAGAAGGTTGGATAAGTAGGATGGAGCTTTTGCATGAATTGTTTTGAAGGTTAGGCACCCCAGCTTGAATTTACTTCTATCTTCAATGAGACGTGAGTGAAGGTCCGGGGGTAAGAGAGAGAGGTCATTGAATTTCTTAGTACATGAGAGTAGTCTGAATGCTGCATGTAGGACCCCTTTTAATAAAGTAAGGGTGGTCTAAGAGGCACCAACTAGCACCCCATTGCCAAAGTCTAACTTCAATGATTTCAAGGCAAGGGTGGCCCTTTTTAGGTGAGTTGGTTACAGGATAGATTTGAGTTTCTTCGGCATGTGTAGCTGGAAATTCACACTTTTGAAGGTTGTGTTTATGTGTTGAGCCATGGTTAGGGATTTTTAGGGTTGATTAGGGTTCATGGATAGGGATTGAATTGATACTGCTAGGTAACCAATTTAATTGACACTGATGGCTTGTTAACCAATAAACACTAATGTGAGGTCTGGATACCCAGTTAAAGTATTCTGAGGACTGAATAACTAACTGGAGTATGCTGAGGATTGATAATTAATTGAGCACTATTGAGGGATTGATAACTATTTGTATACTGCTAAGGAGCTGATAACTAATTGATGGGTTCTGATGGATTGATAAATTATCACTAAATAAGTGCTGATGACTTGATAAGTAACTGGAGGATGCAGAGGCATTGATAACAAATTGAAGGATGTGGAGAGAAAAATAAATAATTAGAGGGGTGCTAAGGACTTGCTAACTAACTGAAGGCTACAGAGGGATTTCCAACTAATTGAATGATGCTGAGTGATTGCTAACTTACCTCTGTTGATAATGCTTCTTGGATTTTTGCAAAAGAATGGCGAGCGTAATGATAACAATCAGCAGGACTCCCAAAGCTGCTCCAAAGCCTCCAAACACTGCAATTTTATTGATCCTGGAACTGCAGTTGTCTCCTTCATACCAGTATGTATCAAGGTCTGGGCAACTGCACAAAAGTTGGAAAAAGTAGAGGTTAGACAACTATCAAAGTGTAACCCAATCCCTGAATCGTCTTTTACTTTTGCAGCTCTCTGCTGTCTATTTCTAATGTGGTCATTAAGGTGTTATTTTTAAATCATGGCTTCTTTTGCATATTGTCAAGGGCGGTCAATAGCTATTTTTAAAACATTGGTCATGGGTAAATCTGAAGGCTAAGTCTAAAAATCTATTGGCGGGTGAAAATGTCATGGCCTCATTATTTTGTAATCACAAACGGTGCAATGCATGCTATTAACCAATGCACTGCGAATTGCCTTGTCTGTAGGTGCTGATGAGTGGTGCTGTTACCCAATCAGTAATACGCATCATATTGACCTCAGAAGCATGAACGGCCAAATTAATTCTGTAGCCTATACACCTTATCTCGCAAGTTTCTTTAATGAGGAATAGTCTGTTATTGGAAGAGTAAGGACATGCTTTGATTTCCTACTGCTCCGTTTCAATTATATGTTAGATGATCCTAGTGTATGTTACTCCTGTACAGCCCAGCACTGGACCTGAATCAAGCAAACACTGCAATGGAAACTATCTATAACAGGAGTGTGGCACTCGTGCACCCCTAGTCCTGCAGCAAACCAATGAGTAGCCAAGTGACATGAACTTCTCAGTTGTAACTATCAGTTTTTCACTCTCAGAAAAGCCATTGTTTGACATTTAAAGTAGAGGGTCCATGATAACGTTTTCCATTGGCTTAGATGCCCTTTCTCCTCCTACTTTGTAATGGAATTCTTTTGGAAAGTCAGCCCCAGACTACTGAAAGCTCCGGGTTGCCATAACATAACATACACATGCCAACGTATAAACTCATAACTTCCAATTTGTGTCACATCTTTTATGAGGCTAACAATTTGTTTGCTGTAGTTGATAGCTTATTTCAAATGCATTCACCACAGTATTAGCCATGCAAAGCCACAATGTTTGCAACCGTTGCTCAAGATGTTTTTTTTAAATTTCGATGTGACATTGCCAAAGCACATATATCTCCTTTGATATTTAACTCACCCACACACTATATGCACTTTTTCTGCACAAATAAACATTCATAAAGCTTTCAGCATTCACTGATATTTATTTACAAGTTTTGTAAAGTATGGAGTTTAGCCATTAGGTTAGTTCATGTTCATAGAACAAGGGGAACTAATGAGTAATGTACTTCATTTTGGTGGTAGTAGCAGAATTAGATGTGCTTCCTTCATGCCCCTTTGACTGCCAATTGAAACCAAGTTTAAATAATTTAATTTTTAGGAGTATGACAAACTTCATAAGATATGTTTCAGAGCTTAGATTGAGGTTAAGTTAAAGGGACTTCTCAGTCTTGATCCTAGAAATCTAAAGGATCTGTCTCTAGGTTTTATTCGCATGCAGGTTTTTCTATTGAACAGATGAACAGGTGCTAAACCAAGGGATTGGGAAGAGCCATAATGAGGTACCAGCCTGTAGGAAAATTCCTCTTTTTCTGCATGATCACTTCCATTTTTTTAACTGATGATGCTGGGTTTCTGACTCCGTTGATGGGGACTCTGCTAACGAGGCCTACTGTGTAGCATCTTCCCTAGCCGAGTAGCATACACATGAATGCACCGCACATGGAGATTTATAACAAATGTCTATTCATCAACATACTATCGCAGTCCACACACAATGTGTAATAATTTTCATAACCGTACCTTAAGACCTCCCATCAGGTTATGTAATTCCAGTCTAGAGTCCACCCAAGACCGCGAGGGTCCTAGTGCACATGATATCAAAGACACTACATCTCCCCCTTTGCTAAATAAAAAGTACAAACAACATTAGCATCAAATAACCTATATGAGTCGCCAAGGCGCTCTCATTGGTCTGCAAGATTTGGGTGTTTGAGCTAGTTGAGTTGCATTGTCATTAAGCATCGATGACATGGGCTCTGGACGTTCAGACAGCGTTGCCTCCCTTGTGATCTCAGGAGCTGATGAACATTGAGGTGCATGTTTAGTGTGACAAGTCCCGTGAGATGGATTTTCCAGGATGATACACTGTCACCATGTACCCATGTGTCCTTTGCTGAAGTGTCTGTTTTTCACTTCCTTTTGACCAGTACCCAGTACCCTTACTTGAAAACTGTTTCCTGGGCACATCAGCGCTGATCGGCATATGTTTTAATTTTTCACTTCTGTGACGTATCTGTGACATTAACCCTATTGGCATTCATCAATCGGTCTGATGTCCATTGTAGCTTGCTTCTGATGGCTCTCCCAAATAGCAGGGTGGCAGGGCACAAAAAGCTTGACACAGGTCTTGGTTTCAATTGAGTCCCTTTGTTGACACTTGCTGAATTACCCTCTTCAGGGTACCCATAAATCGTTCAACAACACTGTAGGATGTTGACTCTGTATATACTATATCAAAATGAGATATATGTGGTCCTTATGGGTCTGGCGGTCGCATGACCGCCAGACTCGTGGTTGCGGCCCCACCACCAACAGACTGGTGGTGGAACCGCCACATTATGACCATGGCAGAGCCGCCATGGTCAGATCACCGACACCGCCAGGCTGCCGCAAGCCAGCAGCCTAGAGGTCCTGGTGGTTTCACATCTTCCAGGGCCGCGCTGCTTGCAGTGCCGCCCTGGGGATTAAGAGTTCTCATCTGCCAGCCTTTCCATGGTGGTTCACACCGCCATGGAAAGTTTGGCAGAATGGGGGGCTCGGGGGGACCCTGGGGGCCCCTGCACTGCCCATGCCCCTGCATGGGCAGTGCATAGGCCTCCATGCACAGCCCCATCTTGCATTCCACTGCCTGAATTACGGGCAGTGGAATGCGCAACGGGTGCTGCTGCACCCGCTGCACCGCCACATTGGTGCCGGCTCAATTAGGAGCCCGCATCAATGTTAAGGCCCTGTTCACCACAGGGCCAGCAGGCGGAAACACTGTTTCCACTCTCCGGCCCTGCGGTGAAGTCCTATTAGGGCCGGCGGGGTTCAGGCTTTAAAGGCGGTCTGAGGGCGAGAAAAGTTTGACGGGCGGCCTCAAAAATAACTTTTCTTATTTTTTTTTTGAACCATGAGATTCAAGTTGCAGGTAAGTACTTCAATAGATTCACATTTCACACATGTATCAACAGTACTTTGTTTGAAATTGATAAGTTATACAGTTTTTGAAATATTGGCAATTATCTGTTTTAAAAATGGACACCGCAATTTTCAGAAATAGTTCCGGGGGGATGAAATGTTAGTTTGTTTGCAGGTAAGTACAACACTTACAGTATCAGTCTCTGGGTTTTAGGAAGTCCACTGGTTGGGGTTCACGTTAACCTCAAACATTCACCACCAGCAACACGGGGACGGCCGGGTGCAGAGGTCAAAGATGAGCAAATTTAACGTGGGCTCCTATGGAGACAGGGGGTACTCGGAATCAAGCCTTTCTGCAGGTAAGTACCCGCTCCTCAGAAGACAGACCAGGGGGTATTAGAGGAGCACTGGAGGGGTCACAAGTAGGCACCAAACACACACCCTCAGCTGCACAGGGGGCGGCCGGGTGCAAACAGGACATCGGGCTTCCAATGCTGGTCTATGAGGAGACCCCAGGGGTCACTCAGAGGCTGCAGGTGATGTCCAGGGGGGTGTCTCGGGCACACCATCGGGTGGACAAGGAGGAGGAACGCCTGCTGAACATTGCTGCATTGAAGGTCAGGTTCTTCAAAGCTTGGGAGCTGCGGGTGCAGTGTGTCTTTAGGCATTGCAAATCTTCATCTGGAGCTTCGCGGTCAGGCGGGTCATCGGAATTCCCTCTGCAGACATCATCGTTGAAGGGTGGAGAGGTCAACCCAGGGTGGGCACTTGCTCCCAATCGCCTGGGGTCTGTCTTTAGCTGGGTGGACCACCTGGACACGGGCCGTGGGCGTCGGGTGCAGAGTGGTCAGGACTCACGCATTCGGAATGAGGCTAGAGTCCTTGGTTGTTGGTTTTTCTTGGACAGAGCTGCTGTCCTTGGGAGTTCTTGGCCCTTTTGGGTGCAGGGCAGGCCTTTGGAGCTGAGCAGAGGTCGCTGGTCCCACTGGATACGTCACTGTTCTTTTCCAAGTTCTTTGAAGCAGGAGACAGGCCGGTAGGGCTGAGGCCAAAACAGTTGTCATCTTCCTTCTTCTCTGCTGGGGGTTTCAGCTAAGCAGTCCTCCTTCTTGTCAGGTCACCAGGAATCTGGTGAGCTGGGTTCAGGGTGGCCCTTAAATTCAAAATTTAGGGTGGCCCTTAAATCCTAAATTTAGGAGCGTTTTATGGGTCAGAGTCAGGGGGCTACTGTCCCTTAGGGTGGCTACACACTCCTTGTGCCCATTCCCTTTGGGGAGGGGGGGCATAAACCTAATCCTATTGGTCCCTGTCCTCCAAACCAAGATGGATGATTCTGCAAGGAGGGTGTCACCTCAGCTCTGGACATCTTAGGGGTGGTCCTGGCTGGAGTGGTCACTCACTCCTGTTTTCCTTAATTTTCCCGCTGGACTTGCTGCCAAAAGTGGGACTTTGTCTGGGGGGCGGCAACTCCACTAGCTGGAGGGCCCTGGGGCACTGTAATCCAAGGCTTGAGCCTTTGAGGCTCACCGCCAGGTGTTTCAGTTCCTGTAGAGGGGAGGTGTGAAGCACCTCCACCCAGGACAGGCTTTGTTTCTGACCACTTAGAGCACAAAGGCTCACACTCCATGAGGTCAGAAACTTGTCTGAAAGTGGCAGGCTGGCACAGACTGGTCAGTCCTACACTATCAGTTTGGCTGACATACAGGTGGCATCTCTAAGATGTCCTCTGTGTGCATTTTTCAATAAATCCCACACTGGCATCAGTGGGGGTTTATTATGCTGAGAAGTTTGATATCAAACCTCTCAGTATTTAGTGAAGCCATAATGGAACTGTGGCATTTGTAATGACAAACTCCCAGACCATATAATCAATATGACTACACTGCACTTACAATGTCTAAGAATGGACTTAGACAATGTAAGGGGCATATTGCTCATGCAGCTATGCCCTCACCTGTGGTATAGTGCACCCTGCCTTAGGGCTGTAAGGCCTGCTAGAGGGGTGACTTACCTATGCCACAGGCAGTCGTTTGTAGGCTTAGTACCCTTGTATTTTTCTCCCCACCAGCATTCACAGGCGTCATAGGCAGTGTACATGTGCTTGGTGAGGGGTCCCCAGGGTTGCATAATACATGCTGCAGACCTTGGGAACCTTTCCTGGCCATAGGGCCTTTGGTACCATGGGTACCTTTTACAAGGGACTTAACTGCGTGCCAGGGTTGTGCCAATTGTGGGAACAAAGGTACAGTTTTTGGGAAAGAACACTGATGCTGGGGCCTAGTTAGCAGGATCCCAGCACACTTTCAATCAAAGTTTGCATCAACACTGGGCACAAAGTGGATGGGTAACCATGCCAACAGTGGCACTTTCCTACAAACACCATTGACTTGGGGCCAGAAATCAGTACTCCTTTGATGCATGATATTGAGTCAAACAAGAAACTACTTGAATTCTTTGATATTAAAGGGGGGGCATTATCAGATTTCAGCAAATCGTGGATGCCCCATGCTGCAAAAATATCATCAAGCCACTCAATTACTTTGTCATGGTTTGTCAATGATAAGTCTTCCACCAAAGGAAAACACAAGTATTCATCAGTGACAACCATAAGATGATGTCCATTTTCTAGAGGTCCAAAGAAATAAACTGCAACTCTCTCCCAGACAAGCACAGGAAGATCAGACATTGTCAATGGATGCTGCATCACCTTGGGGGATAAACAGTTACAAAGATGGCATGATTTTAGCTCTCTCTAAACTTGTTCATCCAGTGACAGATTAAACCCTGTGGAGGCCCCTAGGCAGTCAAAAGATCAGGGACTGGGCCCCCCTTGCAAAATATCTCCTAATACGTTTTTAATTTTACCAACAATTTCGGGCACCGACATTCTGAGTCTACAAACGAGTGATGACAAACAATATTTACACTTTGTCGAAGAAACTAAAGGATTCTTAAGTCTCAGCCAAAAATGAGTAAAAGTGCCTGAACAAGATGGATTTGTTCTGTTACAGTAGAAATTAGACAGTGAAGTTAATCAAACTTCATTATAACTCAGAAAAGCTAACTTACTAATGCAGTCGACATGTCAGGTATATGTACTAGTCAGTGTTCTCGAGGCTTCTAATCGTGAATATTCTATTAGGGTCTGAGTCGGTGAAAACTTGCGACACACTAACTCACTGAAAGCTTTGTTCCTGGAGGGTAGAGTCACTACATTTTACAGAGTATCGCAAACAATATCCTAATGTGTAAGACAGAGATGGAATGATTTCCAACCTAAAATGGCAGTTTTGAAAATATCTAATTGTGATACCAATTAAAAATCTAATCATTTAACAATAACTTTTATTTCAAGTTGACTCATTTTTGTCATTAAATTTATATAAAATTATAAAATCATTTATTTACAAATTGTTTATTATTAATATCATTAGGTTATATTCACTCTTTTGACACATGTACTTTAACACTAGAGGTGCTACTATTCAATATGTAAAAAATCAACAGTGATTGCATTACAACCTACACATTGAAATTTCCCACTTTAAAACAGACCCAAAATGGTGGTCATTTGTGGTACCATGTAAAATGTAGTGACTCTACTGGAGGTTTCTCATGGGTGCACTCTAGTGGGATAACATTGACCTAAGTAGTGTGCTCATGTCAGCCGGTAGATGGAGATGACCATCACTACTGTACATTACACAGTTTGCACCAAAGTTTCTACAAACTGACACAGACAAACTGTTATGTGAATCTGATATCTATAGTTTATGTACTTGTAAGTTGTTAATGGGTACATTACGTTAATACACAGTATTTTCCCTATAGAGACTTTAATGTAAGGTTTTCGTTTTTTTGAGTTGATTAATTTTTTTCTAACTTTTGACAACAATTTAAGAATGCTTGATTGTAATTTTCTTTCAAGATCAAATCAATATTATTTTGATCTGTTGCCGCAGGGCCCCTAAAAGTAGTGGGGCCCTTAGGACAGTCCCTCCTCTGCCTATTTGATAATCTAGCACTGGGTTCATCTAGGCGAGGGAATCACACTCAGTCTCTTGCAATGCCACCATATCGTTCACAATGCTGTTTATGGGCTAGCTCAATGATTTGCTGTCTCAGGCTCCAACATCATCAGCAATAAGTTGAATACTTGCTTTCCAAGATTGTGTGTAATGAGGTCTTTGAGGGTGAACATGTCTTTATCTGCTTTGGTAGCAACAATAATCTGTTCAATAGATAGAGCTGTTGGTGTGCTACACCTCACAATGAAGTTCAGATACTCTTCAGCCACTTTGGATGTTGAACTGTGGCGATGTAGCAAAACCTGTGAAATGTAATCTGAGGGGTTGATGTCTTTTACCGGCTTGTGTAAAATCACATAGTTATACTCTTTCAGTTGCAACCCCCACCTTTGGATGTGAGGGGGCACCTTACATTTCAGGCTTCCAAAGATAGTGAGCAATGCCTGGTGGTCTGTGATGATAGTGAAACACTTCCAATATAAAAATATATGAAAATGTTTGCAGGCCCACACTACAGCCAGACTCTTCTTCTCGGGCTGAGAGTAGATATGGTCTGTTTCAGACAGGCTTCTACTTGCATAGGCCACAATATGTCTGTTGGCATTCAGATTGCCATTGTGCTGAGCAAGAATTAGCCCAGCCCCACCAGTCTTGCATCAACTGTGATCTCAGTATGTAACTTGGTGTCAAACTAGGCCATTTCAGATGCATTCTCAATTGCATGTTTTATTCCTTCAAAACTGTGATCACATTCAGGAGACCACTGAAATGGGGCATTCTGCTTTATTAAATCTTTCAATGAGGCACTCACTGTAGCAAAGTCACAAATGTACCTTGAGCAATAACCAGCCATGCCTAAGAAGAATTATAGCATGATTACATCTTTCTCATTGGCTGCTTGCAAGTGAAAGGAGACATTGTGGTGCTGTTGGGCAACAGAGTGAATGTCCTCGTTCATATGAAGTTGCACTGTTATCTTTTTGAGTCTTCCTAACCCATGAAACAAAGATAAGAACTGACTCACAATTTAGCTTGAGCATGGAAGTTGTAGTTGAGAGATATCAGTCCCATGCCAGTAGCAGGGGCAAAGCTAAGCAAGCATGCACTAGATGAAGTTCCTTGAAAGAAATGAATTGGCACTTCCACTGATGTTATTGTGTGTCACAAGTTTGCTATAATTGACCCTTTACTATCTAACAGTTGATAAGCAGCCCACCTGCATGCCTCTGTGTTTGCCAGAGTAAGGTGCAGCACAGGAAACAGACTGTTGAAATGTTCTACTGTCATGACATTAATTACGCACCACTGTCTATAATAAGTGAAATGGGGTAGCTGTTCACCTTTAATGTAGTTTTAGGACAGAGTTCAAATGAATGCTGTCCCTTCATTTGGTGATTCTTTCTTTTACTTTTGTTCTTCTTTATATGCAGCCATTCCTACGTGTGAATGTTGTTCCCTAGTTGATATCATCAACGCACATCCATCCTCTTCACTAATGCTTGATAATCACGCTGAAGAGGCCCATCTCCCTTTTCTCCTTCCCAGCAAAAGTCATCGAGAAGCCTGCCAACAGACAACTAACCTGCGTCCAAGAGGAGAACCACACCCTGGACCCTTCCCAATCCGGAATCCGCAGCAACTACAGCACCAAAACCGCCCTCATCGCTGCCACTGATGACATCAGAACCATACTGGACAGCGGCAAAACCACGGCCCTCATCCTCCTGGACCTCTCGACCGCCTTCGACACCGTCTGCCACCACACCCTATGCTCACACCTCAGCAATGCTGGAATCCACAACAGAGCCCTGGACTGGATTACCTCCTTTGTCACTGGCAGAACCCAGAGAGTCCGCCTCCCCCCATTCCGCTCGGTGGCCACCGAAATCATCTGCGGCGTACCCCAGGGTTCGTCCCTCCTGCTTAAACACCCTCCGTATGCTCCGAAAGATCTACAAATGGATACCCACCGAATCCAGAAGAACAGTTACCCAATCCCTCGTAAGCAGCAAACTGGACTACGGCAATTCCCTCTACATAGGAACCACGGCCAAAGTCCAGAAGAGGTTGCAACGCATTAAGAACGCCTCTGCATGCCTCATCCTGGACATCCCCCACCACTGCCACATCACAGACCACTTGAAAAGCCTGCAGTGGCTCCCAGTCAACAAGAGAATCAAGTTCAAACTCCTCACACATGCTCACAAAGCATTGCACAACACCGGACCACAATACCTCAAAAGACGACTCTCCATCTACACCCCGGCCCGGCATCTCCTAGCAAAAGGAGCTAGATATGCCAACCTTGCCCTCACAACCGTCCCACGCATCCACAGAACTACAACCGGTGATAACTCATTCTCGCATCTCGCCGCCAAAACATGTAACATTCTTCCCACCCACCTGCGCCAGACAAAAGACCTCCTTACCTTCAGGAAACTTCTCAAGACCTGGCTGTTCGAGCAGTAGCAGCACCTTCCCCGCCTTATCCCCACTCCCCTCCTCAGCGCCTTGAGCCCCTTACGGGTGACTAGTGCACTTTACAAATCCCTGATTGATTGATTGATTTATATGATGATGAATTTGATGATGGTTAATTGTGCTTGGTTTCTACTTATCACAACTGGTGTTGCCTTTAGGTCTTGTGGGCGGGACGAGAATGCTTCTGGAACCTTCTGGCATCCATTTTCTTGCTGTGATGCATTTGGTTTATCTTTCACTTTGCAGACCGTTATGAAGTGGTATGCTTTCCTGCAGCCTTTGCATGTTTTGCTATGGCTGGACACTTCCCTTCATGGGGAACTTAAAACCCATATCAGAAGCATAACTTTTTCTTCTTCTTCGGGGGCGTTAAATTGTGTGCATCTGTTTTGTGCTTTTGCTTGCTTTTTATGATCAACGCTGACTCATTATGTGCCATTCTTGCTTCCATATCAGCAGCTTGTCGATCTGCTCATTCTTCTTTCAAAACCGAGTGGCTCTCTCAACATGTGTCTTGTGAAGGAATCTGAAAGTCAGCCCTCAATGACTCTGAAGCGCATGCCTTCTTCATCATTAAAGTCACAGAATTTACAGTGTACAAGAAGCTCATCAAGTCTCTGACCAAACCTATCCATCATTTCACCAGCTTGTTGTTGTGCTTGGTTGAAGATATACCTTTCATAGCTGACATATGGAATCATATTGAACTTGACATCCAATGCTTCTTTCACCTTTTGGTTTGATGTATCAGCTTGTGAGACTTTCTTTAGCACTTCTTTCACTCCATCACCAGCAAGGATTTTCATATACTAAATGATTTTCTTATCATCTTCTTCGCCTAGCGCATCTCAGAAGTCGAACATTTTGATCCATGCAGTCCACCTTGCACCAATGTTATGTTTCTTTTAGGTCTCAAACAAAGGTGGTGGCTTCTGGAATGTAGCTGTGTCATACTCAGTGCTCCCTTCTACCTCCATTGAGAGCCCATGCTGTTCAGGCAGCATTCGTTTTCACCCAGCAGGGCCAGCAATCGATTTTTGAGGTTGTATAGCACTTCACTCGCTTGTGCAGGTAGGCAAGTTTCTGTTTTCTTACCTGGTTGTTACTGCCTTTAGCGTTTGCTTTGTATTGATGATGGCTCTGTATTATGGCACATCTCTTTTTCAGATGTACCAATGAGTTTTGGTGGGCTTTCCGAATGTGCTCCTCTGCAGGGCCTTCTACTTCTTCGATGGCTGTGTACGGGCTAGAGTAGGGTTTTGACTCCACATGCGCCAACCTGTGATAAAACTGAGCTGATTGCAGAAGCCCCCTAACGTTTTGCCCCCATTTTTCAATGTTTGGTAGTGTTTTCCTGACTCTGCTAACCAGTCCCAGGGCCTGTGCTCTGTGTAAAATGAGTATGCAAATTAGGCTAATTATAATTGGCTATGTCAACCTACCTATAAGACTCTAGTATATGGTAGAGCATGTAGGTTTAGGGACCCCGGCATAGGTAGTGCATCCATAGGTGCACTGCTGAGATGCAGAGGGTCATTTTAAAGGCAGGCCTGCTTTGCTGGCTGCTTTTAAGTGAAAGTTACATGCAAATTCAACTTTGGAATTAAACGTAGTTTCAAAGTTTTAAACTACTTTATTTTTATATATAAGTTACCCCTAAGATGTGCCCTAGGTGCCCCACAGGGTTCGGTGCAATGTAACTATAAGCAGGGGCCCTATAAAAGATGTTTTACAATCCTTGGTGAGGTAAAATACCCAAATTAGTTTCTACTCATTGTCATGAATAGGCTCAGTTGACTAAAATGGGGAGACCTTATTTTAATTGATAAAGTCTCAAAAGGAGCTAGATATGTCAAGTTAGGTATCAAACGTATTGTTATAATAAATCCAGAAACTTGCTATTGTTTAATTTAATATAACTAGATCAGGGGAAAAAGTTTTAGAACTCTACCTGAAAGTTACCAGTTTCAGCTCTGTAGTGCCCTTCTCTGATTGTCCAAACTCTGGCAGCCTGGCCAGGCTGCCATGATGAGGTGTGAAGTGGCCTGGGCTGAAAATTTGTTTTCCCTCATTGTAGTGAATAGGCTCCATAGGCTAAAATGGGTAGACTTTATTTTAGCTAATAAAATCTCCAAATGACCTAGATATGACAAGTTTGATCTCAAAATGATTGCTATAATATATCCAACAACTTACCATTATTGGATTTAATATAACTAGTTCAGGGAAAGGGTTTTAGAAGTCTTCCTAAAAGTTACCAGTGAGCTCTGTAGTGCCCTTCTCTGATTGGCCAGCCTTTGGCCAGCCTGGCCAGGCTGCCTTGATGAGGTGTGAAGTGCCCTGGGCTGAACACAAAGGAAGTGCCTGGGGAGGAGATATGCCTCAGCAGATGGTGGAACAGGATGAGGGGAGAGCACCCCAACTGGTCTTCAAAGGAGGGGACGACATTTGGAGCAGCTCAGGACCTCCCCATTTCCTGCAAACCCAGACAACCAGGTGCCCTCTTGATTAGATTAGGAAAAGGCAGGAGAGGGGTGTGTTAAGGACTTTTAGCCATATCGGTGGGTGGGCTCAGTCAGACCTTGCCTCCAAAATTCAGTTTGCCATTTTGGATTTTTAAGGAATGTTTCTTCCTGGTATTGACTTTTGCCACACTTCCCAGAAAGTGGTCATCCAAGAGGGTAGTGGTCTGCCTGTGATTTCACAGCTGCCCCCACCTGCTTTTCACCTCAGAAGCAAGGATACATTTGGTAGAGCTGCCCCCACACCTCGGATTCCTACAAGGAACAATGACAGAAGAAGAAGGACTCCCCTGCTGGACCCCTGACCTGCACCTGGACACTGCACTCTGAAGGAATGCACCAGCTGCACACTTGGGCTTCACCGCTAAAAGGACTTTGCCTGGTTCAAGAAGGGACTCCCTGCTTGCTACAGGTGGAAAATAGCTAATCAGAGTCCTCTGCATCAAAACCTGAAGGAACTGACCAGCTGACCAGTGGCTAGCGGTCACTTCTGGATTTGAACCAGGTGTTTTCTGAGAGTTGGAGTCCTAACCGTCAACAAGCAACTCAAAGCTTCTGGAACCTTGGAGTTAGTTGTGGACTCCTAAAGGACCTTCAAAGACCTTCTGGAAGAAGATCCATAAGTTTGGAGACGTTTGGAGAACTTTTGGAAAAAAGCTCCATAAAGGGATTGACTCGCCGTTGTGAGTGAAGCCGGCTTACCTCAACCTCGACCCAGCCTGACATGCAGGTTTGTCCGGCTGAAAAGCTTCGGAGCACCAGACTTCCAGGATTTCACCTGCGGCTCCTGAAAAGGTTATCCGATGACTTTGCATCGAAATCTGCTTGTGGTGGAGGGTCAACCAAAAGTGCCAAAGTTCGATTGTAAAACGTTGACCGGGACCTCCAGCGCAGCATATTCAAGGAGGGCTCTGGGGACATCCCATCAAGATTCAGCTTTGGTCCAGACGAAGATTTCCGTCCTGAAAAATCATCTAAGTCTGAAGGTAGAATTCTTCACTGGGGTCTCCTGTGACGCATATCCGAAGAGGGCTCCAATGAGGTTGATTCGGATTGGTGACTTCGTACTGCTGAAGTAAATCTTCAAGAACAAGACTAAAGCCCTCATTGTGACCTTGGTGGTCCGAAGACAGCTAGGGCCGCTGTGGCGGTGTCATCGTCGATGGGCCATTGGTGAATACTGCCAAATTAGGAGTTTGGCGTTTTGGCAAAAGCTAAACTACCGAGCCTCCACCTCTCCCGCCACATTACTGTGCTATGCTGGGCTGGAGGCGAGTGCCTCCAGCACGACGGATGACCTGATATCGCTAGTGGTATCACGAGGCATGAAACCCCCAGCATTTTTCTGCCTGTCGCACTGCCAGAAAAAGCTGGTGGTCTTGCACCCTGGCAACAGGAATAAGCACTTTTGTCACCAGGATACCCTTGCACACACATCCACACACCCGCACACATGCACTCTCTTACTCCCACACACAAACACACCCCAACTCACACACACACTCGCATCATACACCCCCATTCACACTAACATACATACACAAACACTGCACTCATGCACGTATTCACTCCTCCTCTCCCCTCCCCAGTGCATACATACATTCACACCCCCTGCACCGTATACACCCATGCTTTCCATTCACTCACACAAACACGCACCCCCTTCCCCATCCACTCACACAAATATGCACCTCCCTTCCCCCGTCCACTCACACAAACACTCACCCCCTTGTCCACTTACATACACAGGTACACACATATATACACTCACTCCTTCCATCTGCTCAACCGAACACTCACGCACTCAATCGCTCACACCTACACACGCTCACTCACACCCTCCTCATCCAAAAAAACTCCCTCACCCTCCTCCCCATCAACACACAATCACTCACACATGCAGACACGCACCCACATACACTCCCCCTGCATTCACGACATTAACACACGCACACACACGCACACACACATACACACCCTCCCCTGTTGGACTATAAACTTACCTCGTCCGTCGAGGAGGTCACCCGGGCACCTGGGAGGGGACGGGTCCTGTCGCTTCCATCGCCGGCAGTGCCTCGCCATCTGGACACTGCCACACTGGATTACGGGTTGTAATATGGTGTGCGGTCTCGTCTGATTTCGGGAGGAATTCAGAGATCAGTCGTATTAGGGTAGTCTTAAGACTGCCAGCACTAGTGGTATTTCGTCACCCGCGGCTTTGGCGGTCTTTAGAAAAGACTGCCAAAGTCGTGATGCGGGCCTAAGTCCGAAGGTAAAAATGTTACCAAGGCCTTGCGCTTGCTGTAGCCTTATTTACTGTTTTGTTGATATTGAATGCATTACACATCTGTCTCCTAAGTTAAGCCTTGTTGCTCGTTGTCAAGCTACCAAGGGTTGAATGGGGATTAATTTATTGAGACCTGACTGGACCCAGTGGGGGTTAGTGGCCTATTGCTTAGTGTATGTACGTACCTGCCCTTACCAATTATCCACTTTCCAACACAACCATAGACTGCTTTGCATCATATTGGGGTGCACGTAGCATGCAGAAGCAGTTTACTGCACCTTTGGAAACTCTCTGTCCGAACAGCTATGTTTCTTTGGGGGACATATCTCCTACTTGTCGCCAGTTGTAGCTCCTTCTCTAACCCAGAAGCATACAAATGAATATACCATGCACGCAGCTCTGTAACAAACATCTTTATTCCTCAACATACTATCCCACTCCACACACACTGAATCATAACTTTCATAACAACACTAACACCTTCAGTCATTTTACGCAATTCTGGTCTAGAGTCCAACCAGGACCGTGAGGGTCCTAGCGCACATGATATCAAAGACACCAGTGCATGTTTTCTGACCCCTAAAACATGTTGAAATTGGCAGTACTCCCAGCTGCCATATTTAACTCACCTAAAAATCTCTATTATATGGTACAAAGTGTATCTATGGCCTGTAAGCTACATGTCACTCAAGGACTGTAGCACCCACTGTGCCATCCACCACAGTGACTCTGCAAACATGACTGCAGGCTAATCTCTTTACCCTGTCTGGTCTGTCCAGTTTTAAACTGCCAATTTCACCTGTCAAAATAACCCCTTTTCACAGGCCTAAAGCCTCATTTTAAATATTAATACGTAACCCCTAAGTAAGCCTTCATGGCTTTAAGACAGGGTCTATGGTATTCAAAAAGCCTTAATGGCTTTAAGACAGGATGTATGGTATTCAAAAGTAAGACATGTAACGGTCTAATGTTAAACATGTCCCTACAGTGACAAGGCCACAAAAAACTATTTTCAGTGTAACAGGTTTAGCTTTTGCATAGGAATGTATTGGACACAATATTAAATTGAATAATGTTGTCCCCACCTGGGAAACATCAACAAAGTTTGTTGTTGGTCTTTTAAAAATATTTACTACATGCCTACATCACTGATAAAGTCAGATTTATATTAATAATATTTTGGAAAAGGTACTTTTAAAAAGTCATCTCTACCCTGCCTGAAGCCTCTAGAAGCCAATTTATGTGTGCTTCCAAATGTAACCCAGGAGCTGAATAGGCCACTTGATGAAGTGTGATGTGGCTCCCTATATGCTTGGGTGGGCAGAATCACCCCTACCAACAGTTTAGTGCCAGGCATAAATAAGGTACCTTACACACCTTCTTTAAGATACTACTAGACCTTGTAAAGACAAAAGAAGAACTTCAACTGCTTTTGAGACCTTTTAGGAGATCTGAAAAGCTGGAACTGCTCCTACTTGTACCCATGACAAATGAGTGGACTTCAAGGGTCAACTAGTTGACCTCCTGTTAAATTACAGGGATACAACAAGCAGCTAGAAACCCTTTTCATAAAGAGCCCAGCTGACCGTTTCCCAGTGGACCTTTCCTGCAACCTGCTGGTGGCTTCTACTGGAGTGATTCTTCACCATCAAGTGCTATTTCTGGAGTTCTGGGACCCTCTATTCTGTCAAGGGGTACTTATCCTAACGTATAAATATACCCTGGGACTTTAAAACTTTTTGGCTGGACCAAAGATTCAGTTTGCTCCTGCTTCGAGCTTTCTGCAGCAGCAAATCCATTTCAGCAGCACATAGCAAAGAGGATTTTCGGCTTCATAGCGCCCTGTGTGGCTACAGCTTGTAGCCTTATCTCACTGGAGGAATCCAAGCTCCAAAAAAGTGGCTAAATGCGAGTGTAGAAATCTACACAGGTTGAAGGTGCCAGAAGTATTTTGCCAATCAGAAATGTTCCTTGGGCATGAATTTTGAATTATTCTTGCTTTGATTTTTCACAACAAAAGTCAACAGCTTCCCCAAGACCTCTTCCGATGGCATTTTGGCCTTGTCAAGCCCTTCTCAACCATAAGCTGCTGCCTTGTTAAAATGAGGATTTTTGACTTTCATGTCAGAGATTATGTGAGAGGGGAAAACTTGAGAATGGGACGAACTTGGTTTCTGTGTACAAGCCATGTTCCATAGTGGTCAGCCTTAAATCATGCTTAGGTAACAATCAAGTGCAACCAGATGACCGTGGTTGGGAGTTAATGCTTTTTGGAGCTGTAGCCATTTAAAACTTTTAAACTTCATATGTCTGGCCCCCTCTATTGAATTTTGGTCAATATTTGTGTCATTTGTAAGACTCTATTATTCTCTATTTTTATCAATTGGAGTGGGATATTAATTGTGTTGTGTTTTCAACTTTTTAACTGTTTTGGTACTTGTAAATGCTTTACACGGTGAATTATGTTAAACCTATGTGCTCTGTGCCATTGCTACCAGTGGTTTAGCTCAGGTTTAATCACGGAAAACTTTACTGGACCTAACAAGAAGAGTGCCACTATTACTTGTGGTGGAATACCATCAAGCCCCAAAAATAATTTCTTTCTCAAGCAACCTCTGTGGGTGTCTTGGGCCTTTGACACACTATGCCTAGAGGATGGTGCAAAAGATCTTGAATGAATCACAATTTTCACTGGGTGGAAGAAGAGAACAGTCATTAGGGCTTGGTGTGGTAATGGTTGCAGAGGTTTGGATTGTGTCTGGCAGCCTAGATTTGTAGCCTTTGTACCTGTGGAATGGGTTCTTACAGAGACTGTCTCAAAATGAGGTTACAGTAGTTTTGGGGAGTTAAGTTCAGAACTCTTACCAGATCCACCCAGTGGTCGATTTAGAGTGTTGCAATTAACTAGTGCGTTGACCGGAGATAAAGAGGAACGGTCTGTGCCATGGAGAAACCTCGGATTCTTTACTTTAAGGGTGAATGATTGAAGGTCAAAAGTCTGAGAGTGATTTTGAGGCTATTGACCTGGGTTCCTTTGAACCCCTGATTCGGATCTCAGGTTTGGAGGTGTTCAGCCAGAGAAGGCTCTTCTTCGTCCAGATGGGGACATGACTAAGCACAAGGAGATGTTTGTTGGGGTTCCACAGACCCTATCCATATTATTTTAGTTCCTGTCAGAGAGAAAAGATTGTATTCAGGAGAGAAAGGGTCCAGTTATACCAGATCATTGAGCCAACCTTTCCATCTAAATAGTGCCTTTAAAGAAGCCACAGAGCGAGTGATCTTTTTTGTAAAGTGTGCACTTCTAGAGCGTGAGTTTGTTTGATGTGAATGGGTGGCCTAGAACCCATTCGCAAACCATATTAGAAGGGTGGAGTCAATCAGTGTTAAAACCATGTCTGCAGTAAGGCTTTTGAATTGCTGCTTAATGAACTCTTTGTGAAGCACTGTCTTTATAGTTCATCCCTCTCCCAGGTAGACAGCAGCAGGATACTCATAGTTCAAAGTCTAGTGGATTTCCAAAGTTTCTTGCATGGGAACCTTTCTTATAGTAGGATGATATGTCAACAGGGGTTACACAATTACTAACCATGTTTGGGGTTTTGCTCACATGCACATCAAGATATTCAGCAGCCCCAGAGTGTGGGAGTCTAAAAATAAAAGTCAAGTCAGTCAAAGAAATGTGTAATACACACACAAAATGCATTTTCTATAAGCATTTTTTTTTAAGAATCTGAAATTAAATCTGATGATCTCACAAATTTCTATCTTCTATTTCTATCTGCTCTTTCCTTGGAAGGCGACTGAGGTGTCCATTATGAACAAACTCATATAATACTATCAAAAATCAACAAACCTCTTCAAACCTATCAGTCTGGATTCAGGCCCTAGAGCACCATAAAGATGACAATCACCCTCATGGTCAATGACACTCCATAGATCTATTTCAACAGTGACCACTGCCTTCTTATCCACATCACAAAAGGGTTTGTTGGATCATACTGATCTGGCGAGACAAACCTGGAGAATGAAGTTCTGCTTGTCTAGATTAATTCCACTAGATGCAAGCCTATACCATCTACGGTTGTATCCATCAAGGCTCTATCCCCCTGCCTATCATCTTCAACCTGTACAATGAGCCTTTGAATGAAATAATCTGCACAAAGAGATTTAGCAGTAAGTCATAAGTCTGTATACACGACATATGGTTGAGAATTCTCAGCAATATATTTCCCAGCTCTTTCTGATCAAGACTGTTGTCTCCATCTCTGCACCCTCAGAAGAATACTTCATCTATATTAATGTCATTGCCATGTGCTCCGTTATGCTCAAGCTGCAGCCGCACTAGCTATGCTGGTGCTATGAAGCAAACTATAATAATAAATTGTGTGCCTATCACTAGCCTCTCCTCCTTCATCACACTGCTAGGTGCTGCACCCAAAGACGATTTGAGAAACCTCTAATGGACACTCATGCCACACCAAAATGTTTCCCACATAGAATCACAATACAATAGTCTGTCAACCACACTTAGCCCTTGAGTCTACTATGCTACCTATCCCAAAATGTGCTTCTGTGCCACCCGGGGTATGAAGCACTGTATAAATGCTCCAATAAAAGGCAATAATCTTCCAAAACATCTAACTTTGTCCTCTGTGAAAATTCAGAAGCGTCAAAAGTATTAAGCATTCTTTGCTGTGGGGGTTTAGCCGATAAAATGCAAGAGCTTCAGGGTACATGCCTTGCTGAGCAGGTCTATATAGGATTAGCTCACATTATTGGTCTTGCTGTAGTTTTTCTATTACTCATATGCATAGCCACAGGGGAAGGCCCTTGTAACCCCACTATCCATGGACTATCTGACCATGCTGCTACGAAACTGGTATAAAGTAGAGAAAAATTCAAATATATTATACATCACAGTGAAAACATTAATTGATCACTGAAGAGATTTGTTATTCTGGCATTCACGCTTTATATTAACAAATGTATACTTGTCTCCCTTTGTCTTGCTCCTCCCCTTAAGAAAAAACACATATAATATACAGTGATGGCACAGGGTGCTATGTGACCCTGGTGGTGTTGCTGCCAACATAGCTATAATTACAATAATGAGCATACACATTTTCAATTGTATATATAGGTACCGCTTCCTACGTCCTGATGAGGCCATAGACGGAGGGCCGAAAGGTGTTGACCAACAACCCGAAGAGTGTTATGAATTTATGAACTAAAAGACTATGATATAGGATTATACCGCATATAACCAGTACAAATGATTATCTACTAGTCACGATATAGATCATCACTAGCTCAGAAAGAGGACTGCTTTTAGAAAAAGTGTTTGGCAGCCCACAGTTGCGAATATCATTGCAAGTTTTGAGTACAACATTTATTGCACTCAGTACCTCTTTTTTGAAAATTGTGATGTATATATCTGTGTCTTGTGAAGTTTATTTATATATGTGTTTTAGTACTGCGCATTGTGCCAGGACTGTATATTATATGTGTTGTTTCTTAAGAGGAGGAGCGAGACAAAGGGAGGCAAGTATAAATGTGTTCATATAAAGTGTGAATGCCAGAATTAAAAATCTCTTCAGTGATTAATTAATGTTTTCATGGTGATGGATAATATATGTGTATTTTTCTCTACTTCATACCAGTTTCGTATCAGCGTAGTTTTTATATTAGGCACAAAGCAATGTGTTCCTGTGTGACTATTCACAACCCCCTTTATAGGGCTTTCGACATCCAGGCCAAGGTAGAACATTTCTGGGATACTTGATGTTTTTATCCAACACAAATGTGGTTATTATTTGCTTTGAAAGAAAGAAAAATTGCTTTGCTAGTTCAGTTTCCACTGGAAATCCCGGGCTCCTTACACTGCTACTTTCTAATATATATATATATATATATATATATATATATATATATATATAGTGACCGCCTTCACTTTAAAGCTGTAATAGCAGTCCTGACGCATTTCAGTCTCACAACCTTTCTCAAAGGAAACCCGGCAGTCAAATGACCATAGTGGTGACCATTCGTAAATTGCACATTGTAAAGACAGACCTGCATTTGTTCCATTGCAGTCTATGTTTAAAGCTGCATGGGCCCATGCCTCAGAAATCCATAGCAGCAGCCATAACCTAAATATACATATCAATTCACTTAAAAAACCAAAGGTTACAGGGACGTTACAGCTAGGTTCTGAATTTACTCACACAAAACCAGAGAAATTCAGCAGTTAAAATTCGAGTTATTTGAAGTAACTATAACTTACGGCCTAAGGTAACAATAACTCGCCCCTCCTCCATGCACAGTTTTTTCTTCAATAATTTGACTTTTAATATTACATTGGTATTTTTATTTATGTTATAAAAGTTGTCATGATTGCTGTAATATCTGGGTTAATTAGCTGTGCATAGCGGGGGGTGAGTTATAGTTACTTTAGGCTGCGAGTTGTAGTTACTTGAAATAACTCTAACTATAACTGCTGAATTTCTCTGGTTTGTGTGAGTAAATTCAGAGCCTTCGACCACTACCTGTGGCCAACCCCCCTAACCACCTAACTCCACACTGTGCACTGCCCTTGCCTGTGTGTGGTGGGAGTTTTCCACAGGGCTTGTCTCTCTGGGTGTAAGAATAGGTGTGAGAGTGTCTGTTTGGGTTGAGAGGGGGTGTGACAGGGTCTATGTGGATGTGACAGTGGGTGTGGGAGTGCCTGGGTGTGAAAGTAGGTGTAAGAGGGTGTCTCTGGGTATGACAGTGGGTGTGAGAGTGTCTCTGTGAGTGGGTTTGTGAGTGTCTGTGTGGGTCTGTGAGTATATGTGTGAGAGTCTGAGTGGGTATGTGAGTGGGTGCGTGAGTGTCTGATTGGGTCTGTGAGTGTGTGAGTCTTTGAGTGAGTTTGTTAGTGGGAGCATGAGTTCTGAGTGGGTCTGTGATTGGGTGCGTGAGTGTCTGAGTAGGTCTGTGAGTGGGTGCATGAGTATCTGAGTACGTATGTGAGTGTGTCTCTGAGTGGGTGTGTGAGTGTCTGTGTGGGTGTGCCAGTAGTTGTGTAAGTGACTCCACCACAGAGGAGCCTTACCTGTCTTTTAATCCAACAAGAGTCCACAGCATTGCATGAAATAGCTACCCAAGTGGAGTTCTTTCTGCCTCTTTGGGTAAATGTCTAGTGTGTATTATACACTACAGCTGCGTAATGGAGCTCCACGAAATGTCACCAATGACCCTGTGTGCGTTTGGCAATGTGATTGTACCTCATGCATCTTTTTCCAGAATTCTGAGATAACATGAATTCTCCTGTAGAGAGGCACAAGACTACAAAGATGTAAATCTCCACCAAACCAGGGTCTTCCTATCTATCCATATGAAGCATGTGCTTCAATGTTTTGTGGGTATGTCCTTATATTTCTTGGCATCAAGAATGCACCATCAAAACCAGTGGGAAAAGCAGTGGCGGGCCCTTTGGGAAGCTGTCCATCATCCTGGCAAAAGGGGGGAAGACATATGCATAGTACTAAAGTAGATGGTGCATGACCAAGCGGACGCAGCTTCCAGGTGTTTTGCACATTTGCATACTCTTAGCAATCTAAAGTGAGAACCATGGGGGTGCCATGCGCCCTCCCTTCACGGACAGTTTTAGCCCTGGGGACCCCATTACCGGGGCACACCATTATACAACGGGGAGGGGGCTGTGCGGTCCCTCTCCCTTGGCCTAATTGGGCCCCGGGGAACTCATCCCCTGGGGTCCACCTCTATTAACAGGGGGAGGGGGGCCACACAGCTCCCGTTCCCCTGGGCGATTTCAGTTTTGTGGACCCCATCCCCAAGGACCCACTCTATTAAATGGAGGAGGGGCCATGCTGCCCCCCTGTTCTGGCCAATGTCGGCCCGGGGACCCCATCTCCAGGGCCCCGGCCTTAATTAAATGCAGACGGGACCACGTGCCCCCCCTCACCAGGCCAGTTGTGGCTCTAGGAACCCTATCCCCCAGTGTCTGGTCATCGCAGGGCACCCAGTGTGCAATTGGACCATGGGGGAGCCTGATGGCCCCCGCTGTCCCAGCCAGATCCCCTCCCCATTGTGGGAGCTGGCATTGCTTTTGCACACAGGGAGTTGCTTAACTTGCAACTCCCCGTCTGCAAAAGCAGTCCTTTCCTCTGTTTCCCTGTCCACATCTCTGCAAGCAGGGAAAAAGCTGAAACCTCTGCATCCAGCAGGCGAGAGCACTTTGACAGCTCTCGCCTGCTGGAAGCAGAGTGTTTGCTCTGACTTGGTGGGAGCTATCAAAGCTCCTGCCAAGTCAGAGCAAACAGCTCTGTCCCCGGCGTAGGCACCCTAGAACATAACAGGAGCCTAGCCTGGGGGGTGACAGCCCCAGGGCCATTATTTTGCTCCATGAAAGGGGCCTCACAGCCCCCATCCAACGTTCAAATAGCCCCAGGGAAGTGGCGGCCCATGGTGCTGGGGGTCCCCCATGCACCCCCTTCATTATTTAATTTCAGCCCCAGGGAGGTGGTGCTCCCCGGGGCTGTAGGGGGGCCATGCAGATCCCCTGAATTCATTTTGCACTTAGTCCTGGGGAGGTAGCAGTCCTCTGGCTGTGGGGGAGACTGTACGGGCCTCCCCCTTTTTAAATGAATGTTATGCCCCTGGGATGTGGTGGACCCCGGGGCTAATACAAGCCCTAGGAATGGGGCTCCATGTGCCCCCTCCTCTTTCAATCACCAAATCCCCTGGGACTTGGCCCACCTGGGGAAAATATAAAACAAAGGGCAGTAGACCACCCCTTTTTAGGGGCGAGCACAAAGCGCTCCGTCCCCTCTAGTAATCTCTCTTTGGGCTTCCAACCACGTCCATGTCACGTCAGTCACTTTCATTGGTTCGTGGACTAGCCTTTAAAAATACACTTGCTTTCATGTGTGAAAGGCATGCATACGCCTTGCCTTTTCCGGTGTTTAGCTCACCTACACATCACCGGTAAACTACTAAAAACATACAAGGCTCGATGTTTTCAGCATGGTTTCTGGACTACTTGATCTGTTTATTTTCCACGCAGCACGATCGAGCTGAGGTTTACATAGCGTGATCACGCTCGGTTTTTCCGTTTTCAATTTCAGCACGATCACGCTGCATTTTACATAGTGCGATCGTGCTGCATTTTTTTTCTTCTTTTAATTTGTCTGGCAAGAAAAGTCTGGTTAGGAGTTTACAATGCTAATAGCTCTAACTCGAGCAAATGCAAGACCCGTTGCATTGAAAATGCTTGTTTTTAAATGTCGGGAAAATCAGGTCCACTGATTTTTCAGAGATTTTCAAAAAAGTGCTTTTTAGCACTGGAGGGGTCCATATGGCCCCCTTAGGCCAAGACTAGAGGCTCAGGGTGAACCTACTCTGGCCCCTCTTCTTTTTCACTTTTTCCATGACTCAGCAGAAGCCGGGACCCAAGATTGCTGCCAACACTTCCTTTCTGAAGTGTTGACAGCCAATAAGATATCAGCACAGGGAGTTGGATTTGCGAAGGGTCCCTGTCCCAAGATATCTGTATCTTTTTAATTTAAAATCTCCAAAACTACTGAACAGAGCTACACAAAATCACAAAAAGCACTGGCTTTCTGCCAAAGTTGGTGAAATTCCATCCAGGGGTTCCCCATGGGAAAATGCATTGGAAAATACTTTTTGGGACTCCCCCTTATCTCGGACCCACTTAACAGATCAGTCCAAAACTTTTAAAACACCAACTTAATGGACCAAAGATTAATTTTTGAAAATGTCATGAAGATTTGTCAAGCAGCACCAAAGTTATTGGCAAAACAAAAAAACGCTGTTCCTATGAAAAGTAGGTCCTAACTATAAATACCTACTGGTGACTGCCAGTAGGTTATCTCTCTCTCTCTCTCTCTCTCTCTATATATATATATATATATATATATATATATATATATATATATATATATATGTGTATATATATATATATATATATATATATAGTATTTCTATAGTGCACTATAGTGCAGAACTAGTCAAGAGGCAGTTGAGCAGTGTACATGGTCCAAGCCAAGGGATGTGTCAGTGTTTTTATAAAATTAGGAGGTTTTGAAAGGTTTATGATGGATAACCCTAAAAGCTATGGCCTGCACTTATTTGTTCAGCATCCTGAAGATGTAAATCAACAGCTCCAATCCTAATACTCTAAGCCACAGAACTGATAGCTAGAGTAGCCTCAATGACGGTCAACACCCTCTAGAACAATGAATGCCTGGCTGCTTTGAGTATCAGTGATCACTCCGGGCACAATTCTTGCATGTTTAGGCAATACCCATGGCAAGCATGTACAATTAGCATCATGTTATTAGCTGAACATTAGCACTAGAACTCTATTTTGACACGCAGACACTTTATGAAGTACCACATAATAGAATGTGACACATTGACATGTAATTGTGCTATTCTATTCATGGCTCAGGCATTTTGATAGCCTAATAACTGACGTTGTCACAGTGATGACCAATTTGCTATTGCACAGTATTTAAAACTAGTTGTAATTCTCATAGAACAGGAGTTTTATAAAGTTGTTTCTCACCTGGGGTTTACTGCATCAGATAGACAGCCATAATCTTTAATTTGGCATAAGACAATCAGATATACCGATAGATGCAAATGTGATTTGCTATTACCAAGCATTATTGCTCCTTGGTAATGTGGTAGAACCTTTCTATCCAGAGTTGTTAGTCAAACATATGGCTTTCAAGCCAACATTAGGCCTGGATGAAATTTTAATTATGTCAGAGTAATCGGAGTGATTTCGGTAATTATGCATTACACTTGTGATATGAAATTATCAAAATTAGGCGATTACAGCAGTTTGAGTAATTAAGAATAATTTAGGGCGCAATCCTACTGCAGGGACTCAGGAACAATGAACTAATGGAGAGCGAGTGGCTGTTGGTTTCTGCTAAATGCTACATGTTCTGTAGAATTTAGTACTATTGTAATAGTGGAATATGCATCCTCTGGACCATTTTGGAGGCAAGGTTTATTTTGCACTACGAATATAGCGCTGAATGCTGCTTTTACACTTGCTACATAATTACGAGTCATTTGCAGTGATTACGAGCAAAGAGAGTTATGCCAGTTACGCTCAACCCTAGCCAATATGTGTACCAATTTTGCTAAAGAATGCATCACTTGACCCCATTTTTTTGTGTTCTTGGAGTGGGAAAATCCCATGTTCCCTTAGAAAGAGATAGTCTTTATTTCTACATTTGGTCAGGAAAGTCTGAATAGTGAACAGACTGCAATAACAGAGTTCCGATTTGCCCTTGAAGAAAAGTGTAATGAAAAGGAGTCAGATGATGTTCACATTGTAAGTGGTGAATTTAAACTACAATCAAAATATTGAATAATAGAGTACTTTTGACAAAGGGATAGTATTTTGTTGCATCCTTCAGAAAGCTTAAGTATGGCACATTATTACTTTGCAAACAACTGTAAATTTAACACTATGTTGCAATGACAGTAAAGTAAAACAAATGAACATGCAACGGCGATTCGTGACTTTAAACCAGGCTAAGGCACCCAAACAGCTGTATTTTCGAAACACAAAACCTGTAAACCAGCAACTTAAATATGTTGTGTTGGAAAGGTAAATACATCAAAGAGTAAACACTGGCCACACTTGATCCCCTTTACTAAAATTCAAAGGGAACACAAGTGGGACAGAATAAACATCCATGAAAGGCCATGGGCTTAATGGACAGCCTATCCATGCAATGGCAAAACATGGAAAAAAACATGGCTAAAAGGGACTAAGCTAAATATTACTGCTTCTTCTTGTATTTTTTTTAAGGAATTTGTGACATGAAGTCTTCAAGACCAAAGCACTGGACTGAATGACATAACCACTCAAATGACTGGGAATCTATATCTATTTACTGTGACACTTGACTCTTTCCAAGATACTCATTTTAGACAGATTGGGAGGGACATTTTGTCTTAAAATGTTTGCAATCAGCAGAGTTCCAATTTGAAAGCTGGCTTTAGTTAGTTTACCTTAGGCGTCAGAAAACTTTAAAGATCCCATGTGCAGACTTTTAGAAGTAGTTTCATATTTTGTTTAAGTTTTAAGACTACATTAATGGTCAGATCAGCCAATGGGATTTGAGGGCGCCCTTGTAATAGTAGTGGGAATGGAAGGAGAAATGGCAAAGAAAAAAAACACTGAGCTTCAACCAGCTAAATATATTTCAGAATCTCCAAAGCTGGAAGACATATGTCGAGCACAATTTAATTTTTGACTTCCCAACACATATATTTTGATTTGCTTGTATTTTTCTTGACTCTAAAGCGCCCATAATTTTGATCGAAATATTGATTAGAAAAGCAAACTCGAGTACATTTTGAAAGGAAAGACTCTCTTCAATATAATCGAAGCGAACCAGGGGAGGAGAGCAAGGAAAAATTGCATTTGAAATTAACATGTTCAAAATCAATTCATATTTTAAGAAATGAAAAGAGGCATATTCTACCCAAGCCGCAGGTCACGAGTTCGAAGCCTGATATAGTCAGCTTAGCTTTTTATCCTTCAGAGACCGAGATAACTGAGTACCATTACATTGGGTAACCAGTTACTTACAGGGATTAGGAACGTGTGGTAGGAGGCGCTACATAAAAACTGGTTAGCGTTATTATTATGGTGTTTCGCAATGTAGAAACATATCTCAGTGAAAATTACAGCAATCACCTATGCCTTTCTACGGACGCATCGACTGTACTTACAAGCACCGGGGTCCTGTTGTTAGAAGCCTACAAACTCCATAGTTGCAGTTAATCGCACCTGGCACGCTCGTGGTGCAGTGGGTCACACAGCTCATACTGGAGCCACCAAAGAAATACGGGAAGTAGAAATTAGAGTAGTTTTCTGGTGCCATCCTTTGGCATAATTCTGTGAAAGTAAAAATAGTTCTCAGCAACGACGTTATTGCATATAATTCGTTGAGACAGAAAACTGCTGATCAACTTTCTTTACCTCTGGCTGCGTTCCTTTTTGTAGAAAAGTGATAACATTTTTTTTTTTTTTTTTAAGCGAATATTTTTTCAATTAACGAAAGTAAATGTTCATAGATAGGCTAAATATCCCACGTCACTCTTTTGCTGAACCACCAGCATTATTTCCTTGGCACTGCATTTTCTGCTGCTTTTTGGGATAAAAGGCTGTCTATTCCCTGGAGAAATCTCAGTGACACGGGGGGACACTGTCTCGCTTCAACAGGATCTTGTATCAAAAAAATGGTGTCGGCGCGCACAGTGGTGGAGGCGGGGAAAAATATATTGTGGTTACCCTCAAATTGCTGGAGGGGGTGGCGGAAGCAAGGGGCAAAGCCGACGGCAGACAAAGGTGCGTCAGCACACGTAATACATACCCTGGCCCACATTTCTTCAACTTTACAGTGGGCTATTGTGTAACTCAAAGGGAGCACCCTATGCCGACTGTCAAGCACCACGCAAAGCACTGGAAATGGCAGTGCCATTCATCTATTCTTGCACAGAGAGTTGCCGCGAGAGCAGGACTGAAACAACATGGTGGCACCTAGAGAGAAGCAAGTAGTAAATTGTGCAAAGTGGGTACTAAACAACCGGAACTTTGCACACGTCACTGGGTTTCCACCCAAGCCAGAATCCACTAAATTAATTTGACGTGGCTTAATTTTGAATTCTAGCACTTTATGAAACAGGCGCAACTAAATGGGCATGCTGAATATTGTGAGATATTCCCACAAATAACACATGTACCTACCATGAAATCACACACTTATGTGGCTTAGTCTTGGGTAGTTGTCTCAGAGTAGAAATGTGCATCAAAGGGTGTGTCTCGCATACAGGACGCCACTCGTTTGCTTTGCACCGAGGCACAACACTTTAGCATCCGAGGAGTTCCAGCGCACACGAAGCTGATGAGAACATCGGCGCGCACCTCTTAGTAAGTAAAGAACTGTGCAGTGTTCTACCACCGTGCAACACAGCGACGTGTACCTTAATTTCCCTCGCGTTAACCACAAGTGCATGTTTCAATGAGGTAATTATTAGAGGTCCATTGAGTCTGACCCGAGTGAGAGTACTTGAGACACTTTGTGAGTCCCAGTGTGTGTGAATGTTGCTGAGAAGCCACAGCTGGGTGTTTGGAGGAGTAGTGGGGTGGGCACACACGTGCACACTCACTTCTACCTATCCTCAAACACGCACTCTCACACCCATCCATTCACAAGCACACATGCATGTACATACTCACACCCTTCCATTCAGAAGCACACATACATGCACATTCTCACATTCATCCATTCACAAGCAGGGATGCACAAGCATAATCTCACCCATCTGTCCACAAGTACGTGCATGGACACATATTCACACCCGTCAGTGCATAATTACATACATGCACACACTTGCACTCACCCAGTCACCACCCCCCCCCAAAAAAGATATACATTCATACTAGTGAAAATACACAAAACAAGGGTTTTGAGGTAATAACAGCCCTCCTGGACTCAACCCACCAGGTTGACACAACCCTGGAAAAACAACCCTAGTGCTAAAATGTCATGAACTACTGCAACGGTAAATGTCACAGATTTGTGGAGAGTCCAAAAAAGAAAAATATAATAACATTTTTTAAACTAAAGAACAACTACATTTATTTCTTAAACATATCAATAGGATCACCTGACTCACGAGCGGCTGATGTGATGCTGAACATGTGAAGGTCAGGAAGATCAATATAATGGATTAGTTGATGAAGAGATCGCGGGCATTTAACCTGATATTTAGATTCAGGATTATGAATTGGTGAATCTGAGTAGAACTGACATACTTTACATGTTAAGGCCTTAGGCTTCCTGGGTTATGATCTGCAGATGGGTGAGGTGAATGCACAGGGAAATTACCATTCTAGTATGGCCTTAAGACATTCATGTTGCCGTGAAGTAAAAAGGCGCATAGGTGCCCTGGCGAGGTGAGAGCAGCCATATTGGAACAGTCAGCAGGTGATTTATCTTTAAACTGGCACTGTGGTGAAAAGACTGTTCGAAAGTGACAGTAGAGGCACGATCGAGGATGGATGGTTGGTCTGGGTGCCATGAGATTGCCGAAAGGGACATTGGCTCCTTTAGGATGCCTGAGGCAGAGAAGGGGCAGATTTGTTCTTTGTACATCTGCAATATAGCAGGCAGTGACCTAAATTGTGAGAGGCAGACTATACAGGCAATACTTGAAGGAGTCTCACCTAAACCAGAAAATGGCTGAAGAGGGCTGACGAAAATCCCCTTTCTACATGTATGTCTATATTGTTGGGTGTGTATTTTAAAATGTGTGTTGTGGGCTGTGTGTCCTGGTGTTAACGCAGAAATTATTAGTGAATATTGATGTATTCTGAATATTGAATTTGTGTAGAAAATGTGTTAACTTAGAGAAAAATAATGCGTGCATTTGAAGGTGCGCCTACCAGTGTGTCCACCAATGCTCACGAAGCGTACTTATTTAATATAAAATGATGAGCTTAAGTTTGATTAATGTAGTAATATGTCATATTAAGGGTTATGCATTATGTATTAGCTTTATTAATCATAGGTCTTAACTTAGCGAGGTCTTGGCCTAGTTGCACGGCCTCATGTCAAGCTGCATTTCTTAGGCAACTACTAAAATGGATGCTTAGAGAATTAAATTGTGATTTTCCACTGTACTGAATATGTGCTGGTAGCTGAAGTTAGTTCTCATGCAAATCTGTTTGATAGAAGATGTACTTGCTAGTAAAACAATGTTTAATGGAATGTGTGTAAGACTGACTTTCCCAGGAGAAGACAATGGACGCGCTGACTGGAATATAAGCAGCAACAATATCGATACCTGATGAGCCGAATGATGCGAATAGGAGAAAAGGAGCCAATCATCGACATGTGAACCATGTAGTAGTAGAATTATAGATTTGAGGGTTTGGTTTAATTGGACTAATTGTGAACATACAATACCCTGACCAATTAGGATGTGAGAAGTAGTTTTAGGAAATCTAACTTAGCCATAGTGCACTGAGAGGAGATATGCCATTCTCCCCATTCTTCTTGAGAGTTTGCGCCATTAGCTATTTTTCTTCTGAACTGTCTTGAGAGTTTAGCTACATTTTTTGAACTACTTAGAGAGACTTTGCTTTTTCTGAACATTGATTCTGAATCCTGATGCATTGCTGACCGAACTGATGTCCTATTGATGAAGACTTTCACAGCTTGCTGAACCATTTGAGGTCAGGTATACTAACAATGTTACTAATTGTAATGTCTATTTGGTTTTGTTTCTAGGTACCAACCGCTATTTTGCTACAACCATATTTAGATGTTTTTCCAAAATTTGTGTTGACAAAGTTGTTTTGCATGAAGCCCAAACATGCTATTCTAATCCGGTGTTAGAGTTCTCACTGATGAAGTTCGCTACATATAATAACAGTTGATGTCTTTTCTTTGCTGAATCTATATGTATTTAATATCGTTTGCACAGTTATTCTTGCTATTAATTTGTACTGTAACCTTAGAATGTGTAGTAGCTCAAGCTTTGATTAGATTGCGATTCTTTTGCCGTTTTGGACAGCCAGTAATGTTTCTGTATGTTTATCATTTGATTTTGAGACTGTTACGTGACATAGGCATTGTTAATATAGAGAAATAAACATTCTAACTTTTACATAAAGGTGTGGTTATTCATGGCTGAGAGGTCATGGTGTGTGGAAATTACTTGCTTCTATTGATTATTGAATATTGATTGTTGATGTTATTGATTTGTGTTAGTACGGGGTTCATGGTGGGAAAAACTCAAAGCGCAGTCAAAAGGTCCATCGGCCTATTCGCATCTCCCTTGTGAACTTACTTAATAAGGTCTGACGTGCTATCAGAGATGGTAGCAGAGACTGATGGTTTGTCTCCTTAACAGCCCATCATATATGCCCGGTAAAGGTTTGTCTCCTTAAGAGCCCATCATAGATGTCCGGTACAAGGTTTGTCTCCTTAAGAGCCCATCATACAGTACAAAGATAGGTAGTACAGTGTTTGGTCCCAGAGATTGTAAGCAAGAAATAACAGGTATCCCGAGAGATGATAGTAGGATAATGGTTAATACCTTACAGAAAGCAAAATAATTCACAGATTTGGAGAAATTGGTGAAATTTTGGATTTTCTAGATTCGTTGATACAAAGTGGAAAGAAAATGCGCCCATAAGTGCCTAAAATGACTTTCCCAGAATCTTGGAGCTTGCCAATGATTGTTTGAGGATATTCTTGGCATTCTAGTGACGGTGTGAATGAAGTAGGTTTTGCGCCTCCACAGCTTAAGCAAATCGCAGGTGAATTGTGATGTTTGTGAGCATTTAAGGAGTTTGCATACTTAAAATAAAGTCGTAGAAGGAGTGTGCATACTCCGAAGTGTGAAAGCAGGGAGGTCGTCGAACTTCACATGTGTGTGGTGCTTTGTGCTACAAAATTGTCCACGTGGTTATTGGTATATGGGCCCTGTATGGGCTAAGACTCCGGAGTATATTGAAAAGTGTATGAGACACTTGGTTTTTGTTGTAATTTATCTGGTTTAATAGGTCAATCAGGTGTGGTCGACAAGTCAGAGTGTGAGTGAGAGAGAGTGAAATACATTTTTTGACTGAGATCTGGCAAGTCCTATGTGCACCAGGACAGACCCACTGATTAGTTGAGAGTGAAATTTGTGCTTCGAAATTTGCTTCCGAATCAGGGAACCTGAGAAAGAAGGAGTAGCTGCTAGAGCAAAACGCCGTCAGTGAAAAATCCGTAAAGTTTCTGAAGCAATTGTGTTTCCCTGCCTGTAGTGAACTGACAAACTGGGTTTTGATTTTGTTTTGTGCTCACAATAATTTTACATTAGTTTGGTGTGAATCTGAGTTTGGGAGGACAAGCCACAAGATTTTGTCAGCCACAGTACGTGTGAGTGTGACATCAATGGAGCCGTGCAGGGATAGGTTGGTTAGTGAGAAGGGTTGCGCACAGGTTGGCAGCCGTCCATGAAGCGCAATTGGTTGAGAAGGTGGGTGAAGAGAATTCTGGGATTAAAAGTCACTTTCTGATTTGATTTTGAATAAAATAGAGGTCACAAAATGAAAATTTTCAAAGCTTTGAAGAGTGCTTTAAGGGGAGGTACGTACATTACAATGAGTATAGGGGATACTGTACCGCCAGAAGGCACACCAGCTTACATTGCAATTTAAGAAAAGGGTGCTGCGCCATGTCTTTGGCTAAAGCAATGGTGCAAAGTGACAAAGAAAGATGGGAGTTTAGCGTTTCTTGCTCACAAACATTTAATTTGAGGAGCTTAGAGCATCCGAGGAGGGTGCTGTATGATCTGAAACCTCCTCTGAGACCAGCACCGTTCAAGGCATTAGCGATCTGGGAGTTAGTAGCCAGACAGAAACAGCAGCAGAAGTTTGAGAGGAGAATGAGAAAAGCAGAAAAGACACTAGTGGAGGCTAGGTGGGACAGTGATCAGAGATTTTGGAGAACCGAGACTTTACGGGGGATTAAGTTATTCCCAGCGATAACACAGGATAGCGAGGGAGAAGGAAGGAAAGCCAGCAGAAAAACAAACGGAAGCCCTTCTGAGAGTAGGGAGCAGAGATCAAAGGAGTCTAAAGGATATTTGACATTTAAGGGACAGTGGGACGATGATGAGTTTATTTTACAGATATTGAGAAATCACCCTCCATCATATGCAGCACAAGAGAGTGGTCTGAGCACTAGTGTAAATCCTTCAGCACCGACACAGGTTAACACGACAATGAGTCCAGTGCAGGTTAACCCGAGTATGGCACAGAGCCAGATGCAGAGCAGCCCTAATGCACCTACTACTCTGGTAGCACAGAATTAGGTGCCACAGTCAAATGTCCAGAGAATTTAACCTGATGTACCTGTTGTCGAAGCAGCCACAAACCTAATAGTGCCAACAGCACAGGTTTTCCCAAAACCGATATTGGTGCAGCCACTAATAATGCCAAAGTACACTCCTATAACAGGGACGCAGACAGATATGTCTATACTGATGATCCAGAATATGGGGACTATGCACCCACTGAATTTGAGTATCAGACCAAGCCCAAATGCTGTATCTATACCTGTCACCATTGGTCCGGTTGTACCTTTGTTCGCTTAAGAGAAAAACAGTGCAGATGGACAGGGAATCCTGAGTCAGAGCTCAATGAGGGGAGGACTTAACGAGGATATCCGAGTAGTCTCTCCTGTGGGACAGGCTTTTGACTGATCGAGATCATTGCTAGACCTTAGTCTGTTCAGAGTTCCTCCAGACACTGTCATAGGGTTGAATGTTAGTCAGAGCCTGAAATTACTGATGCCGCAGTCCCCAAATACAGTTGTGGAACAAGTGGCACATGCCCAAGCCAATAATATTTCACTGAAAGGTTTGACCGCCCAGCCATTGACTGAATGGTTAGACAAACTGAATACCCTGCAGAGTGCTCCTATGGGAGAGGAGTACTTGAACTATACAAGACTAGGAATGGAAGCAGGTGATCTCATTGAGGGAACTATGGGTGTGAACAGATTAGAGTCCTACACAGAAGCAGAACTGAGATACCTGTGCTTGAAGATTATGAGGGAAGTGAGCAATATGCATCAGAGGTTAGCAGACTTGACATTGAAATACGGCATAGAAATAGAGAAAGCAAAACATCTGAAAAGGAGTTACAGGTTGGATTTTGATGCAAAGGACGTTGAGCTTATGAGATCTGCATGGATGAAGGCACACCTTAGGGAGTTACTCCAAAGTGTCCAAACATGGGGAGCCTTAGGCAAATGGGAAGGCAAATGGGCAAAGAAAAGAGATAAAAGGAAAAGAGATTATTTGGAGCTGACTGCAAATATGCAGCAGGGCAAGGATCCAGTGAAAATTTTACCAATGAGAGAGATTCCAGGAGGGAATTGTATTCATGTCCCTTGGAGCAGGAGTGACATTCTGTCTTTTACAAATGACTATCCCAGGTTGAGAGAGAAGCCAGTGGAATGGTACCAGCACACAGATGGGTTTGTGAAACTTGCAAAGTGCCTGTGGGAAGACTTGAACACTCTATTAGAGATAGTAGTTCCAGCGGATCTGTGGATGGAGTGTAAAAGGAGTTTAGATTGGCCAACAAAAGAACCAGAGTGAGATCAGGTTACAGGCGTGCCATCTCCGAAATATTACTACAAAGTGACTGAATTTTTTAAAACAAACATTTCTGCCAAAAACATTGGCAGAGAATAGACAGGACAGCTCAGGAAGTCAAGGATTGGATACATGAGTATTATGAGAGATTATTGCAGGCATTTAAGCATTAAAGTGGTACAGAGACAATTGAGCCAAAAGATATGAATAATTTTGTGTTCAGGTTGGTGGAAGGGTTGAGACCTGAAATTAGCCAGATGATTAAGATTCATTTGATTTGCTGGGAAGCGAAGCCGATTGATGAGGTGTTACAGTATGCAAAGTACTGTAGTGACAAGTTTGAATTGAAGCAGAGAAAGTTGAAAGAAAAGGTGATGGTGATGCAGATAAAAGCGGCACAAATAGGGATGCAGGGAAATTTTCCATAACAGCAACAGCAGCAGCAGGGGAATGTGGTGTTTCAAAACCAGATGAGAGGAAGAGGTTGCAGAGGAAATGGTAATGGGAACCATAGCCCCGATTTAAATACTGTAGTGGTTCAGAATGATGTGCAGAGAATGAAGAGAGTGTTGCCTTATCACGCTTGCGGAGCGGTCGGACATTGGAAGCGGGAGTGTCCGATGATGGTGCAGGAAGGTGTCATTCAGCAAACAAGTGACATCAATTTGTTCCAAAACATGAGAGGACCGAGAATGAGAGGTCATAATCAGAATTTTCAAAATAATGTGAATCAAATACAAAAATCTCAACCCATGCAGCAGGCGAAAATGCCACGTGTACAAAAGACATAGTTGCAGCCAATGCAACAGCAGGTTCAAATGGTACCTAGAGAGCAAATTCAGATACCTCAAGCCCCAGTGGAACAGCAGCAGGTGATGCTTCCTCAACAGGTCACAGGTCAGAAGTTTAACCACAATAATAACACAGTACACCTATTCCTATTACACAGTGAGAATGGAATAAATTATGATAGGGTGAGCAAGAGTTCAGATGAAGAGGAATGTGTGCTTGCAGCCTCTTTAGAAGTAGATCAGAAAGGCCCATATGTGAAGGGAAAGGTGATGGGTCACAAGGTTTCATTCTTGGTGGACACAGGAGCTACATGCTCTATAGTAAGAACTGCATAAGTCCTGAATTTGCCCCTTTCAGGAATGACAGTCCAGATTGTAGGAGTAGCGAATCAGTATTTGACCAACCCACTTACAGAACCAGTTCAGGTTAAAATTGGCAACTTTAAAGGATTGCATAAATTCGTAGTCTGTGATTCATATCCGGTATCCCTCCTGGGAAGAGACTTGCTGTGTAAAACCAGGTGCTCGATTACTTGTTCAAATGATGGAATCGAGATACAGATGAATAGTGATGATGAGGTGACCCAGTTCCAGAGACCGAGTGTGAGACAAAAAGTCAGGAGTACCCCCTGATTGATTTCTTTCCAGTGTTCACAGTGAATGAGCTTCTATCTGATTTGCAGGGAATGGTTAAAGAGAAAGTGTGGGACCTAACAGGGAAAGAAATAGGTCTGATAAAAGGAGTTAAGCCAGTTAAAGCTCCTGTAAAACCTAACACAATTTTTCCTCAGATTCCCTAGTGTCACATGCCACAGGAAATCCTTATAAAGGTTGTTCAAATAATTGCAGAATTTGTAAAACAAGGGGTCTTGAAAGAAGTGTTGAGTAGCCCATGTAATTCACTGATAATGGGATCGAAAAAGCCCTGAGGGAAAGTTGGAATTGTCCAGAATTTGAGAAAAATAAATGACATTGTGATCAAATGTTGCCCTCTGGTGCCAAATCTAGCTGTGATTCTGTTTCAGATTCTATGTGACGCTAAATGGTTCACTGTCATAGACTTGTCACAAGCCTTCTTTTCTGTACCTCTTCATGAGGATAACCAATTTCTCTTTTCTTTCACGTTTTTGGACAGAGTTTACTGTTGGAGTTGAATTACTTAAGGGTTTTCAGAGTCACCTTCCATATTTAATTAGATCTTGAAAAAGAATTTGGAGTTGTCTGAATTGCCTTTCCAATAGACCTTGGTACAGTACATTGATGGCTTGTTGATTGCATCCAAAACAAGGGACGAGTGCAAGTATGACACGATTGCCATGCTGAACCATTTGGGAAAGAATGGTCATAAAGTGCCTCCACTGAAATTGCAGTAGTGTCAGAAAGTAGTGAAATACTTGGGTCACCAGATTGAGAAGGGAATAAAAAAAATATCCAGAGAAAGGGTCACAGCCATATTGCAGTTGCGTCCCCTAGCCACACAGAGAGATGTCAGGCAGTTCCTAGGGATGGTAGGCTCCTGCCGCCAATGGATATCCAATTTTTAGGTCATTTCCAAGCCCTTTCAGAAGCTGACCTACAAAGAGGTTACCGATCTTCTAGTATTAGACCAGGCTTGCATGAAAGCATTTTCTGAATTGAGAGTCTGTGGAAAGCTCCGGCTTTGGTTATGCCTGACTACACAAAGTCCTTCACGTTGTTTTGTCATGAGCGTGATGCATGTTCATTGTCTGTCTTGATGCAGGTCCATGGAGGTGTAAATTGCCCAGTAGCATATTTTTCAGATGCATTGGACCCAGTTGCAGCAGCTTTACCAGGCTGTTTGCATGCAGTTGCAGCGGTTGGACAGAGCCTCGCACACTGTGAAGGCATTGTGATGGGCTACCTCCTGACAGTAATGGTCCCTCACTCAGTTGAAATTTTACTTACCAGCATCAAGACCCGATACCTGATAGGTGGCAGAGTGACGCATTATGAGACAAGTATTTTGGGGTCACCAAACATGTCATTGAAAAGATGTACAGCGCTGAACCCATAAACCATGCTACCAAATGAAAATGTTAAAATTGAAAAGTTGGAAGACATTGAGCATAATTGTCTTGAAGTACCTGAATTATGCACAAAACCAAGACCTGACATTAGACACACCTGATTGGAAGAAAATGACCAAAGTATCTTTGTTGATGGTTCCTTTCCAACAGACTATACAGGGGTAGTGAGAGCAGGATATGCCGTGTGCACACTTACTGGTATACTGGAAGAGTCCTGGCTTTGAGGAGTATATTCTGCACAAGTAGTGGAACTGGTAGCCCTTACTCTAATGTGCCATTTTACTGCTCAGTTAAGTTACCATCTATACAGATAGCCAGTATGGATTTTAAATAGTCCCCATGATTTTGGCCAGTTGTGGTCATAGAGAGGTTTCATGACCTCTTCTGGTTAACTAGTGAGAAATGGTGAGAGACTTAAAGAGTTGTTGCAAGCTATCCAAATGCTTTAAAAGATTGCCGTGGTGAAATGCAGTGTACATCTGAAATCCCAAGATTTTGTGTCCATGGGAAATGGATATGCAGATCAAGTCGCAAGGTTTTGCGCATTGAACTGTATATCGTTCAAGGATAAGTGGGAATTGTTACAAGAAGAAGATGAAACATGTCTAAGTTTTGCACTGCATGTAGGAGATACATTGGAAGAATTGAAAACATTGCATAATGTTGACAGGGAGGAAAAACGATCATGGAGCAAAATGAAATGTGTACAGCGACAGAATGAATTGTAGGTTTCAGAAGAGGGTCAATTAGTTTTGCCCAACAGTCCGTTGTCTTAAATGGCTAGGTACTATGGTCAAGCACACGTTGGGAGGGATGCAATGATTCACACTTTAAAGCAGAATTGGTTCAATCCGAGGTTTAGACAAATTGCTGAAGCAGTTTGCCATTGTTGCGTCATTTGTCAGCAAATGAATGCAGGGAAAGGGACAGTAGTTAATTTGAGCCACATTGGAAGAGCAGGAGGTCCATTCAGAAGAATGCAAATGGATTTTATTGACATGCCTGTGTGTGGAGGTTTGAGATATGTGTTGGTTATTGGCTGCATCTTTAGCCATTGGACTTAAGCGTACCCTACACGAAGAAATGATAGCCTCACAGTGGCAACATTACTGCTTAGGGAACTGATCCCACGTTTTAGGTTTCCGATCTCTTTGGAATCAGATAGGAGAAGTCACTTCAACAATGAAGTAGTGAAATGACTATGTGCAGCATTGAACATTAAGCACAAGTTGCAATGTAGTCACCGTCCTGAAGCATAATGATTAGTGGAACAGATGAATGGAACCTTGAAATCAAGATTGGCGAAAATGCGTGTGTGTACGTATCTGAATTTGCCTGATACACTGCTGTTAGTTCTGATGACAATGAGGAACACACCCGGCAGGAAGACAAGATTGTCACTGCATGAAATCCTCATGGGCAGAGCAATGAGGTTGTCAGCGGTTCCTGTAAATGCGCTTGTGAACATAACAGATGATATGGTGTTGGACTACTGCAAAGGTCTGGCTAATGTGGTTCGCTCTTTCTCTCAGCATGTGGAAACCACCACACTGCCACTGATCCAATATCAAGGACTCACCCTGAGGGCGGGTGAGTGGGTGGTGGTTCGGAAACACGTGCAGAAGACGTGTTTGGAGCCTCGGTGGAAAGGCCCTTTCCAGGTGGTTCTGACCACTCCCACAGTTGTGAAGTGTGCTGGAGTCCGGAGCTGGATACACAGAAGCCACACGAGAAAAGGTGCATGTCCTCTGGATGATGAAGAAGAGTTGTTGACAGTACCAACAACGACCAGACAAGCCTCAGAGCCGGAAGGAGAAGAAAGAGGAACTGAGACTGGGTCTGAGCACATTGAGGACGATTCAGTCACTCCTGTGAGAGATGAAGGAGAAGATCTCCAGGAGGGTGACAATGAGCCAATATCAATTGATGCAGTAGGACAGTCTAGTCAGAGGAGGGCTCTCCCAGAAGTAGACAAGTTTGAGAGACAAACAGCGAATGCCAGACCCCCAGGGGGAACGAGTTGAGGCAGATCAAAGCCAATGTGGTCTGACTCCTCCTGAACCAGTTGCAGGTCCGTCAAGACAAATTGCTGCAGAGTGAGAATAAGTTTCTAGTTCAACACTGAAAAGAACATTGACCAAGGGTCCACTGAAAAGAGATAAGTTTCTGGAATTTCAAGCAAAGAGAAAGGAAGCAGTTTGTTGTGAATAAGAGAATGGCAAGTCGGAGGTACGCAGCTCCTGAATGGGTGTATGTAACAAGTGAATGGCAAAGAGAATTTTTGTCTTTTTGTTTTGATCGAGACATTCCAGGTCAATATTTTGGTACCTGAAATTACCCCAAAGCTACTGAATAGATTTACACCAAATCACAAAAAGCACATTCTGTGGAACAGGATCTAGCTTCAGTTACCCTAGAGCATGAATTATAGTGACTTGAAATAACTCTAAGTTTAACTGCTGAATTTCTATAGTGTTGTACATTTGAAATGTGAGCCGAACTATAACGTCTTGGTAAACTTTGTTTTTTTAAAAGTGAATATATATAACTGTGATCAAGACCGAGAGGTTGAAATGCGTTGGTGGTGTCTTCTTATACTTTTCTTGAATAGAAGCAATAAAACTCTCCTGGAGTGCATACGAATCAACTGTTTTGCAATTGTTGGTGTTGGATATATATATATATATATATATATATATATATATATATATATTAGTTAGTTAGGACCTAGTTTCCATAGACAAAGCGTTTTTTTTTTTGCATATAACTTTTGCTCTGCTTGGTGAAACTTCAAAAAAATGTCAAAATTTTTACTTTGGTCAGGTCATTTGCAGTCTTGAAAGTTTTGGGGTGATCGGTCAAGCTGGTGGCTGAGTAAAAGGGGCAGTCCCAAAACACATTTTGCCCATTCATTTTTCCATAGGTTCCATAGGCACACCTACAGCCTAAACTGCTGAATGGAATTACAACAAATTTAGGAGGAAGCTAGATCCTGTTCCGCAGATTACTCTTTTTGTGGTTTGGTGTAAATCCATTCAGTAGTTTTGGAGTAATTTAAGGCCAAGAAATATAGATTTACAGGGACGCCGATCCTTCACAGAACGTCCCTGTAACCTTTGTTTTTTTAAGTGAATTTCTATGTTTTTTACATTCTATTTTCTAACTATAACATCCCTGAAACCTTTGTTTTTTTCAGAGAATTTCAATTTTTATTTTTTTAACATTAAGTAATTTGACTTACTTTACCTTAATCCAACCTCTGCTGCGGACAGTGCCTTTGGCCGTGTGCTGTGGACGTGGCCAGGTCCTGCACCCAACCCCCTATAACCACGCTACCCCACGCCACACCCGGCCTTTGGCCGTGTGAGGCAGAGATTGACCGTAGGGGCCTGGTTGTAGGCCAGGCCCTGCAGTAGACCTCCCATAACCAACCAACGCCGCACAACACATGGCCTTCAGCCATGCGTGCCAGGGATTGGCCGCAGGGTTTGGCCATAAGCCAGGCCCTCAGGCCTACCCTTTGTAGCAAATTCAATTTGGTATGCCTGGTCCACAACCTGGCCAAGTGCAGGAGACCGCGCCTTTTTAATTTTTTTTTTTATCTTTGGCAAAATCTGCGGATCAACCACAGATTTTGCTGAAAATGAAACAAAAAACTTTTTGGCATGGGGCATCACAGGGGTACTCCAGGAGTAAGGTTAGGGGGTTAGGGTATTCATACCCTGCCCTCTGTTCTATTCTTTATTTTGGGACTCAGCTGAATCTGAATCCCAAAATGACTTATAGCACTTCCTATTTGAAGTGTTGGCAGCCAATCAGATAAGGGCATCCATAGCTATCTATATATTGTTTCCTTAACAGCGCTAAAACTACTAAACAGATTTACACCAAACCACAAAATGCATAATCTGTGTGCCAAATTTGGTGTAACTCTGTCCAGTGGCTCGGACTGTACGAATGTATAAAGACCTTATGGAAAAGTGCATGGGGAAAACTCATTTTGGGACCCTCCAAAACTTACAAGACAGCCCCTGAACCCACTGTTTTATTAGTTTGGAAAGTTTTGTGAAGATTCATCAAACGGCGCTTAAGTTATTGGCAAAACAAAAAATGCTTTTTCATTGGAAACTAGGTCCTAACTATAACTATCTACTGGCAAATGCCAGCCAGTAGGCAATATATAAATATACATTCCTGGCTTCAGCAAACTCACTTGAGTCAAATTTAATGCTTGTGCAGACTACTTGTACCAACATGCACTTGTATCGAACTCACTTTAAGAGGTCCACTTCAGGATAAATTGGATAATTATGTGCCTGTAATTAATTTGCTGAACTGCTGTGCGTGGCCAGTGAGCTAGGACTGGGGAAGTCTGTGACATTTTGGGCCTTTAATGAAGAATCTTCTGTATGTCACTGGCTTTGCTGTATTCCGGAATAAATTATTTAAACCTGTTTGTGGGTGTGCCTTTATTGGAGGACAACCTCTTTTTTGTATATTTGATGGCCGGTCCATGTGTAAGGGCAGCACCACTGCAGAAGGAGCAGGTCTGTGTGATAGTATGGCATGTTACACTTTGGAACAACAGGTTTTGGAATATTGGCAGCAAGCCTGGTAAATGTACTTTGGATTTGCCCACTGGGGTTACGATGTGTAAGTAATATTCCCAGCTTCAGCAAACTCACTTGAGTCAAGTTTAATGTTGTTGTATATATATATATTACCTAGTGGCAGTTGCCAGTAGGTAGTTATGGTTGGACCTAGCTTCTATATAAAAAGTAATTTTTTAGTTGCGCATCTTCACAAAACTTTCCAAAAAACTTTGCCAGTCCGTCTGGGGGGTGGGACAAAAAAAGGAGGGGTCCCAAAACTTCTTTTCTCCAAGTATTTTTCCATAGGGATTTTGAACAGTGATAGCGCCAAAACTAGTGGGCGGAATCATACCAAATTTGGCAGAAAGGTAGATCCTGGTCAAGAAAGCAACCTTTTTTTTGTTTTCGTGTAAATCCATTAAGTAGTTTTTGAGAAATTAAGGGGAAACAAATTTGTATATATAGGGACATGAAGGATTCGCAACCCTTCCCAATCTCGTGCTGAGATCTGACTGGCTGTCAACACTTCAACCAGGAATTGTTGGCAGCCATCTTGGGACTCAGAAGCCGAGTCCCAGAAAAAAAAGAAAAGGGGCTAGGGTACAGAAACACTGATCCCTTATCTCTGCTAGTGGGGTCAAACCATTGATTTTTTACTTTCGGCAGGATCCACAGCAGATCCGTGGATCCAACAAATATTTTAAAGATACCAAAGTGTGAGCTCCAGCGCTTCATGTTTATTAAGCCCCCGGGTGGGCCAAGTCCCCAGGGCATTCTTTTTTTGGAGTGTTGGGGGGCCTCCTGGCTCTCTGCAGCCACAGGGCTCAGCACCTTCTGCGCAAAATAGAAATTATGTTTGGGGGCTGCACCCCCCCGCACCACAGGGATCACTACCCCCTGGGAAAAAATAATTTTAACACATGAGGTAGGCCTGACGGCCTCCCCCTCAGCTCCAGGGACCGGCACTTCCCCGGGGCTTCAATTACTTAAGAAGGAGAGGGGCCACCTGGCACCCTCCTCTGCCCCAGGGATTGTTACCTCCACGGGACTATATAAAAGAAATAGGGGGTGCCCAGCCCCTCCCCCCGTTGACCACCACCTCCCCGGGGCTTCATTAGTATTTCCTGTAGGGGGGCTCGTGGCCATAGATAGAAAAAAAAATAATAAAGGGGTCCATTATAGACACCCTCTTAGCCCTGGGGATCAACACCTCCCCAGGGCTTTGTTTTGTTGGATGAGGGCCCCCCTCATGGTGCAACTGATGGCCTCGGGGACAGCTACACCCCAGGGCTGGCTCCTGCTATGTCCCGAGATGCCCATCTCTGGGATATAGCTGTTTGCTGTGGCTTGGCTGCAGCTTTGCAGGTGCAGCCAAGCCACAGCAAACACTTCGGTTTTTCACAGTATCAAAACTAAAGCTTTCATCTCTGTCCCCTGGAGGCATGCACGGAACAGAGATGAAATGGTTTAGCAAGCAGGAAGCTGATGTCAAAAGCAGCTCCTTGCTTGCTGAAGCAATGGCACCGTGAGGTAAGCCTTGAGGCTTACTCCGCTGTGCCAGATAGTCCATAAAGGGCATTTTTCAAAAATAATAAGTAGGGTCAGCGGGGGAGCCCTTTCAGGTCCCCTCATGGTCCCAGATAGCCCATAAAGAGCTAAAAAACAACAAAAAAAGCAATATCTCACACTGAGCACTCATGGTTCGAGTCCAGCCTCACTCGCATCCTTTTTTTTTTTTTTTTTTTAAAGTTCAAATTGTTTTAAAATTTAAAAAAGATAGATACATTTTTTTTTAAAAATTGTACAGAAACATCTCATTCTAAGTATATCATACACTAAGGCCTCACACTACACTCAGACACTTACACACCCACTCACACACCCACTCAGACACTTACGCATCCACTCACAGACCCACTCAGACTCACACCCCCACTCACACACACACTGACACTCTCAAGCAACCACTCACAGACCAGCGCACACACTGACACACCGACTAAAAGACTGATGTATGCACTCTCACACCCAGACACATACTCTCACAGCCACTCACACCCCAAGATACACCCTCTCACACTATTCTCACACCCAGAGAGGCTGCAACCGCAGTGTGTAGCTGTAGGCAAGTACCTGCAGGTAACCTCCGCTGCGCACAGGTGAAGGCTGTGCAAGGTTGTGTGCTTATAGGGGGTTGGACCTCGACAACAGCCGCCGGGTATGGCCAAAGACCCTGATCTGTTGTGGTTGGATTAACATATAGTAATACGTATAGTTATGAAAAATACTCTTTGTTAAAAAAGAAACATAGAAATTCGGTTAAAAAACAAAGCTTGCAAGGACATTATAGTGAGGTTCTGCATGTACTCGTACAAAACTTTAGAAATTCAGCAGTTATAGTCATAGTTATTCCAAGTAAATATAATCGTGCCCTAAGGTACCCCCTCCATGCACAGTTGTTTCTCCATTTATTTGACTGCTAATGCTTCATATAGATTTTTCATAACATTATAAAAGTTGTCATGAGAGCTGTAATATCTGGGGTAATTAGTAGTGCATGGTGAGGGTGCAAATTTTTGTTACCTTAGGGCGCATTTTATAGTTACTTGAAATAACTCTAATTATAACTGCTAAATTTCTAAGGTTTTGTACGAGTACATTTATAACCTAACTATAACATCACTGTAACCTTTGTTTTCCCATTGAATTTCTATGTTTTTTAAATTCTATTTCCTAACTATAATGCCCCTGTAACTTTTGCTTCTTTCAGTGAATTTCTATGTTTAAAAAAAAAAGTAAAGTAATTTTAATTGCTATACGTTATCAAACCACCGTTGCGCACAGCCAATGGGCAGGGTACAGGACCTGTCTCTCTGGTAGTGCAAATAGATGTGAGAGGGTGTCTCTAGGTGTCAGTGGGTGTTACAGTTTCTGCCTGGGTGTGAAAGTGGGAGTGAGAGGGTCTATGTGAGAGTGGGTGTGAAAGTGTCTGTCTGGGTATGAGAATAGGTGTGAGAGAGAGTCGCTGGGTTATGAGAGTGGGTGTGACAGTTTCTCTGTGAGTGTGTGAGTGTCTGTATGGGTCTGTGAGTGGGTGTGTTAGAGTTTGAGTGGGTAAGTGGGTGCTTGAATGTCTGAGTGGGTTTGTGAGTGGGTGTGTGAGTATCTAAGTGTGTCTATGAGTGAATGCGTGAGTCTCTGAATGGATCTGTGAGTATGTGCTTGAGTGTCGGAGCGGGTTTGGGAGTAGGTGTGTGAGTCTCTGAGTGGGTCTGTGAGTGAGTCTCTAGGTGGGTCTGTGAGTGGGTGCATGAGTCTGAGTAGGTCTGAGAGTGGGTGCGTGAGTCTCTGAGTGAGTCTGTGAGTGGGTGCACGAGTGTCTAAGTAGGTCTGTGCTTAGGTGTGTATATGTCCGAGTAGGTCTGTGAGTGGGTACCTGAGTGTCTGAGTGCATCTGTGAGTGAGTGATTGAGTTTCTGAGTGGGTCTGTGAGTGAGTGCCTGAGTCTTTGAGTGTGCCTGTGACTGAGTGCATGAATTTCTGAGTGGGTCTGTGACTGAATGCAGAAGTCTCTGAGTGGGTCTAAGAGTGGGTGCATGAGCCTGAGTGGGTCTGTGAGTGTCTGTGTGGGTGTGTCAGTAGCTGCATGAGTGACTCGGCCACAAAGGAACCACACCTTCCCGTTTATACAAGAGTAGTAGACAGTTTTGCACAAAATGTCTACCCAATTGAAGTACTTTCTACTGGTTGGTTAGTAAGTGGTATCTCGTAGGGTAAATGTCCAGTGTGTAATCTAAACTGCAGCTGAGTATTGGACCTTGAGGAAATGACTCCAGGCTCCCTTGTGTGTATTTAGCAATGCGATTGCTCCACGTGGTTCTTTCTCCAGAAGTCTGTGATTACTTGAATCCTGCTACAGAGAGGCCAATGGGACTAGAAAAATGTAAATCTCCACCAAACCAGGGTCCTTCCTCTTATCTATTTCACGTAAGTGCTTCAGTGTTTTTTGAAGGCGTCCTCACATGCCTCAGCATCAAGAACACACCACCAAACTTGTCAGGAAACGCACTGGGGGCCTATTGGTAAACTGGACATTGTTTGAAAGTGGATTATTAGTAAAGGCAGGTAAGTATCTACACTTAGCAATAGGCCACTAACCCCCACTTTGGTCCAGTTAGGTCTCAATAAATTAAACCCAGCTCAACCCTTGGTAGATTGGCAATATGCGTCAAGGCTTCACTTAGGAGACAAAGGGCCTTATTACCACCCTGATGGTCGAATGACAGCCAGGGTCGTGGTGGCGGTTGGACCACCACCAATGTGGCAGTTTGACTGCCACATTATGACCGAAGCAGTAGAGCTGCGGTTGGACAGCCAGCACCCAGCACCACCAGATTAAGACTTAACGTCGGTCTGGCAGTGCTGGTGGTCCTAATACACCAGGGCAGCGCTGCAAGCAGCGCTGCCCTGGGGAGTATGACTACCTTCACCGCCAGGGGTTTCAAGGCGGTAGCACCGCCATGAAATGCCTGGTTGAGATGGGGTGCCGGGGGCCCGAGCGGGGCCCCTGCACTGCCCATATACTTGGCAATGGAAGTTCAAGGGTCCCTCTGGCAAGCCCCATCGCAATGTTCACTCTCTGCTTTGCAGAGAGTGAACATTGCAACGGGTGCTTGTGCACCGTATGTGCTACAGGATTACCGCTGGCTCTATTATGCCCGCTGACCCAGAGGGAAACTTGTAAAGGTACTGGCGGGGAGGCGGTGAGATCCTGGAAGTCCGGGGCTCTGGAGCTTTTCAGAGGGACAAACCTGCAAGTAAGGCCGGGTAGCGGTGGAGGTAAGCCGGCTTGACTCACCATGGCAGGTCGGTCCCTTTATAGAGCTTTTTTCCATAAAGGTCTCTAAACCTCTGGATCTTCTTCCAGAAGGTCTTTGAAGGTCCTTTATGAGTCCACAGCTCACTCCAAGGTTCCAGAAACTCTGAGCTGCTCCTTGAGGGCTTGGACTACAATTCCAAGAATGCACCTGGCTCAAACCCCACACTGGACAGTGGTCAGCTGGTCAGTTTCTTCAGGATTTGATGCAGGGGACTATGGTCAGAGTTGTGCCACCTGTAGCAAGCAGGGAGTCCCTTCTTGAATCAGTTGACGGCAGGCAAAGTCCTTTTCGTGGGGAAGCCAAAGTGTGCAGCTGGTTCAGTCCTTCAGAGTGCAGTGTCCAGGTGCAGGTCAGGGGTCCAGCAGGGCAGTCCCTCTTCTTCTGTAGATGCTCCCTGTAGGTATCTGAGGTGTGGGTGCAGCTCTGCCAATTTTATCCTGGCTCCTGGGGTGAAATGCAAGGGGGGCTGACTGTCCAATCAAAGGCAGGCCACTACCCTCTTTAATGACCACTTCCTGTGAAGTGTGGCAAAAATCAGTCCCAGGGAGTAACATTCTTTAAAAATCCAAAATGGTTGAAAATGAATTTTGGAGGCTAGGTCTGGCTGAGTCCACTCACTGGTGTGACTGGGTTCCTTTAACACACCCCTCTGCAGCCCTCTCCTAATCCAATCAGGGAGGCACCTGTGTAAGGAAATGCCTCCTTGGCATGGTTACCCCCTGACATTTTGCCTTTTGCTGATGCCAGTTATGATTGAAAGTGTGCTGGGACCCTGCTAACCAGGCCTCAGCACCAGTGTTCTTTCCCTAAACTGTACCTTTGCTTCCACAATTGGCACAGCCCTGGCACCCAGATAAGTCCCTTGTAAATGGCACCCATGGTACCATGGGCCCTGATGCCAGGGAAGGTCTCTAAGGGCTGCAGCATGAATTATGCCACCCCGGGGACCTCTCACTCAGCACATGCACACTGCCTCACAGCTTGTATGTGCTGGTGGGGAGAAAAATGACTAAGTCGACATGGCACTCCCCTCAGAGTGCCATGCCAACCACACACTGCCTGTGGCATAGGTAAGTCACCCCTCTAGGTTACAGCCCTAAGGCAGGGCGCACTAAACTACAGGTGAGGGCATAAGTGCATGGTTACTATGCCCCTACAGAATCTAAGCAAACCTTAGACATTGTAAGTGCAGGGTAGCCATAAAGAGTATATGGTCTGGGAGTTTGTCAAACACGAACTCCACAGTTCCATACTGGCTACACTGAGATCTGGGAAGTTTGGTATCAAACCTCTCAGCACAATAAAAGCACACTAATGCCAGTGTGGGATTTATTGTAAAATGCACCCAGAGGGCATCTTAGAGATTCCCCCTGAATACCAGTCTGACTCCTAGTGCTACGCTGACCAGTTTCTGCCAGCCTGCCACAACCAGATGAGTTTCTGGCCACATAGGGAGAGTGCCTTTGTCACTCTGTGGCCAGGAACAAAGCCTGTACTGGGTGGAGGTGCTTATCACCTCCCCCTGCAGGAATTGTAACACCTGGCGTTGAGCCTCAAAGGCTCATGTCATTTGTTACAGCACCCCAGGGCATTGCAGATAGTGGAGATGCCCGCCCCTCCGGCCACTGCCCCCACGTTTGGCAGCAAGGCTGGAGGAGACAATGAGAAAAACAAGGAGGAGTCACCCACTAGTCAGGACAGCCGCTTAGGTGTCCTGAGCTGAGGTGGCCTCTGCCTTTAGAACTCCTCCATCTTAAGTTTGGAGGATTCCCCCAATAGGGTTAGGGATGTGCCCCCCTCCTCTCAGGGAGAAGGCACAAAGAGGGTGTAGCCACCCACCCGGACAGTAGCCATTGGCTACTGCCCTCCTGACCTAAACACACCCCTAAATGTAGTATTCAGGGGCACCCCAGAACCCAGGAAATCAGATTCCTGCAACCTGAAACAAGAAGAAGGACTGTTGACCTGAAAGCCCTGCAGAGATGACAGAGACGACAACTGCTTTGGCCCCAGCCATACCGGCCTGTCTCCTGACTCGAAGAAAACTGCACAGCGACGCATCCAACAGGGACCAGCGACCTCTGAAGCCTCAGAGGACTGCCTTGAAACCCGAAGGACCAAGAAACTCCTGAGAACAGCGGCACTGTTCACCCACAGCAACATCTTTGCAACAAAGAAGCAACTTTTAAAGAACTCACTCTTTCCGCGGGAAGCGTTAGACTTCACCCTCTGTACCCGATGCCCCCGGCTCGAGCTCCAGAGAACCAAGACTACAGGAAGGACTCCCAGGCAACTGCAACCTTGTGAGTAACCCGAGACGACCCCTCTGGACCCCCACACATGCAGAGAGAATCCAGAGGCTCCCCCTGACTGCACTGCCTGTAACAAGAAACCCGACGCCTGGACCAAGCACTGCACCCACAGCCCCCAGGACCAGAAGGAACCGAACCTCAGTGCAGGAGTGACCCTGAGGCGACCCTCTGCCTAGCCCGGTCAATGGTTGGCCGGAGAAGCCCCCCTATGCCCTGTCTGCACCGTTAGAGTGACCCCTGGGTCCCTCCATTGATTCCTACCCAAAACCAGATGCCTGCTTTGCACACTGCACCCGGCCGCCCCTGTGCCGCTGAGGGTGTGTTTTGTGTGCCTACTTGTGTCCCCCCCCAGTTCTCTACAAACCCCCCTTACCTGCTGGCAGGCTGGAACCGGAGCACCCCTGTTCTTCATAGGTGCCTATGTGTTTTGGGCCCCTCTTTGACCTCTGCACCTGACAGGCCCTATGTTGCTGGTGCGGTGACTTTGGTGTTGCCTTGACCCCCAACGGTGGGCTGCCTATGCCCAGGAACTTGAACTTGTGAGTGCTTTACTTACCTGAAAAACTAACCATTACTTACCTCCCAGAGGAACTGTTGATTTTTGCACTGTGTCCACTTTTAAAATAGCGTGTTGCCATTTTAACTAAAACTGTGTATATTACTGCTCTAATTCAAAGATCCTAATTTACCTGTGTGGAGTACCTTGCATTTTATGTATTTACTTCAAATTTTGAACTTGTGGTTCTAAAAATAAATTAAGAAAATATATTTTTCTATATAAAAACTGTTGGCCTGGAGTTAAGTCTTTGAGTGTGTGTTCCTCATTTATTGCCTGTGTGTGTACAACAAATGCTTAACACTACCCTCTGATAAGCATATTACTCAACCACACTACCACAAAATAGAGCATTCAAATTATCTAATTTTGTCACTATATTACCTCTAAGGGGAACCCTTAGACTCTGTGCACACTATCTCTTACTTTGTGATAGTATATACAGAGCCAACTTCCTACAACTTGGTTGTCTGGGGTTGCAGGAAATGGGGGAGGACCTGAGCTGCTCCAAATGTCCTTCCCTCCTTTGGAGACTAGTTTGGCTGCTCTCCCCCATCCTGTTTCACCATTTGCTGAGGCGGATGTTCTCCCCCAGGCACTTCCTTTATGTTCAGCCCAGGCCACTTCACACCTCATCAAGACAGCCTGGCCAGGCTGCCAGAGCTTGGACAATCAAAGAAGGGCACTACAGTGCTGAAACTGGTAACTTTCAGGTAGAGTTCTAAAACTCTTTTCCCTGAACTAGTTCTATTAAATTCAACAATAGCAAGTTTCTGGATTTATTATAACAATACGTTTGATACTAAACTTGACATATCTAGCTCCTTTGGAGACTTTATCAATTAAAATAAAGTCTCCCCATTTTAGCCTACGGAGCCTATTCACTACAACAAGTGGAAACTACTTTGGCTATTTTACCTCACCAGGGTTTATAAAACATATTGTATGGGACACCGGCTGATAGTTATACTGCACCAAACCCCGGGGGCACCTAGGGCACACCGTAGGGGTGACTTATATGTAAAAATAAGATTGTTTAGGACTTTGGAAGTACTTTTAATTCCAAAGTCGAATTTGCATATAACTTTAGTTTAAAAGCAGTCAGCAAGGCAGGCCTGCCTTTCAAATGACGCTGGGCACCACTTATGTTGGGGTCCCTAAACCTACTTGCCATACCATATAATAGGGACTTATAGGTAGGTTGATACAGCCAATTATAATTAGCCTAATTTGCAAACTCATTTTACACAGAGCACAAGCACTGGGCCTGGTTAACAGTGCCCAGGGCACCATCAGAGCCAAGAAAACCCCAGCAAAAAAGTGAACAATTGGGGCAAAAAGTTAGGGGGCTCCTGCAATCAGCTGAGTTCTCTCACATACATCATCTTGGTAAAAGGCAGGAAGACCTTTACATACTACTAAGGTGGATAGTGCAGGGCCAAGTGGGCAGAGCTTTCAAAGGATTTGCCCATTTGCATACTCATAGCAATTTAAAGGTAAACCAATACACTCTAGGCAAGAGGAGACCTGCGCCCCCCTTCTGAATTTATCCCCAGGACCTCATCCCCTTGGGCCCGACCATCATTTCTTAGGGGAGGGGGGCCACTCAGCCCCCTCCCCTCGGGCCAATTTCAGCCCTTGGGACCACATCCTCTGGGGCCCAGCCATAAATAAATAGAGGATGGTAGCCACATGGCTCCTCTCCCTGGGCCAAATTTGGCCCTGGGGACCCTATCCTCTGGAGCACAGCCTTCACTAACTAGATCAGGGAGGCTACACAGCCCCCTCTCCCCGGGCCGATCTCGGCACTGGATTCCCTATCCCTTGGTGCCCAGCCTTCAGTAAATAAAGGAGAGGCTGCGTGGGCCCCCTCCCTAGGCTGATTTTGGCCATGTGGACCCTATCCCCGGGACCCTGCCATGTCTCTTGCGAGCCCCCCAGGGCACTCATTGGCAATGAGACTGCAGAGGGAGCCTTAATGCCACGGCTGCCACAGCTGATTCCCTGCCTCCTCCGGGAGCAAGCATTGGTTTTGCACACAGGGACCTGCTAAAACTGCAGCTCCCTATGTGCAAGAACAATAGTTTAATATCTTTCCCTGCAAGCATCTCTGTGGGTAGGGAAAGAGATGAAACCTCTACTTGTAGTGGGCGAGAGCACTTTGACAGCTGTTTGCTCTGACTTAGTGGAAGCTGTCAAAACTCCCGTCAAGTCAGAGCAATCAGCTATGCACCTGGTGTGGGCACCCCGGGACACAGCAGGAGCCGGCCCTGGGGAGTGGCGGTCCCCAGGGACATTATTGTCTCTACAAGGGAACCAGGGGGCCCTCTCCCAACCTTCATTTTAGCCCAAGAAGTGGTAGTTCACAGGGGCCAGGGATCTGGAACAAACCCCATTTATCATGTTATTTCAGCCCTGGGGAAGTGGTGATTCACAGGACTGCGGGGGAGGACAATGTGAGCCCCCTGCATAGATTCCATATTCAGCCCCAGGGAGGTGGCAATCCCCAGGGCTGTGGGAGAGGCTGTACAGGACTCCCCTATTACAAACAGACATTTTGCCTTGGGGAAGTGGTGGTCCCTGGGGAACAGGGGACAGGGTGACCCACCGCATATTTTAACATCATCGCCCGGGAAAGGTGGTGGTCCTGGGGGCTAATATAAGCCATAAGAGTGGGACCCCATGCGCCCCCTTCTCTTTTAATCCTCCAATGCCCTCGATACCTGGCCTACCCCAGGACAAAAAAATAGAAAATGGTGGGAGACCACCCCTTTTCCTGCTTTTTGTTCCTGATCCGCAGATTTTTCTGAGATTTATTTTGAAAAAAATGCTTTTTAGCCCTGGCGGGGTCCGTGATGGACTCCTAGGCCAATGCTAGTGGCTCAGGAGGTCCCTGCCCTGGCCCCTTTTCTTTTAAAACTTTTTTCTGGGACTCTGATGAAGCGGAGTCCCAAGATGGCTGCCATCACTTCCCTGTTACTTGTTGGCAACCAATCATATATCAACACTGGGACAGTTGATATTTTAAACTCTAATACCCCAAAAACTACTGAACGGATTTACACTAAATCACAAAAAGCACGCTTTCTGCCAAATTTGGTGTAATTCTGTGTTGGGGTTCGGACTGTAGTCGTGTTCAAAATTCTCATGGTAAAATGCATGGGGAAAATGCATTTAGGCCCCCTCACATTTTCTTAGCCCCCGATTAAGGGAATCACCCTGAAAATTTCAAGACAGCAGCTGAACCCACTGAAGTATAAGTTCAAAAGATTTAGGCGGTCATTCTGACCCTGGCGGTCAAAGACCGCCAGGGCGGAGGACCGCGGGAGCACCGCCGACAGGCCGGCGGTGCTCCAATGGGGATTCCGACCGCGGCGGTAAAGCCGCGGTCGGACCGGCACCACTGGCGGGCTCCCGCCAGTGTACCGCTGCCCCATTGAATCCTCCACGGCGGCGCAGCTTGCTGCGCCGCCGAGGGGATTCCGACCCCCCCTACCGCCATCCAGATCCCGGCGGTCCGACCGCCGGGATCCGGATGGCGGTAGGGGGGGGTCGCGGGGCCCCTGGGGGCCCCTGCAGTGCCCATGCCAGTGCATGGGCATTGCAGGGGCCCCCGTGAGAGGGCCCCTAAATGTATTTCACTGTCTGCTGCGCAGACAGTGAAATACGCGACGGGTGCAACTGCACCCGTCGCACAGCTTCCACTCCGCCGGCTCGATTCCGAGCCGGCTTCATCGTGGAAGCCTCTTTCCCGCTGGGCTGGCGGGCGGCCTGAAGGCGACCGCCCGCCAGCCCAGCGGGAAAGTCAGAATTACCGCCGCGGTCTTTCGACCGCGGAACGGTAAGCTGACGGCGGGACTTTGGCGGGCGGCCTCCGCCGCCCGCCAAGGTCAGAATGAGGGCCTTAGTGAAGACAGGAGCCAAAGTTATTGGCAAAATAAAAAACGATACTTCCTATGGAAACTAGGGCCCTTATTATGAGTCTGGTGGTCCGGGGACCATCAAACTCAAGGTGTCGGTTGGGCGACCGCTAAACCAGCAGTCTGGCCTCCAAAATATGACCATGGCGGAGCCTCCACTGTCTGACCACCGGCACCGCCAGGTACACTCTGGTTGACAGCCTGTGGGTGCTAGCAGTATTAATCCCCTCTCTGCCGGCTGGTGGGGACTGCCCACTTGGCATGGGCAGTGCAGGGGCCCCCATGGACAGCCTCTTGTGTTTTCCACTGCCTGAATTACAGGCAGTGAAAAGCGCAACAGGGGCTGTCGCACCCGACACACCGCAATTGATTATGAGCCGGCGTCAAGGTTGTGGCCAGTTCCCTGATGGGCGTAGGTGATTACAAAATGCATGTGTTTCTAATGCATCATACATATATAGAGGTAATGAACATGCAATATATCTTTGTATTGAAGAGTAACTCTGTGTGCAGATGACAGTTGACGACTCATGTCTATTATGTTCCACATACGTTTTTTAGTTCTGCAGAAACAAAGTTTCCAACAGGTCACAGATTTTACATAATATATAATAAGTATTTTAAGCCTTCTTGCATGACAATTTCTACGTAACAGAAAAGACTGTATGCACCAGGTAGTAACCTACATACATGTGCTTGTTTTGGTTTAGAAGATGGGCTTCCTGTAAAGTTTTCACAACAGTATGAAGGCTGCAAGTAGTATGTTCCTAAGCATCTTCAAACCTTGGTTATTTTAAGTGAATGGTGTCCTTTGTGACAGGTGATATCCGTTCACCATATTATGACACATACACACCAATCCGTCACTATTCAGCCACACACACAAATCCACCACACCAAAGGTCAGTGATAAACTGGCGTTATCCAAACCCACACCGTTACGCCAACAGAACAACGCCTACCACATTATGACCCATGAATCACCGCAGTGGACATTCAAGGACAGTAAACCATTGGCGGCACATACCGCCGCGCTCAAAATACACATACACATACAAAACAACACCACATTGGACAATTAAAACTACACACACCTGACACCTATACACACACCACACCCACACCACTATAAAACACAAACCCACATTACCCACAACTCTTCACGACTACAAACCATTGGCACGAGACAGACACCACGACTAGAGACAAAACCAGAGCCACGCCACCACCTACATCAACACACCACCCACGCACCCCACATCATACACCCCAACACATTACCCAACACACCTTCACCTACACAACTCACAGCACCCATGGCACCACAAAGACACCCCAGATTCTTAGAGGAGGAACTAAGGGACATGGTGGAGGAAATCATCAGGGTAGAGCCACAGCTATTTGGAGCACAGGTACAGCAGACATCCATTGCTAGGAAGATGGAGCTATGGTGGAGGATCGTGGACAGGGTCAATGTCGTGGGACAGCACCCCAGAACAAGGGACGACATCAGGAAGAGGTAGAATGACGTATGGAGGAAGGTACGTTTCATTGCAGCAAGATACCAACTTGCTGTACAGAGGACTGGCCGTGGACCCCCACCTCCTCCCCCACAACTAACAACATGGGAGAAGCAAGTCTTGGCAATCATGCATCCTGAGGGCCTGGCCGAAGTAGCAGTAGGACTGGACACTGGTAAGTCAATTCTATACTACTATCAGCCCCCTACCTGCATGCCAAAACATATTCCCACCCTCACTCTCACTCCCATCACTCCACCACCTCACACCCCCCCACCATCACATCTCACTAATTCCAATTCCAAGCCCTGCATGCCATACCAATGCATGGACACCACTCACAGACCTGCATGGACACCCATCACTAAAGCATGCACACTAGAGAGAACTAATCATCCCACCATACACCAGGGTACACAAGTGAAAGATGCCAGGGCAAATACAAGCAAAGAGGGCAACCCACTGATGCACAATATGTCACACACAGAATCAATAACACTGCATTTACATCCCCACAGGTACCCCAGCCAATGGCAGCGACGAAGAGGTGCCAGCACTATCCAATCCCTCCACAGTTAAGGCCCACATTGATGACAGTAACTCTGGTCACCTGGATCTGGATGACCAACCTGGCCCATCAGGGACCTCTGGACAGGCGGTTACCCAGGTCCATTCACAGACCACCACAGAGCCTCCCCATCTGGAAACACCACCACAGCACCAACCCAGCGTACCCATACCTCTGTCCCCAGGACACGTTAATTAGCAGTGTGTCCACCACTGCAGGGACCCCAGGGCACACCTCATACCCAAGATAATCAGGGACCTGGGGTCAGTGGCAGTCGGCACACGATTCAGGGGTCAGAGGCACAGGACAATAGGGAAACTAATAGGAGTGCTGTGTGCCAGGGGAGGACAAGCCCAGGGAACCGACTCTCCAGGAGGCACTCTCTGAGATCCTGCGAGCAAACCAACATTCCCAGGAGATACTTGGCCAGATCCTGGACAACGTGCAGGAGAACAGGTGGCTGCAGGAGGGACAGTACCAGGGGATCAGGGAGGACTTGCAGGCCATCAACACCACCATGGTCTCATAGCAGGGGTGCTGGCAGACATGGGCAACATTATGAGGGAGGCAGTCTCACACCAGCGGGCCCCTGCCACTAGCCAGACATCTGAACTGCCTTCCACCTCCACTGCTGCTAGTGGACAGGAGGCCCGCCACAGGACCAACAGGCCACCAGCACCCCTCCCCCTGCAGAAGGAGAACCACCCCGCAAACGTTCCCTGCGATCCAGGCAGAAGCCAGAGACTATTGCCAAGAACCCCGCCAGGAAACAAGACTCTCCTGATTGTCACCCTTGTGTCAAACTCTGTTACCCTGTCCACCTTGAACTGCAATTGCTCCCCTTCCTCTGTCCCCTTGGACAATGCACCTGTGCTACAAATAGACTGGAACAGTACCCTGGACTTTCCTCCATCATCACTCCATCCCATTGCACTTGCCCCTCTTCTTCTTAGCACTTCAATAAACACACTTTGAGAAAACACAAGTATGGAGTATGTCAAATGTTTTAAGTCTGTATTCGTTTAACAAGGTTCAAACATTTCAATTCAACTGTACAGTAATGTTGACATAGTAAAGAGCTGTAGCTGGCGGCAGTGATCACACCAGGAGCGATAGTGGTGCACCAACATCTGCAAAATGAGTTACCAAAGGGTACAGTGAGTGGGCATAGAAGTGGGAATTAACAGCATGCCAGTGCCATAAATGATTCAAAAAATGAAATGAAATGTGAAGTATCACTGTCTTACCTGTGTGTCATTGGAAATATTGTCAAATCACTGCAGTTCTGTTGTCCTCATCCTCTGCCTCTTTATCCTCACTGTCCACAGGGTCTACTGCTGCCACACGGCCATCTCCAGTCTCCTCCTCCTGCAAAAAAGGCACATGGCATCTCAAGGCAAGGTTGTGCAACATGCAGCATGCCGCGATTATCTGGCAGACCTTCTAGGGTGAGTAGCACAGGGATCCACCTTTTAGATGGAGGTACTGGAACCCGGCCTTCAGAAGGCCAAAAGTAAGTTCAATAATCCTTCTTGTTTGCCCATGTGCCTCATTGTAACGTTCTTTTGCCCATGTCCTGGCATTCCTCACAGGGGTCAGTAGCCATGATAGGTTGGGGTAACCTGAGTCACCTGCAAATATCGAGGAACAACATTTAGCCACACACTATCCTATATTGCCCATACCATACCCATACACCAACATCTACTGGCTGGGAACCAGGGCTCACCTATTAGCCACACCCAGTGCCTCTGTAGTTGGGCCATCACATTTGGGATGCTGCTATTCCTCGGGATAAAGGCATCATGACCAGACCCTGGATACTTAGCATTGACATGGGAGATGTACTGATCCGCCAAGCACACCATCTGCACATTCATGGAGCGAAAACTCTTTCGATTTCTGAACACCTGTTCATTTTGCCGAAGGCAGGGGCAAATGCAATATGTGTTCCATCAATTGCCCCAAATATGTTGGGGATATTTCCCAATGCATATAAGTCAGCCTTCACTGTGGCCAAATCTTCAACCTGGGGGAAAACAATGTAGCTGCACATTCTTGTCAGCATTATTGAGAACATTGGCTGTGACATTCCTGCTGCCAAGCCCACTGTCACTTGGAAAGAACCAGTTGCCAAGAAATGGAGCACAGATACGACTTGCACTAGAGGGGGCATCCTCGTGGGGTGACAGATAGCAGTTATCAGGTCAGGCTCCAGTTGGGCACACAGCTCAGTGATTGTGGCCCTGTCAAGTCTATAGGTGAGGACAATGTGCCTGTCCTCCATTGTTGCCAAGTCCACCAGGGGTCTTTACAGGGGGGTATGTCTCCATCTCCTATTCATCTGCAGCGTTAGTAATCTATGGCGCAAAAGAGTGAGGAGCTGGTCACAAACTGAACTTTGTAGCCACAACAGTACAGTGCATGATGTTATTTTGTAATGGGTAAGTGGTGTTTGTCCTGTATGTCCTATTTTTTACTGTGACGCAGTTATTACCAGGGCCTTCCCCCACCCATGAAATGGCGTTCACCTGTCCTGTGTGGAGGGACAGGTGGAAGTGAGGTAATTCTGCTGACATTGTGCGCCATTGCGGGAGGCGGTTGTGAACCGCCATGCAACTCCTCATTGGATAACATTGGGCCCTATGGGGTATAGTGGCCAATGGTGGTATGCACCGCCACAGACGTGACTGCCATTTTCTATCTGATCACTCACTTGCTACCTTACCTTCAACAGGAGAGGACCTACACTGCATGTGCTGCTGTGACCTGCATGTGGAACCTACCATGGCTCGTGTGACTGGGGAAAGGGCCACTGCCTTCACCTCGGCGGAGTTGGAGCGACTGGTGGATGGGGTTCTACCCCAGTACAGACTGCTGTATGGGCCTCCAGACCAACAGGCGAGTACACTGTGAGCACGATGCATGTAGCATGAATGCATGGGGTGGTGTGTGAAGGCCTCATGTGGGGGGGTGGGATGTTTTGTCCCCTAGCCACATGCAGCTTGTGTGCTGGGCCCTGTGTGTGTAAATGGCGATGTGGAGGGGTATGGTTGGCCATAAGTGTAATAGGCACAACGGTCTTACTGATATCATTTCCTGTGTGTATTTCTCTGCAGGTCAGCGCCCATCAAAAGAAGGGTATATGGCGTGCCATCGCCAAAGACGTGCTGACCCCAGGGGGCTACGACAGGCGGAGCACCCACTGTCAGAAACTTGCAGATGGAGTTGTGAAAGCTGCCATGGCCCAGCACTGCCTCCCTGTTTTGCTGACCGTGATGCTTGAGGGGGAGAGATGCCCAAGCAGGCGGTAGAGGGCTTCCGAGCATTTCATGGACTAAGTTAAGTTCCACACAGGGATGAAAGGCCTTTGTTTCTCTGCTCTATTATTATGACTGATTATTTATGCTTGCACTGTGTTTATAACCTGAAGTATTCAGCTCATTTATATTTTGCTTTCTAAACCTCGTAGTGTGAACCTACTACAGTAACTGAAACATGCATTTAATCAAAGCTTATCTGAAGTATTCAGTTTGTTTATATTTTGCTTCCTGAACATCGTAGTGAGAGCCTGCTGCAGTAATTGAAACATGCATTTCGGTGTGTAGTGAATCAAAGCTTATCTGAAGTATTCAACTCATTTATATTCTGCTTCCTGAACATCGTAGTGTGATGCATTTTGGAAAACTTATATCTGTCAATGAACTCTTTGCTTATATATATGCATAGATGCTCTTTGTAGTGTACTTATATATAAATAGATGCTTTTCATTACTATTCTTATTCTACTATTGTTAATGTGCTAAATGCCTACATTTACCTGCAATTCTAGTAAAGCTAAATTGTATTTATAATTGGCGTGTGGTCCTTCATTGAGCGTCCTTATTGACTTATACCGAACAGATGTCAACCAGTCACCTGGATCGGACAAACCCTGACCCCCTTGATGACCCGCATACTAGTGGTGGCCTATCGGGAGCTGGATGGACGCTTGAGGGCATCAAAGCATGCACAAGGGGCTGGGTACAGTGCCCATCATCACTACTTACGCATGGAAGGGGGGTACCGGGGTGGGGGATGTGTGTCAGTGTGTGCCCTAGGCCAGGCCTGACATTGCAGAGTAGGTCCCATGGTGGGCAGGGTTCTGAAGTGATAATCCTGCTACCAAGCGTGTAGGCATCCACAACTGGTCAGGGCTGTGTGGGTCCAAGGTGTGCTAAATTTGGCGGTAAGTGCCCCTCCCCATGCCTTGGTGGCTAGCATTATCACAGGTAGTGCATTGTATTGTGTGTAGGGTTGTTCTCTGTGTATGACGGTGGTGTGTACGCTAACGGTGGTGTTGGTGCAGCCATTGACCAAGTGTCTCCTTTGTCTCTTCCCCTCCCCTTTTTGTTTTGTCATCCTGTCCTTATGTGCATTAGCATCATCTGGAGGAGAAGCAGAGGCACCGACGACGGAGGGAGCTGCATCCCACAGGACCCAGGAGACAGAGTCCACTGACGCTGAGGGCACCAGTGGGACGGAGGGCAAGGGGAGCACCAGGGGGGGAGACTGGAGGGTACAGTTTGGACACAGATACCTCCTCTGATGGAACCTCCCTGGTGGTGGTGGACACTTCTGTGCCCACCCCAGCTACAGGTACAGCTGCCCCCCCTTTACCAGCACCACCCTCCCAGCAGCCCCTCATCGAGTTGCCCCTGCCCGCTCACCCAGGAGAGTGGGCATCTCCTTCGCCCCAGGCACCTCAAGCCCTGCTGCCATGAGTGAGGTGGTTATTGACCTCCTGAGATCCATCTCTGTTGGGCAGTCAACCATTGTGAATGCTATCCAGGGGCCGGCAGCCCAAATGCAATGGACAAATGCATTTCTGGAGGGCATTCACACTGGCTTGGCGGCCCAACAGAGATCAATCCAGGCTCTGGCCTCCTCTCTGATGGCAGCCATTGTCCCTGTTCCTATCGTCTCCCCTCCAACTTCCTCTTCCAAATCCCATTCCCCTCAACCCCAGCCTAACCCAAGTACACAGGCAGACGAGCATGCACAGAGGACAAAACAGAAGAGTGGCACAGGCAAACACATGCACCACACATCATCCGTCAGGCACTCATGCAAACACCATCCAGATGCAGACATACCAACATCCACTGCCAAGGAACACAAACGCAAGCACACAGACACCCAACAGGCACCCACCTCACAACAGCATCCAGCCCATGCACCTGCACCCAAACACAGCAGACAGACAACTCCTACAACCACTCCCTCTTCCTCCACTCCCAAACCTTCTTCCTCTTCCTGCCCCAGTGTCCCTAAGAAGCTTTTCCTCTCCACCATTGACCTCTTCCCTACCCCTCCCCCCGTCCTTTACGTCTGGCCAGGGTGGGAAAAACCACGGGCCCAGTAGTCTCCACACCCACTCGTGGTGGGAAAAGATCCAGGGCACCAGCCAGTCTCAAAGAAAGTGTGCCTGTCCAAGCTGCTGCCTGGAAGGGCAAGAAGCCTACCCCAGCTGCTGCCCGGAAGGGCAAGGAGCCTGCCCTAGCTGCTGCCCGGAAGGGCAAGGAGCCTGCCCCAAGTGCTGCCAGGAAGGGCAAGGGGCCTGCACCAGCAGGCAGGAAGGACAAGGGGCCTGGTGCAAGGACTCAGACAGAGCCCCCACCACCAACCATGGTTGTGCAGCCATCCAAGGCTGCAGGGGATGGGCTGGATCCTCCCAACCACCAGCAGCAGCACCAGCAGTGGGCAGCTGTCCGAGGCTTCAGGAGATGGGATGGAGCCTCCCCCCTCTTCCACCACCACCAGCAGCAGCACCACAACCAGCAGTGGGCAGCTGACTGAGGTTGTAGGGGAGGGGCTGGAGCCTCCCCCCACCACCACCACCAGCACTGCCACCACCAGTGGGCAGCCATCCGAGGCTGCAGGGGATGGGCTGGAACCTCCCCCCATCAGTGGCTGCAGCAGCACCACTACCACCACTGAGCAGCCGTCCGTGCTGACGGTATGTAGTCCTGCCTCCATTGGCTGCTGTGCAGCCTGCCCCCTGCAAATCCTGTGGGTATGACACCCAGCTGAGAGACTGTGACCTTGCACTCCCCAGGATCAAGAGCACAAGGCACGATGCCCCCTCCAGAACCAGTGGGTAAGACACCCACCAACCCCAGCCTCCCCAGGATCAAGAGCACAGGGCACGATGCCCCTCCAGAACCAGTTGGTAAGACACCCACCAACCCCAGCCTCCCCAGGATCAAGAGCACACAGCACAATGCCCCCTCCAGAGCATGTGGGCAAGTCACCCACTTGAGAAACTGTTGCCTTGCACTCCCCAGGACCGAGCACAGGGCGTATTGCCCACTCAAGAGCCAGTCGGAAAGTCACCCACTTGAGAGACTGTGGCCTTGCACTGTCCAGGACCAAGCACAGGGCATATTGCCCCCTCCAGAGCATGTGGGCAAGTCACCCACTTGAGAGACTGTGGCCTTGCACTCCCCAGGACCAAGCACAGGGCATGTTGCCCCCTCCAGAACCAGTGGTTTTGTTCCATCTGCCAGCTTAGGTGTCCCCCTGTCCCCCTGAGGTGCCTGCCTATTTTCCAACTGATGCCCCTGCAGTGCTCTCTCTGTGTTGGTGCAGGTAACAAGTGGGGCCTTGGACTTTGGCCTGTGGCCCTGTGGCCTATGCACAATGTGGACTGGGCAGTGTCCCTTGAACTGTACATATGCATATACCATGAGATTGTCTTTTCATATTTCTACTGTGTTATTATTACAGTCACTTTATCACATTCCTGTAGTCCTTGCATTATTCCTCAGGGGTACAGGGTAAATATGTTTTATTACTGCAGCTGATTGTGTGTATGGTGTTGGAGGTGGGAGGGGTTGGGGTGTGTGTGTCACTCTCATTTTCCTCCCCCCTCCCTTGTGCGCTAGGCAGCTGTACTCACCATGGTCGTCTTTGCCGGCGTTGCTGTTCACGGTGGAGCAGGACGTAGAATATCATAGGGAACATTTGAAGTTCAGGCTCCATGGCGGCGTGGTTCTTCCCTGTGTCTCCAAAGGTGAGTCCTTTCCTTTCTGTTATGTGTTTCCGCCAGGCTTTTGATGTCGTTGGTACCAAAAAAGGTGGTGGATTGATGTGTCCTAGATGGTGGGTGGAACATTAACTTCCACCGGGCTGTAGGCGGCTACTGCTGTGGTGGCTGTTGCATCTGCCCTGGCAGTCAGTGTGGTAAAGTGGCTGTCTATCTGAGTTCCCACCGCCATGATCATAATTTGGCAGTAGTTACCGCCAGCCTGTTGGCGGTATTACCGCCACTTTATCACCAACTGTCAGGGTTGTAATGAGGGCCTGAGTGTTGAAATAAAAATATATTGAGAATCATAGGAAAAAACAGGCTTTGTTACAACATATTCATTTGTAACTTCTCATCACAATGGCCGATTTACAAAAGCAAGATACTGTACATCTGCGAGACCCTTCAGATTGCAGGGGAGTCTAGGGTTTGTGGGTTTTCATGAACTCAGTGTTCCTGGAGGTAATAACTGAACTGCACCTTGAAATGTGTTTCAAATTTCTACCCTGTGTAGAATAATTCAGATGGTAATCCATAAATAGTGTAAAATAGGTATCAAGGGAACCTATGTATTTCTGAAATGGTCACAATGTATTGAGTTTTGATGCAAGGGTTGTTGAAATATACAAATTTGGATTTCATTTAATTTCTCAAAAACTTCTGAATGGATTCACACCAAGTAAAAAGTGTAATCTGCTGACAGATAGCTGGCTTTCTGCCAAATTTGGTGTAATTCCATCCAGTGGTTCGGTCTGTAGTCATGTTCGAAGGTCCTATGGGAATTAACATGGGAAACACAACTTTTTTTACCCCCTTTTTCTCACTCCCCACCCCCTTGACAGATCACCCACAAACTTTCAGTGTGCAACAAGAATCACCAGCACACTCATGAGGATTTGTTAAACAGTTCCAAAGATACAGGCAAGTTCAAATAACTTTCACCCCACCATCCCACCAAACTGCTCGGACAGGTGCTCAATGATGTTTGGGTGGACACAGAAATATAAAAAATCCAAAGAAATCAGTCCGCACTCATGAAGGAAGAACAGAAACATTCTTTATTTGAATACAGTATATGCAAACAACAATTGCGTTCCGCAAAGCACATTTCTCAGTGTTGGCAACCCGCTGTGAGACTTTGGCATTTAATACTTGTGATTGGTCAATACTCAAATTAAATAGTAAAAAGAAGGTCAAACATAAATGGGTTGAGAGGCTGGAAAGCGACAACCATCTTACAATTTGTTTCCATTTTCAATAACAGTAGAGTCGTGTACATTTTGTTACCTTATCACTTCAACATAATATCATGGAATAATTCTCATTTCAAATTATAACCTACTTCAAAATATGTAGGTATATATCACCCCTATTTATACACTTATAGGTTAATTTGACTGTGCTTGTATACTACATACTATAGACACACAATTCAAAGACTAATGAAGCCCTGGGTGTGCATACAATTTTACCCTCATGTAATCTAATATCCTTATTAAGCCAATCGCATTCATTTTACAAATAATTATTTTATTCTTATTCGTTGGAAGCTGGCAGCCCTCTTATAATGCACCTATATATCTTAATAACTGCACAGTTGTGTGCTGGCCTCAATTCCATATCTTCTATCATTATTAACCTACTTAAAACTGTGTATATATGTCTACTTGATTCACTCATTGCACAATTACACTGTGTCACACAATTCAAATAAAAAATGCTCAATATCATGAGGTGATGAATCCCTGGTTGGGCACACAATACTATTGTATGATGCTTAGTATATCAATCACCATTATTATGCAAATAATATCGAAAGTCATTCACTTCTTTAAAATTAACCTTAGAATTCCTACTGATTAATAAAGTCCGCAATGGACATACAGTCCTGACCTCCCTTACAATTTCAATTTCCTAAAGCCTCTACTTTACCCCAGATGCACTGACAATTCATTTTCACCACTTGAACCCGAAGATATTTGTGTCTGGAAATCAATCATATAGCTTGACTCAAAGCGACATAATTTTAATGCCTTATCACCTCCGCACTCGTCCAACTGTATATGATGTATACAGAAAAAGGAAAGTTGTTTTCTGTCACTATCGTTTCAAAATGTCTTGCCACACACAGGGTGTGTAGGATCCTTATTGCTTATTGCTCTCATGTGTCTAACATGCACTTTTTCACAGAATGTATAGTACTGTCAATGTACTTTTTTGACATGGACACAGCAGGCAATAAACTGTAAATTGTGTGTTGCAATTCATAAACCTGGAAATCCTTCTAGTTATACCGCATTCTGGAATCTCATAGCTCAAAACGTTTTTGCTATTCTCACATGCTTTGCCTTCGGTGCATGGGAAAAAAAACAACATCTCTCAGAGTACTTCTCTTTTCTTCTTGAGGGAGATGGCTATGAGCAACAGAGTCCCTGTTTACTCTTTCTATATGTGTTGGAGGCTGGCCTGGTTTGTAGTGGGTACATAAGGTACTTACACCATATACCAGGTCCAGTTATCCCTTATTAGTGAAATGTAGTCGGCATCTAGAAGCCAGGCTGTCTAGAGGTAGCTGTAGCAGAGCAGCCAAGGCTGAACTAGGAGACATGCAAAACTCTTGCAATACCACTGTAGTCACACAGTACTCACACACATGAAATATTCAGTGTTGCAAAAATAAAGGTACTTTATTTTGTTGACACAATGTCAAAAATACCTTGGAGACTATACTCCGTTAGGAGGTAAGCAATATACAAAATATATACACAAGTATCCAAAAACAGGTAAGTACACAGTCAGAAAACAGTGCAAATAGTGAAAATCACAATAGGTTGCAATGGGCCTAGGGGGAACACAAACCATATACTAAAATAGTGGAATGCCAAAGTCTGTTTTCCACCTAGGCAAGTATAGTGTGTAGAGGGGCGCTGGGAGTGTAAGAAAACACCAAAGGTATGCAATAGAACCCAGGAAACGAGGAAAACAGAAGGAAATAACAGTAAGTCTCCTGCAACACACAAGACATCTTGATAGAAGATTATTCAAGAACCAGAAGAGACTGCAAGACACCAATGATGTATTCCTGGACCTCAAAACCTGTGGAAGAAGGGTACCAAGTCCAAGAAGCTCTGAAGAGTCCAGGGAGAACAGGAACCCCTGCTAACCTGGATGAAGGTACAAAAGAAGAACCACCGGTGAGAAGACAAAGGGGGTCATTTTGACCTCGGCGGTCTTTTGAGAAGACCGCCGTGCTGAAGACCGCCAGTGGTGGTGGTTTTCCGCTCGGCGTATTATGACTGCTGGCAGCCCTCCGTCCTTGTCCAGACGGAGAGCCGCCAGCAGCCATACTGGCGGTCAGCGGGGAAGTGGAGGTTGCTTCACCTCCACCGCCACGTCAACAGAAAACCGCCCACCGAATCACGTTCTGTGATTCAGCGTGGCGGTGTTCTGTTGATGGTGTGGTGGCGGCGGAGCAGCCCCCATGGATCCCTCCCCTCCCGGAGGATCAACGGACCAGGTAAGTTGATCGTCCGTTAGGGGAGGGGGTGGGGTGGTTTGTGTGTTGTGTGCGTGCATGGGGGTGTGCTTGTGCATGTAGAGGGGGTATGTCTGTATGGATGTGTGCGTGTATGTCTGAACGTGGGTGTGTGCAGCAACTCAGAGAGCCCTTAGAAGACCAGGCAGCAAACACAGGATTCCTAAAGCACAGGGACAAAGAAGGTGCAAATGGAGGCCCACGCAGCACATCACAAAGGGATCCCACGCTGCCGGTGAACCACTCAGGAAGCTGTGCATCACAGGATGGAGAGCTAGGGGCCTAAGCTTTGCTGTGCATGAAGAATGTCTTGTAAGGTCACACACAAGCCTTGGTAACTGCAAGTCACGCGGTGCATGGGGGCACTGTCTTGCATGGAAGGCAAGCTCTTACCTCCACCAAAGTTGGACAGCTGGACCTTGGGACTGTCGTTGTCACTTTAGTCCACCACCTGTGTTGCTGGATCCACGATCGTCATCTGGAGAGGTGACCCACGCCACCTGTTGTCGCTGCAGAGTGGTGCCTGCTGAAGCAGGGAAGTGACTCTGTCACTCCACGGAAGATTCAGTTGGTTCTTCTGGTGCAGGCCGAAGACAGGCAGTCCTTGGAAAACTGTTGCAGTTGCTGGCAGGAGCTGAAGTTACAATGTTGCAGAAGTCGTCTTTGCTTCTTTGTTGCAATTTGTAGAGTACCTGGAGGGTTCAGCTGCAGTTCCATTAGTAGAAGATGAAGTAAAGGATGCAGAGGATTTCTGCTGGAGTCGTGCAATCTGAATCTGAAGAAACAACCATAGGAGAGACTATAAATAGCCCTGAAAGGGGGATTGGTCACCTAGCCAGGGAAGCACCTATCAGGGGAGGCCTCTGACGTCACCTGCTGGTACTGGCCACTCAGATGCTCCCATAGTGCCCCACCACCTTGGAATCCAAGATGGCAAAACCCAGGGACACTCTGGAGGAGCTCTGGGCACCACCCCTGGGGTGGTGATGGACAGGGGAGAGGTAATTCCCCTTTCCTTTGTGAAGTTTTGCCCCAGAGCAGAGACTGGGGGTCCCTGAACCAGTGTAGCCTGGATTATGCAAGGAGGGCACCATCTGTGTCCTTCAAAGCATTTCCAGAGGCTCTGGGAGGCTACCCCTCCCATGCCTGTAACACGTATTTCCAAAGGGAGAGGGTGTAACACCCCTCTCCCAAAGGAAATCGTTTGTTCTGCCTTCCTGGGCTTGGGCTTCTCAATCAATAGGAGGGCAGAAACCTGTCTGTGCGCTGGCAGCAGCTGGGGCTGCCTGGAAAACCTCAGAAGGCTGGTATGGCAGTACTGGGAGTCCACTGTGGAGCCCCCAGAGCGCATGGGATTGTGAATATGACAATTTCACATGGGGTACAATTCCCAGTTGTTAGACACCTTACATGGCCATATTCGAGGTTACCATTGTGAAGCTGGACACAGGTATTGACTTATCTACAGTGCACGCATAAAATGGTGTCCCCGCACTCACGAATTCCTGGACAATGGTCCTGGATGATGTGGGGGCACCTCTGCTTGTGCAGGGGTGCCCTCACAGGTACTTTGCACCCAGCCTTCAGGGTTGGAAGGCCTGACATATAGGTGACTTATAGGTAAATGGTTGTGAAATGGTGCATGCACCATTTCACACAGGCTGCAATGGCAACCCTGTAGAAGCCTTTGCATGGGCTCCCTATAGGTGGCAAAAGCAATGCTGCAGCCCATAGGGACCCCCTGGAACCCCAATGCCCTCGGTACCTAGGTACCATATACTAGGAACTTATAAGGGATGACCAGTATGCCACTTTGGAGTGAAATACTGCGTTACCAGTGACCAGCATGCCACTTTGGATTGAAATGCTGCGTTACCAATATGTAGTGATCAATTTGGAAACAGAGAGCGAAAAGCACTGGGGTCCTGGATAGCAGGACTCCAGTGACACAGTCACATTACACTGACATCAGGCAGAAATTGGGGGTAACATGCCAAAAAGAGGGTACTTTCCTATAATATGTAATCAAAGGGTGATCAGGTAAGTCAGATCCCACAATAGGGACTGATTTAAGAACATACCATTTTTTTCTCATTAATCTACTGATAGCACTCTCTTCACTTGAAAAATCTGTGATCTATCTGAACTTTACCTCTACCTCGTCTTCTTTATTTCTATCTTTTAGGAGATCAAACCTGGATTTAGAATTCACTCTTTCAGTACCATTCTGGGCTCCTTTCTTGGTATAACCTTGTGCTAGGAATCGTTTAACTGCTTGATCTGCTGGATACCTGAAATCTTTATAATTTGTACTATTATGTTTTACATGTAATAATCCCCCAAAGGGGGTGCTCCACTTCACTTTTCTACGATGGCAGCTCTTGGTGTGGAGCAGAGAATTCCTTGTTATAGGTTTTAAGTACATGGTTGTACATATTCTCTGATTATCCAAAAACACTTTCAAATCTAAAAATGTGACTGTTTCAGCGCTCATTTCCCCTGAAAATGTAAGATGACATAATTCGCGTTTTAGATGCTCAAATATTCCATTGCAGATTATTTAGTAATATTATATTGCAGATTCTTTAGTATATCAGGAAGAGGTTGTTGCTGTACTTATACTATACAAAGATCTTCTCAGTCCAAAAATCTTTAGGTTCAGACCTGGCTACCTGCTTTTCCCACCAGCCAACAAAAAGATTTGTGTAGTTGGGGGCGAAGCAGGTACCCATGGCCATTCCATATGTTTGGAGGTAATATTACCCTTGAAATATGAAGATGTTATTATGCAAACAAAAGCTTATGAAATCAGGTAGCATCCTATTATGTTCCGCATATTTCAATGACCTCTCCTCTAAAAACATATACAATAGCTAATAAACCATCATTATGAGCAATGATTGTGTACAAACTAGTTATATCCAAAACAATCATCAAAAAATGAGGTTCCCACACTACACCCTCTATTTTTGTCAGGAAGTATTTTGTTTCTGAGATGTACGAAAATAACATTTTCACAAATCCTATAGGAAATAATCAACAAAAAAATATGTTCCATAAGACTCCCTTTTGATGAAATAATGGGATTTCCTGTAGTTCAACTTTATTTTTATGTATCTTCGGTAGGTGATAAAAAGTCGGAGTTCCTGGATATGGACATGTAAGATATTGATATTCATCTATGTCCAACATTCCTCTATTGTGCCACTCAAGGATCAGATCACAATATTGCTGAATATCATTCCCATATTCCTCCTTCGTAATGGGGAGATAAAATGTAGTATCCAATAATTGTTCTAATGCCTCCATACAAGAATATTCCATTGTCAAAATTACTATGTTCCCCCACTTATCAGGTGGTTTATGGACCAATGGTGGGTCCTTACTAAAATTCTCCAATGCTATTCTTTGTGCTTGAATAATATTGGTAGATATTTGTTTATTCCTTGCCGTTAGTAATTGTGTGAGGTCTTTTGTTATGCGATCTTGAAAAATATGTCTATAGCATCCGTAGGCATTTTGGATACAAATGTATAGACTGGTTTAAAATTGCTCCGAACACTCATTCGAATAATCCCACATTTTTCTTCCAACAGAGAAGTAGCCTCATCCTCTATCTATGACTCATCATTTGCCAAATTTTCCAAAATGAGAAGTGTTTCTAAGTGTTTACCAAAAAATACATCCATTTTTTCCTCTATTTTGCCACACAAAGGTTGTTGAAACTCTCCATTTAATTTTTAAAATGTATGTAATTTCAATGTATGTACAAAATTAAAAAGATCAATTCTTGTTTGCACATAATTAGGTTTTCTAGAAGAACAAAATGTCAAACCCAATTTCAATACTGATCTTTCAGCTTTTGTCAAGACCTTAGGAGTCAAGTTCACAACTGTCAGATTGTCGGATTGTATTTCTGTTTGCCACCCCGTCTGCTCCGCATTACTCTTTGTTGTGCAACATTCTCGTTTCTTGGAGCCTCCGTGCCATATTTGTCTCTTTCCCCTGGATCAGTTTTTTTTTTTTTCAGATGTATTAAATGCCAAAGTCTCTCAGTGGATCGCCAACACTGAGGAAGGCGCTCGCCGAAACCTGTTTGATGTTTGCATACACCACGTTAGAATACAGAATTATACTTTTCTTCCCTCATGCGTGCAGACCAGATACTTTGGATTTTTTTTATATATATATATATATATATATATATATATATATATATATATATATATATATATATATATATATATATACACATATGTAATTGTGACAAAGAATCCAACAAGGACACACTCCAGTATAAAAAGTGCTATTTATGTGATACATAGGGCATCATTACGACCAAGGCAGTCTCACGCGGTGGCAGTCCGGCAGCCACATTACAACTATGGCTGTTGCGCCACGGTCGGACCGCCAGCACCGCCAGATCACGACGTTTCGTCGGTGTGATGGTGCTGGAGGTCCTAATGTGCCAGGGTAGTTCTGCAAGGAGCGCTGCCTTGGGGATTACGAGTCCTTTCTCCAACTGCAATTACATGGCGGTAGCCCCACCATGTAAAGGCTTGCAGAGACGTGGTGCAGGGTGCCCCAGGGGCCCAGGCACTGCCCATGCACTTGGCATAGGCATTGCAGGAGCCCCCCTGGCCAGCCCTGTAGCGATTTTCACTGTCTGCTTTGTAGGCAGTGAATATTACAACGGGTGCTGGTGTACCCTACACATTACAGCATTATCTCCGGCTCAATTATGAGCCAACGTCAAAGTTCTAGACTGTTTTCCGCTGGCCAGTGGGCACAAACTCTGATTTCGACTGGTGACACAGCGGGAAACTCTTAATGGGGCCCGCAGGCTGGGGGCCACACTGGCAGTAGCCTGACTGCAGGAGTTTGTCGGAAAGCCTTTTCTATCTGCCAAACTCATAATGACCCCCATAATCTTTGTCCTCCCCATTTATGATTTGATGTCACTCTAGCACCCAACTTATAATAAAATATGTACTACCTCATCCACCGCATCTTCTCAACAGTAAGGAATATTATTTACAACAAACCATGGAACAGAGATATTACCTAATCCTGTTTTGCATACCTCAAGACCAGCCCTTAACCCAACCACCACCTCCTTCCAGCCCTTCCCTACGCATACATTTATCTCACAGCACCTCCACCAATGCCTAGGGGTATCTTTTTGTACCAAAGAGAGTAAAACAGGGAACACGTCACAGTAAAATTGGGGTTCTTCTTATTTTGAACGGAACCTGTGAATCAGGAAATATGAATTCTCATTCCACAACATGAAACTAAAAGAAAAGACAGGGTGAGTGGGAATTCCATTACAAAAGTCAAGCATAAATAAATACAGCATGAGTCATTTACTGATGTAAGTCTAATGAAAATTTGAGTTTCGGAGCTACTTCAAAACAATCCTCAGTTATAATGATTACTTGTATGTGTAGAGTGTGGAGAAACAGTACACACTGCCTATTGTTGGCCTACCATTTCAGCGCTACAATGTCTGTTTCTTACCAGGGTAAGGGTTATTGTGAGGTCAAGCTTGCAATTTGTAACCTCCTGTAAAGGTTTAGTGTTGTATACACCACATCCGCCCCACCAAGTGTGACACATTTTGACAGTGGAAATAGTTAACAGCTCAATTGATCTCACAACAGCAGGTTAGAGGGATTGATGATTTGATGGGTAGGAAAAAGTTAGGGAAAACTGTAAAGACTGACAAGCACTGCATTCAGCAACTCAGTTCAGACCATCTGTCATTCAAGGACGATGACATTCAAGTTAACCCATGCAAATGGTGTTTAGCAGTCAGGTGACTTCCAAGTTAGTTATAGTTATCTAGGATGAAATCTGAAATGGCAAGGAGGATACACAAAGATCAAACATATTTATAATAAAATATAAGGAAAATGAGACTGTATGCAAATGATGCAACATCATTCTTCTGGCATTGTCTGTCTTGGGATCAGGTGTAAACCACAGAGTAGGAGCCCTATGGAGGTTTGTTGCAGAAAAATAAGTATGTAGAATGAAAAAACAAAATTATACCATTTTAGAGTGATGGAAAACATGGTATGTGAAGAGTCAGGTGTGGAGCATAAGCTGACATATAATTAACTAAATTCCGAGCTAGTACTGAATGATGCAAGGCAACCAAGGGCTAGATATACCAAAACCTGGGTTTGCAACTCGCAAATTGCGAGTAGCAAACCCATATGCAGGATGGTGTCCCAGACACCATCTGCGAATCGCAAGGGGGTCGCAAAGACCCACCGCATTAATATTAATGAGGTGGGTCGCAGTTTGCGACCCCCTTGCGATTCGCTGCACTCACAGGGATGGTGGCCTGCTGGAGACAGCAGACCACCATGTCTGTGACTGCTTTTGAATAAAGCTGTTTTTTTTTGTATTGCAGCCCGTTTTCCTTAAAGGAAAACGAGTTGCAATACACTTGAGAAAATGAAACTTTTTTGTTTAATTTTTTCAGAGCCATTCGCGAATGTGTTACCACCCATTTGTAATGGGTGCTAACTGCGGATTGCTTTGCGACCGCGTTCCCAATCACAAAGCAATTTTGCATCGCGATGCCAATCGCAAATAGGAAGGGGAACAGCCCTTCCTATTTGCGAGTTGCATTCCCATTTTGCGAGTCGGTAACCAGGTTACCGACTCGCAAAATGGGAATGAGCATCGCAATGCACGTTTTGCATGGCACAAAATTCGCTGTTTGCACCATGCAAAACGCTTTGTACATCTGGCCCCAAGCAACTAGCTTCATCTACCCTGAATGATTGATCATCTAGACAATAACATACATTTAGCTGAATGCCAGAATGCTAATAACATAACACCAACATAACACCAAGGTTCATCCACAATTATCACTCAAACAACATTAAATATCAGTTTTTCTTTAACCCTTTCTATCCATTACATAAATCATCAGTTGACATTCATTGATGAACGTTGCCTTTTCCAAGGGAGGCATTATCTTACTATGTATGCATCACTTTGCCTATAAAAGCAATATTTTTAAGCAGTGAAATCCTTTAAATCTTTATAGCTGAAAAAGAAAATAAACAGTTAGACATGGGAAGCAAGTATCATGTGTTTTCATGAAGTGGAGGTGTCCATTGCAGACTTACATACCACTGTTCATTGCAATATCTACAGTTGACACTAGGGTTTTTTCTTTGTCACCTTTTACCACTTAGACACCAGGTTACAACAAATGTGTCCTCCTAAACTGTCAATCAATGCTAATGCAAATTGAGTACTTTATTTACATGTTTAAATAAATAAAAACATTTATTAACAACTGGGAAGGTAATCAGGAGGATGGTCATGTGCCACACTTGTGATTGGAGTTATAGTTTTTTAGATTTACAATTTGGGTATCAAATTCACAATAATCATCATCAGTCTTTCTAAATTGTGAGGAAAGAGACTGTTTGTTCTGACCATGACTATTGCCCCTGCTGCGCTAAGCACCCACTCTCAGCAAACACTGGTGAAAAAAACTGTAAACTACCTTATTGCCATCCTGCTGAGTTCTGACTACTGTTCCTTTTCCCCATGTCAATAGCCCTACAGTTCTTGCTCTGAGGAGACTTCTGTTTGGTCATCCAATAGTCTTGTGTCATATTCTCCATTGTCACCTTTGTGGACCATGACTGTTTTGTAGTTTCCTGTGCCAGTTGATTTAAGTCATGGGACATTCACAAACCAACCCAGTGTAGCTGTAGGAAGTGAAAGTGCTTAAACTTCTTGAAGGAAACGTAGGCCCTCATTATGACCTTGGCGGTCAGGTGACCGCCACTGCGAGGATGGCAGTAGTACCGTCACCAGGCTGGCGGTAATGCCCACCAAATAATGACCATGGCGGTGATCACTCCCACAGACAGCCAAGGTACCACACCTACCACCAGTGCGGTATGACCACTGAACACGGCGGTAGCCACCTACACCTACATGGCTGTAGCCACCTACAGGCAGGCGGAAGATAAGGATTCGCCCACCATATTATGACATACCATACTGCCAGGATTTCAGGGGCGGTAGCAATGCCACCAAAAGCTTGGCACAAACACATCCTATAAAAGGAGACACTCACCTCCGGGGACACAGAGGAGTCCGCGGCCGCCATGGAACCTGAACTGCAAGACTTCCCAATGCTGTACCATGCCATGGCCGTCCTGGAGCACCAACGCCAACGAAGACAACGACGGTGAGTACAGCCACCTAGCACACAAAGGAGGGAGGACGGGAGGGGAGAGTAACACACACACAACACACACCATACACACCCACACCACACGCCCAAAACAATTGTTAGATTAAATTGGCAGCAATAGAACCCAAGAGCAAAGATAGCTAGGAAACATACCTCTGCTCCAACCACTGTAATCATGTTGGATAACGAGCGTAAATATAAATAATGTCAAAGTACACATTTACAAGCAGGCCCATTGGCCAGTCCAAAGCACACAAATGGCCATAGGGCAACGTGCAATGACCCAACTTGACTCCTGATTACATTGGCACTCCACTGGGCAGGGGCATCATGGAGATGGCAGGCAGGCACTTCAGGGGGGTGGTTGGTAGGGGAGTACACATTGGGAGGGGGCTCCTTGGCCTCTGGTTCTGAAGGGGGCTCCTTGCCCTCTAGTTCTGTGGGGGCCTCCTTGGCCTCTGGTTGTGGTGGGTGCTCCTTGCCCTCTGGTTCTTGAGGGGCCTCCTTGGCCTTAGTTTTGGGAGGTGCCTCTTTGGCCTTAGTTTTGGAAGGGGTCTCCTTGGCCTTAGTTTTGGGAGGGGTCCCCTTAGCCTTTGGTTTTGGAGGGGTCTCCTTGGGCATTGGTTTTGGAGATGGCTCCATGATTTTGTTTGTTTGTTTGGGAGGGGGCGGCACTTTAGCCCTCTGTTTTGGGGGCAGAGAAGTCTCCTTGGTGCAGGGGGCTGACGTCACAATCATGTGCCCCTTAGTGGCAACTGGAGACTTTGGGGGTGTAACAGGGTCAGACTGGGTGCTGGAGGTACTGGGCAGGGGGAGTGGGACCTTCCTCTTAAGGGCAGGACAGGGGGAGGGAAGAGGTAAAGGCAGGAAAGGAAAAGCTTCTTAGGGCCAATGGGGCAGGATGTGGGAGGAGGGATGGGAGTGGAGGTAGAGGGAGTGGTTGTAGGAGGAGGTGGTGTGCTGGACTTGGCTGCAGGTACATGGACAGTATGCATGTGTGAGGTGGATGGCTGTTTGGGGTCTGAGTGCGAGCGTTTGTGTTTCTTAAGAGGGGGCAGACAGGGTGGGGGAGTTCAAACAGAACATGTGGATGGATGCTATGGTGGTGTCTGCAAGTGAGGAGGGTGTGCTGCATGAGGTGGTGATGGGGTGGTGGTGACTGCACATGTGGGGTGCATGCGTGGGGGTCTGCTGTTGTGGTGACTGTGGGCAAGGCTGTGCAGGTGGCAGTTTCAAGGACTGTTGATGCAGTGCATGCACGTGTGAGTGCGGATGTGACTCTGAGGGAAGAGGAGGAGGGGGACACAGTGGAGGCAGTGGATGATGTTGTGTGTGCATCTGTGTGTTGGCTGTGTGAGTGCTTGTGGACTGAAGTGTGCTGCCTGTATTTGTCTGTGCAAGTCTTGAGTGATGTTTTGTGTACATGCCTGTCAGGATGTGTGCATTGTATTATTATTGTATTAAATTATTTGTAGAGCGCATTCCGGCAAAAACATCGAAGCGCTATACAGACCATAAATAAAGAAAACAAACACAAACTACCCCAAATGTTTAAATTGCAAAAAGCCAGGTTTTAAGACTTTTCCTAAAAAAGAAATGATTCGATAATTCACGCAGCGATAGAGGCAGACCATTCCATAGCCTGGCCGCTTCCACCGTAAATGCCCGATCTCCCCATCTCGCTTTTTTACAACGTGGTACCTTGATCATAAATTTGGAGGATGATCTCAGGTGTCTCAGTGGTTGATAGAACAACAAGGTGGATTTCAAATAATCGCATTCTGAATTGACTGCAATTGATCTAAGGAAGACTTATTAGCATTGAGCAACAGCGAGTTACAGTAATCCAGTCTAGACGTAACATACGCCAGTACAACCGGTCGTTTAAGGTCATCCTCTAAAAGATGTAAAATTTTCTTAAGAGTTTTTAATATCCAGAAACAGATCTTGACCAAATGATTAATCTGTAACTTAAAAGAAAGTGAATCATCGAAAATGATGCCTAGATTTTTTGCCGCTGGCACAGGCGACGCGCAACCCCCACAGACGGGAGGCCACCAGTTATTGTCCCAAGAGGAATTGTTGCAACCAAAGCACGTAATCACTGTCTTGTCCCCATTGAGCGTAAGCCAGTTGCAAGTCATCCAATTGTTAATTGCTAACATGAAGCATTGGAAGTTTTCCTTTGTGTCCTGCAAATTGTGAGAAATGGCCGCAATCAACTGCGTATCATCTGCATAAGAGACAATCTGGGCCCCAAATGAGCGAACCAGGTTCGCCAGAGGTGCCATATAAAGATTGAAAAGTGTCGGACTAAGAGAGGATCCCTGCGGGACGCCACATGGGAGGCGAAAGGGAACAGCCCGGTGATCCATGCATGCCACCGTGAGTTTTCTATCCATGAGAAAAGAGCTAAGAAGCTTCCAGGCCTTCCCTCTCACTCCAGCTTGGGACAACCGATTACATAAAATAAAATGAGAAATGGTATCAAACGCTGCTGATAAGTCTAACAGGACCAAGATCGAACTCTCTCCCAGATCGCCTCTTCTCCGGATCATGTCTGTCGTGGAAATGAGTGCGTTTACGTACTATGAGCGCCCCGAAAACCATGCTGTGAAGGGTCTAGTTTACCATTATCCTGGAGGAAAGATGACAGCTCATGGTTAAGATGCTTTTCTAATATTTTGGTCAACCCCAGGAGTAGAGAAATCGGGCAAGATTAGAGAGGTCCGCTACATCTTTTCCTGGTTTTTTAATGAGTGGGATCACAGTGGACTGCTTCCAGGCTGCTGGGAAGATTCCTTCCTGAAGAATCTCTGCAAACACCGGTTCTAGGGCCTCGGCCATCATCTGAGGGGCTAGCTTTAAAATACGGGTGGACAGAGATCTGTGGGTGCCCCTGATTTAAGAGCTATAAGAAAATCTCTAATTTTGTTTACAGAGAGCAGTTGAAAATTGTCCAATGTTTGCAATGGTTCTGCCGTGCAAGAAGAGACTATGGGGGTCATTCCGACCCTGGCGGTAAAAACCGCCAGGGCCGGGGACCACAGGAGCACCGCCAACAGGCTGGCGGTGCTCCCTTGGGCATTCTGACCGCGGCGGTACAGCCGCGGTCAGAAACGGAAAACCGGCGGTGTACCGCCGGTTTTCCGCTGCCCCGGGGAATCCACCATGGGGATTCGACCGCCATCCTGTCCCTGGCGGTTTTGGCCGCCAGGCACAGGATGGCGGTATGGGGTGTCGTGGGCCCCCGTAACAGGGCCCCACCAAGATTTTCAGTGTCTGCCATGCAGACACTGAAAATCGCGACGGGTGCAACTGCACCCGTCGCACCCCTTCCACTCCGCCGGCTCCATTCGGAGCCGGCATCCTCATGGAAGGGTGTTTCCCGCTGGGCTGGCGGGCGGCCTTCTGGCGGTCGCCCGCCAGCCCAGCGGGAAACCCAGAATAACTGCGGCGGTCTTTTGACCGCGCAGCTGTATTCTGGCGGTTCCAGCCAGGCCGGCGGCTTCCGCCGCCGGCCGGGGTCAGACTGACCCCATATATCCACTGAGTCTGCCAAAACAGGGAGAGGGGGACTAAAATTAGTCAACAATTTGATAATTTTATTATTAAAAAAGTCCGCCACTGACTGACAGAATTGTGGGAAATTTTCCAATGGGGTGATTGCTGCTGAAGGAGAGGTTAAAGAACGAACTGTCTTAAACAGTTCCTTAGGAGAATTCAAGGCCCCTCTAATAGCATTAAAGAAATGTGACATTTTAGCTAGCTTAATAGCTATTTTATACTTCCTCAGTGACTCCCTTAGAATTCCTCTTTCTGCAAGGGATTTATTCAGAAGCCATTATCGCTCTTGCCTACGATAGTTTCTTTGGAGATTTTTCAACTCCTCAGAAAACCAAGGAGCAGAATGTGCCCGACGGCCATTAGAATTAAGCCTGGCCGGATGTGCCAGCTCATCAATGCATGGGATTGGTTTGGGTTGTAGAGACTGGGAAGTGGTAGTTGGAGGGGGGCGGAAGAAACAGGGACACTGGCTGCCATCAGTGAAGAGGCTAGAGCCTGAAACAATCTCTCTAGGGCGGCCAAGCCACTGGAGTGCCCTCCAGGAAGACATTGCATTGCTGCATCTGGAATGCAAGCCACTGGATGGCATTTACTATGGTTGACTGCCCTACAGAGATGGATCTCAGGAGGTCAATAGCCTTCTCACTCAGGGTAGCAGGGCTCACTGGGGCAGGGTCTGAGGTGCCTGGGGCAAAGGAGATGCCCACCCTCCTGGGTGAGCGGGCACGGGCAACTCAGTGGGGGGCGGTGCTGGTACGGGGGTGGTGGTAGAACCTGGTGCTGGGGCTGGTCCAGAGGGGTCCACCACCACAAGAGACCTCCCATCAGAGGAGGAATCAGAGTCAGTGGTATCAGCTCCTGTCCCCACCACGGTGCTCCCCTCGCCCTCCATCCCACTGGTTCCCTCAGCATCGGTGGACGTTGCCTCCTGGCTCCTGTGGGCTGCAGCTCCCTCACTTGCCGGTGCCCCTGCACCTTCGCCAGATGATGCTAATGCACACATGGACAGGATGACAAAAGGAGGGGGGTAAAGATAGCACAGGTTCAATCACAGCAACAACAGCACAGATGGCATACAGATCACTGTTACACTCTGAGACTGAGAATGGGCAGTATGGACCACATTGTTATACCATTGGCTAAGTACCTCAGCAGGTAGGAGCCAAACACTGCCATCGGCACACCAACTGGGACCAACTAAGCCCTGGCTGCCATGGAAAGCCAGCTCCCTAGTCATCAAAAACATGCATTTCACCCAATTAACCTAAGCTGGACAACGCAGTAATGTCTAAACTGGCATATTGGGGCATCCACTGACTAGTACCCTGCAGCCAAATACCATGCCATGCAACAGAGATGGTTGTCAAACACACTGTACTCACCCCCTTGTGACTGCTGTGATGCCCCCAAGTGCCCATCCAGCTCCGGTTAGGCCACTGCCAGTATGTGGGCCATCAAGGGGACCTGGTTCCTAAGGGCACCCCTCCCTCGTTAGGAGGCCGTACCACCTGGTCCTCTGCGGTCTTCCTGGCCCAACATCTCAGGTCCTCCCACTGTTTCCTGCAGTGGGTGGTCTGCCTGCTGTAGACCCCCAGGGTCTGCACATCCTTGACTATGGCACGCCACAACCCCTTTTTCTGATGGGCACTAACCTGCAGACCTCCTCCCGCCATGATGCGAACACCGGCAGAGTGAGGTTACTTCCACCTGTCCCTGCATACAGGACAGGTGGTTGCCATTTTCTACTACTAGTCCACATGTACCAATTTAAAAGTGCGTCATTGTAGTCGAATGTACACACCTAGAGAATTCCAGTGTCCAATATACAAAAATGCTCTGGGTTCACTGCTGTAGTGTGTTCATAGTTCCTGTTGTCACTCCCTTCTTACTTTTGGGTCCCTTAGGTACCAACCACTGTGGAGGAATAGGAGGAGGAGGCAAGCACCCATGTACAGACCTCTTGTGGACTTGGATACACTGGAGGACAGGCACATCATACTCACCTATCGTCTGGACAGGGCCACAATCACAGAGCTGTGTGCACAATTGGAGCCTGATCTGCTATCCGTTGCACAACAGTAATACGCCCTCTTGTGCAGGTACTCTCAGTGCTCCATTTCCTGGCAACTGGCTCTTTCCAGATGACAGTGGGCTTGGCTGCAGGAATGTCACAGCCAATGTTCTCTATTGTTCTTGCAAGGGTTTTGGCACCCTTGCTCAACACATGTGCAGATACATAGCATTCCCCCAGGTAGAAGAATTACCCACTGTGAAGGCTGAATTCTATGCAATAGGAAATACACCACATGTTATTGGGGCCATTGATGGGACCCATATTGCCTTAGTCCTCCCCCGGGCCAATGAACAAGTGTACAGTAATCAGAAGAGTTTCCACTTACTCAATCTCCAGATGGTGTGCCTTGCTGACCAGTACATCTCCCACGTCACTGTCAAGTATCCTGGGTCAGTGCATGATGCCTTTGTCCTGAGGAATAGCAGCATTCAACAGCTGATGGCACAATTACAGAGGCACAGAGTTTGGCTCATAGGTGAGCCTGAGTCCCCACCCAATGTATGTCAGTGTATGCCTTTAGGAGTCATACCCCATGCCATTGTGCATGGCAAATGTGTGTCTCTCACTTCTTGCAGGTGATTCCGGCTACCCAAACCTGTCCTGGCTCCTGACCCCTGTTAGGAATCCGAGAACAGGGGCTGAGAATAGGCACAATGATGCTCATGGGCGTACCAGGAGGATTGTTCTAAGGAGCTTTGGTCTCCTGAAGGCCAGGTTCGGTGCCTCCATCTGACAGGTAGATCCCTATGCTACTGTGGAGAAGTGTGGCACAATGGTTAGAGAGGCAGACCCTGATGCAGAGATCTGGCCTGGGACCACGGTTCAATTCCCGCCTCAGCGGTTCTTGGGCTCAATTTCCCTGGACAGGATATTTCTCGCCTCGGTGCCTAAACTAACTCATGGGTCTCACTCTGCAACTCTGGGCAATAGCTTGCTTAATCTCCACAACGGCCCCAACAGCGCTGGGATGCCTGGCTTCACCTTGGGGGTTGCCCAGGACTGGGCATCTCACAAGGAAAGCCAGGAGGGGTTCCACAGCGGTATGTGTTCAGCGCCTTGATACCTCCGGGTCGGAGTGCGCTTTACAAGTACACATTTACATTTACTCCCCTGAGAAGGTCTGCAAGATTGTTGTTGTGTGCTGCATGTTCAGAACTTGGTCCTCAGACGCCATGTGCCCTATCTGCAGGATGAGAGGGGTGACAATGCAGCTGTGGTAGCAGTGGATACTGAGGACAGTGAGGAGGAGGAAGAGGAGGAGGATGTGCACAACAGGACACATATGATACTGTGGTACATCCAATGACACTCAGGTAAGACTGTTGAACTATACATTTCTCCATTTAAGTGTTGTGCTGTGTGGCTGCAGTATAATGCTAGTCATTACCTTTGCATCCCACCTGACTTTCACCTAGGCCTTCTCTTTTGCAGATGTTGCTGTGGTTACAACAGTGTAATGCTGTGATGTGTACTGACTGCTGAGACACATTTGTAGGATCGATCAACATATTACTTGATATTTGCACAGGATCATGCAGTTCATTACAGTTCAATACATTGTACATTACCTTCAGATAAAGCACTATTACTCAAGTTGTGTCCAAGAATGTTTATTCAAAGTTGGTATACAATGCAAAGTGCAATAGAGTGGGGTGATGGTTTGGAAAAGTCCAGTGTAGTGGGCCAGTCTGTTTGTTGCACAGGTCCAGTATCCAAAGGCCCATTGCAAGGAGAGCAATGACAGTTCTAAATGGACAAGGTGACACAGTGTGACACAAGAGGGACATTCAGGAAGGGTTTATTTCCTGGCAGTGGTGTTGGCAACTTTCTCTGGTGTCTGTCTGGGTCGCAGGGACCGTTTGCAGGGTGGTTCACCTTGTGCGGGGGAAGGGGTGCTGGTGGCCTGTGGGTACTGTGGCAGGGCCTCCTGTCCACTAGCTGCAGCAGATGTGGAGGGCTGGTCAGTACACTGGCTAGGGGAAGGGGCCCGCTGGTGTGCTGTGTAGTCCCTCATGATGTTGGCCATGGCATTCAGCACCCCTGCAATGGAGACTGTAGGAAAGTACCATCTTGCCTGGCACGTTACCCCCATATTTCACTGTATATATGTTGTTTTAGTCTATGTGTCACTGGGACCCTGCCAGGCAGGGCCCCAGTGCTCATGAGTATGTGCCCTGTATGTGTTCCCTGTGTGATGCCTAACTGTCTCACTGAGGCTCTGCTAACCAGAACCTCAGTGGTTATGCTCTCTCTTTACTTTCTAAATTGTCACTAACAGGCTAGTGATCAATTTCATCAATTCACATTGGCATACTGGAACACCCTTATAATTCCCTAGTATATGGTACTGAGGTACCCAGGGTATTGGGGTACCAGGAGATCCCTATGGGTTGCAGCATTTCTTTTGCCACCCATAGGGAGCTCTGACAATTCTTACACAGGCCTGCCACTGCAGCCTGAGTGAATTAACGTCCACGTTATTTCACAGCCATTTACCACTGCACTTAAGTAACTTATAAGTCACCTATATGTCTAACCTTCACCTGGTGAAGGTTGGGTGCTAAGTTACTTAGTGTGTGGGCACCCTGGCACAAGCCAAAGTGCCCCCACATCGTTCAGGGCAAATTCCCCGGACTTTGTGAGTGCAGGGACACCATTTCACACGTGCACTATACATAGGTCACTACCTATGTATAGCGTCACAATGGTAACTCCAAACATGGCCATGTAACATGTCTAAGATCATGGAATTGTCCCCCCAATGCCATTCTGGCATTGGGGGGACAATTCCATGATCCCCCGGGTCTCTAGCACAGAACCCAGGTACTGCCAAACTGCCTTTCCGGGGTCTCCTCTGCAGCTGCTGCTGCTGCCAACCCCTCAGACAGGTTTCTGCCCTCCTGGGGCCAGGCAGCCCTGGCCCAGGAAGGCATAACAAAGGACTTCCTCTGAGAGAGGGTGTAACACCCTCTCCCTTTGGAAATAGGTGTGAGGGCTGGGGAGGAGTAGCCTCCCCCAGCCTCTGGAAATGCTTTGATGGGCACAGATGGTGCCCATCTCTGTATAAGCCATTCTACACCGGTTCAGGGATCCCCCAGCCCTGCTCTGGCGCGAAACTGGACAAAGGAAAGGGGAGTGACCACTCCCCTGACCTGCACCTCCCAGGGGAGGTGCCCAGAGCTCTTCCAGTGTGTCCCAGACCTCTGCCATCTTGGAAACAGAGGTGTCTGTGGCACACTAGACTGCTCTAAGTGGCCAGTGCCAGCAGGTGACGTCAGAGGCTCCTTCTGATAGGCTCTTACCTCTCTTGGTAGCCAATCCTCCTTCCTAGGTAGCCAAACCTCCTTTTCTGGCTATTTAGGGTCTCTGCTTTGGGGAATTCTTCAGATAACGAATGCAAGAGCTCACCAGAGTTCCTCTGCATCTCCCTCTTCACCTTCTGCCAAAGGATCGACCGCTGACTGCTCAGGACGCCTACAAAACTGCAACAAAGTAGCAAGACGACTACTAGCAATCTTGTATCGCTTCATTCTGCCGGCTTTCTCGACTGTTTCCAGGTGGTGCATGCTCTGGGGGTAGCCTGCCTCCTCTCTGCACCAGGAGCTCTGAAGAAATCTCCTGTGGTCTGACGGAATCTTCCCCCTGCAACCGCAGGCAACAAAAGACTGCATCACCGGTCCTCTGGGTCCCCTCTCAGCACGACGAGCATGTTCCCTGGAACTCAGCAACTCTGTCCAAGTGACTCCCACAGTAAAGTGACTCTTCAGTCCAAGATTGGTGGAGGTAAGTCCTTGCCTCCCCACGCTAGACTGCATTGCAGGGTACCGCGTGATTTGCAGCTGCTCCAGCTCCTGTGCACTCTTCCAGGATTTCCTTCATGCCCAGCCAAGCCTGGGTCCCCGACACTCCTTCCTGCAGTGCACAAACTTCTGAGTTGTCCTCCGGTGTCGTGGGACTCCCTTTTGTGACTTCAGGTGGACTCCGGTTCACTTTTCTTCTAAGTGCCTGTTCAGGTACTTCTGTGGGTGCTGCCTGCTTCTGTGAGGGTTCCCTACATTGCGGGGCACCCCCTCTGTCTCCTCCTCCAAGTGGCGACATCCTGGTCCCTCCTGGGCCACAGCAGCATCCAAAAACCCTAACCGCAACCCTTGTAGCTAGCAAGGCTTGTTTGCAGTCTTTCTGTGTGGGAATACATCTGCAAGCTTCATCGCGACGTGGGACATCCATCCTCCAAAGGGGAAGTTCCTAGTCCTCTTATTTTTTGCACAACTCCAAGCTTCTTCCAACAGGTGGTAGTTTCCTTGCACCCTCAGCTGGCATTTCCTGGGCTCCTGCCCACTCTAGACACTGTCGCGACTATTGGACTTGGCCCCCTTGTCTTACAGGTACTCCGGTCTGGAAATCCACTGTTGTTGTATTGCTGGTGTTTGTTCTTCCTGCAGAATCCCCCTATCACGACTTCTGTGCTCTCCTGGGGTATTAGGTGCACTTTACACCTACTTTTCAGGGTCTTGGGGTGGGCTATTTTGATAACCCTCACTGTTTTCTTACAGTCCCAATGGCCCTCTACAAGCTCACATAGGTTTGGGGTCCATTCATGGTTCGCATTCCACTTTTGGAGTATATGGTTTGTGTGGCCCCTATACCTATGTGCTCCTATTGCAATCTATTGTAACTTTACACTGCTTGCATTACTTTTCATGCTATTACCTGCATCATTTTGGTTTGTGTACAAATATCTTGTGTATATATCTTATCCTCATACTGAGGGTTCTCACTGAGATACTTTTGGCATATTGTCATAAAAATAAAGTACCTTTAATTTTAGTACTTCTGTGTATTGTGTTTTCTTATGATATTGTGCATATGACACCAGTAGTATAGTAGGAGCTTTACATGTCTCCTAGTTCAGCCTAAGCTGCTTTGCCATAGCTACCTTCTATCAGCCTAAGCTGCTAGAAACACCTCTTCTACACTAATAAGGGATAACTGGATCTGACACAAGGTGTAAGTTCCTCTGGTAACCACTACAAGCCAGGCCAGCCTCCTACAGAGACCATGGGGGTATTCAGGGACTGCAATTCTTCCTTGATCTCCTGGTGGTGTTCCCCCTGCAGCCAGTGGTAGTCTTGCCTGATGTTTAACACCTGACCCATCTTGCCCTGGGATTGTTGGTTAGCCCCCAGGACATTGGTTAGTGCCTCCTGGGCAGTCCGTTCCCTGGGCCTGTCCTCCTCCTGGCGCACAGCTGTCCTCTGACCGTTCTTGGCCCCCTGTGCCTGTGTCCCCTGAACGGTGTGCCCACTCCCACTGACCCCAGGACCCTCACTGTCTTGCCTGTGAGGTGTAGACTGAGGTCCCAGTGCTGGTGGGCACACTACTGATTGACGTGTCCTGGGGACAGAGGTCTGGGGATGTTGGGTGGCTGCTATGATGTTGGATTCTGAGGGGGGAGGCTCTGTAGTGGACTGGATGTGGGATGGGGTAGCCGACTATCCAGTGGTCCCTGATGGGCCAGGGAGTTCATCCAGATCCAGAGCTCCAGAGATGCTGTCATCACTGAGAGCATCTTCTTGTAGGGAAATAGGGAAGCTGTGGCACCTCCTCACTGCTGAGTTTAGCTGGGGCACCTGTGGGGATATAAGTGGTGTATTGTGCTACATGTCTGTGACATATTCTGCATCACTAGTTTCCCCTATATTATTGCTGTTACCCTGCCACCTTTGGTTATGTATGGTGATGGATCGTGGGATTGTTAGTTCTCCATGCTGTGCATGCATTGGTGGTGGGTGTACATGCAGTGCTGGAAAGGATGTGCATACTGTGAGTATGGCATGCAGGGCTTGACATTTAATTTTGGTAATTGTGGTGGTGCACTGTGTGGGATGGAGTGGGGTGATGGGTGTCAGGGTGAGGGCTCATGGTGGCATGCAGGTATGGGGGGGTGATAGGTAGTAAATGTTGACTCACAAGTGTCCAGTCCTCCGGCTACTCCAGTGAGTCCCTCAGGATGCAGGATTGCCAAGACTTGCTCCTCCCATGCTGTCAGCTGTGTGAGAGGAGGTGGGGGGCCACTGCCATTCCTCCTGATGGTGAGCTAGTGTCTTGGTGCAATGGAACGCACCTTCCCCCTTAGGTCGTTCCACCTCTTCCTTATGTTGTCCCTTGTGTGTGGATGTAGTCCCATGGTGTTCACCCTGTCCACGATCCTCCACCATAGCTCCATCTTCCTGGCAATGGATATCTGCTGGATCTGTGCTCCAAGCAGCTGTGGCTCTACCCTGACTATTTCCTCAACCCTGACCAGCAACTCCTCATTGGTGAAACTGGGGTGCCTTTATGGGGACATGGGTGTCGTATGGTGTGTGTACGTTGTGCAGAGGGTGATGTGTGATGTGGTGGGATGTGTGGTGTGTGGTGCGTGTCAGATGAATAGGTAGTTGTGATATGTGTGTGCAGTTCTCTTTTGGATTGGCATCGCAAAGTGTAGCTGTCGTCTCGTGTTAGTAAAGGATTGTGGGTGATGTGGGTCTGTGTTTTATAGTGCTGTTGGTGTGTGTGTGTATTTGTGTCAGGTGTGGGTTTTTTATTTTGGCCAATGTTGTCTTGTTTTGTATTTGAGGGGCCATTTCCGCCGCGGCGTTGTTCACCACCAATGGTTTACCACCGTTGAATGTCCGCCTTGGTGATTTGTGGGTCATTATTTGGTGGGCGTAGTATTGGTGGCGTAACGGTATGGGTGTCAGTACCGCAGTTTATCACGTTTAATGGGTATGGTGGATTTGTGGTTGTGGCTGTTTTCTGTCAGTTTTGTATGTATGTGTCATAATCTGGCAGACAGATGTCTGCCTCTGCGGCAGTATGTTGGCGGCAGTCAGCTTGCCATATTCATTATTTACCGCCAAGATCATAATGAGGGCCTTAGTGTGAAATGATGTATATGTAATCGGTGGCATGAAAGCGGGTTCACATGTCTGTTGTGAAGTGGATGGATCAAACAGCCTTCTCATTCATTGCTTCACCAGCCAATAACCTCTCTATTGTGCAGCGCAGGCACATCAACAGTTAAAAAATATTAGTCGTGGAACCTTCCATTATGGGCAGTGTTGCCACAAATTCCAGAAACCCCTCTACGTCCACCAAAGAAAAAGGGAGTGATCAAGATCAACATTCTGGCCAACTTCCTATTGAATAAACAGTCTACATTATGGGTTTGGTGGTATTCCTTGCTGAACATAGACTTAATAGGTTTATTTGACTTTATGGTTTTCTTTTTGAAAATCCCACATGAAGAGACCTACAGGTAGTAGGTAGGCCGCTTAGATACTTTGGGGTGAATGTATCTTTCTTTTTCTTGTGCCATGCTGAGGTTCCTGCAGCTGGTGATATCACACTAAGGGGGTCATTCTGACCTCGGCGGTAAAAGGCGCTTACCGCCGGTCAGAAGGCCGCCACAACACCGCCGCGGTAAACCGCCACAGTCATTCTGACCCTCAAGAGGCAAACCGCCAAAAACCCGACATCAACAAAAGTCCGCCACACCAACGGCCAGCGCTAAACTGGCGATGACCAAACCTCCACCGTCACGCCAACAGAAATACGCCCATGCCATTACGACCCACGAATCCACGCGGCGGTCTTTCAACAGCGGTATTCCATTGGCGGTACACACCGCCGCGCTCAAAATACACATACAGCTCCAAAACACAGCCACATTGGACAATTTGAAATACACACACCTGAGACACATACACACAACACTCCCACACACCCAATTAACTATAAAACACAAACCCACACCACCCACAAACCCCTACGACCACAAATCAGAGAAGAAGCCCAGAGAGAGACAGCACAGAATAGAGAACACCATCACACAGAGGCACACTACACCATCACCCACACAACAACCACGCACAAAACACCACACACCACTACACTCATCACCGCAAACACCACCCCACACCTCATCCACACCACCCCATGGCACCCCAAAGACACCCCAGGTTCTCAGATGCAGAACTCAGGGTCATGGTGGAGGAAATAGTTCGGGAAGAGCCCCAGCTCTTCGGGACACAGGTGCAGCACACCACCATTGCCAGGAAGATGGAGCTATGGCAAAGAATAGTGGACAGGGTCAACGCTGTGGGACAGCATCCACGAAATCGGGACGACATCAGGAAGCGGTGGAACGACCTACGGGGGAAGGTGCGTTCCATGGTATCCAGGCACAACATCGCGGTGCAGCGGACTGGCGGCGGACCCCCACCTCAACCCCCAGAATTTACAACATAGGAGGAACAGGTCTTGAACATCCTGCATCCTGAGAGCCTCACAGGAGTAGGCGGAGGAATGGACTCTGGTAAGTCTCATCTTCACTACTTCATCCCCCCCACCCCACCAGCATGCCAACTCATACCCCCACCCTCCCCCCACCACCATCACACATCCTCATTGCTAATGTCTCACCATCACAACCCACCCATCCCAACACCAAACCCTGCATGCCACCACAAACCATCGACAGCCATCACCTAAGCATGCCCACTGCACATACCCATCTCCCCCACAAACCGCCGTCACAACAGCCCCCACAAAGGAATGCCAGCACTGGGGTACACGGGCACCCACCCATTGCACGCTATGGCACACACAGAAGCAACAACCATACTCTTATACCCCTGCAGGACCCGAACGCCACCACACCGCCCAGGAGGGTCCAGAAATGTCCATCCCACCCCCAGCAGCTCTGTCTCCCTGGACCCAGATGACCAGCCCGGCCCATCGGGGACCTCAGGACAGTCGGTTCCCCTCAGACAGCCACAGGCTACAGCAGACCTACCCCCCTCTGGGAACACCAGCACAGCACCCACCCAGCGGGCCCATGCCTCTGTCTCCAGGACACGTCAATAAGCGGTGTGTCCACCACTATAGGGCACCCAGGTTAACTCACCACCCCAACAACAACAGGGACCTGGGGGCAGTGGTAGTGGGCACACGGTCCAGGGGACAGAGGCCCAGGGAAACAGGGGAACTGGGAGGGCTGCTGTGCGATGGGGGGGGGGGACAGGCCCAGGGAACCCACACTCCACGAGGCCCTCACCTCCATCATGGGAGCATACCACCACTCCCAGGAGACGATGGCGACGGTCCTGGCCAGGTTCCAGGAGATCCAGGTACTGCAGGAGGAACAGTTTATGGTGTTCAGGGAAGAACTGAGAAACATTAGTTCCGCAATGGGCACCATCGTTGTGGCTCTCAACCAGATTGTCACCACATTGCGGGACCATGTGGCACCACAAAGGGCCCCTGTCACTAGCATGGACCAGGAACAGGCTACCACCTCCGCCGGCGCTAGTGGACAGGAGGCCCCGACACAGGAACAACCGGCCACCAGAACCCCACCTCCTGCAGAAGAAGAACCACCCTGCAAGCGGTGCCTGAGATCTAGGAAGAAGACAGAGTAGGATGCCAAGACCCCCGCCAGGAAAGGATACCCCCTGATGTCATCCCACTGTAACACATTGTCACCTTGTCCAACCTTAAACTGCCCCTGCTCCACCTTCCACAGGCATATGGACAATGCACCTGTGAGACTGAGAATCTGGACTCAGCCATGGACATTCCTCCACCATCACCCATCACCGATTTTCAACCATGTCCCAAAATTGAGCACTTTAATAAACACACTTATTGCACACAAATATTCTGGAGTCTGCCTGTATTTTTGAAAATATGTATTAGACATAAACGTGCCAAAATGACCAGTTACATTGTGATGACAACATACCACTGTCACACAGCTGTAGTCCATGGGCAAACAAAGCAGAGGTCACGCAGTGGGGCCCACATCTCTGAAATTGGAAGGGAAAGTAACAACTCTGTTAGCATACACTGTGTGAAAAGGACAGACAGTAGAGAGGCAGGAGACTGTAAGTAAATGTAAAATGGCGGTGTTGATTCTTACCTGTGTGTTATTGAAAATACTGCTGTATCACTGTGTCCCTGTTGTCTGTGTCGTCCTCTTCGTCTTCCTCCTCTTCACTCTCTGCAGGCTCCACAGCTGCTACAACACCACCATCTGGACCATCCTCCTGCAGAAAAGGCACCTGGCGTCGCAAAGCCAGATTGTGAAGCATACAGCAGGCCACGATGATATGGCACACCTTCTTTGGTGAGTACATTAGGGATCCACCTGTCATGTGCAGGCACCTAAACCTGGCCTTCAGGAGGCCGAAGGTTCTTTCTATAATCCTCCTAGTGCGCCCATGGGCCTCATTGTAGCGTTCCTCTGCCCTTGTCCTGGGATTCCTCACTGGGGTCAGTAACCACGACAGGTTGGGGTAACCTGAGTCACCAATTAGCCACACACGGTGTCTCTGTAGTTGTTCCATCACATAAGGGATGCTGCTATTTCGCATGATTTACGCGTCATGCACTGACCCAGGGAACTTGGCATTTACATAGGAGATGTACTGGTCAGCCAAACAGACCACCTGGACATTCATGGAATGATAACTTTTTCTGTTCCTGTACACCTGTTCACTTTCACTGGGGGGTACCAAAGCCACATGTGTCCCATCAATGGCACCAATGATGTTGGGAATATGTCCAAGGGCATAGAAATCACCCTTCACTGTAGGCAAATCCCCCACCTCAGGGAAAACGATGTATCTCCGCATGTGTTTGAGCAGGGCAGACAACACTCTGGACAACACCTTGGAATACATAGGCTGAGACATCCCTGATGAAATGGCCACTATTGTTTGAAATGACCCACTTGCTAAGAAATGGAGTACTGACAGCACCTGCACTAGAGGGGGGATCCCTGTGGGTTGGCGGATGGGTGACATCAGGTCTGCCTCCAGCTGGGCACACAGTTCATGTATAGTGGCTCGGTCAAGCCTGTATGTCAGAATGACATGTGGTTCCTCCATTGTCGACAGGTCCACCAGTGGTCTGTACACGGGAACATTCCTCCATCTCCTCGCAAGTCCCAGCGGACGGTGCCTAGGAAGGACAACAGCGAGCACAGAGTCAATCAACCCACAGGTACGTTCCCAGAGCTTGCACAGTACACAATTCTCTATGCATTGAATGGCTTGTATGAGTGTCGATGCAAGGCCTAGGCATGTGTGACGCAGTAGAAATTAAGCCATGTGGGCCCTTGAAATGGCGGCTGCCTGACCTGTGAAGTGCGACAATGGGATGTGAGGTCAATGCGCTGTCGTGGCGGTAGGCGGTCGAAGACCACGGCGCAAAGCTGCATTGGTTAACATTGAACCCTATGCGTTTCAGGAGCCAATGACGAAGTGCGCCGGCGGTCGCGGGACGCACCGCCGCGGTACGCACCGCCGCGGACGTGACCGCCATTTTCTATCTGCTTAGTCACTCGAGACCTGATCATCCACAGGAGAGGACCTATACTGCAAGTGCTGCTGTGACCTCGGTCTGGAAGATACAATGGCTGCTGTGACTGGGGAAAGGGCCCCTGCCTTCACTTCTGAAGAATTGGAGAAACTCGTGGATGGGGTCCTCCCCCAGTTTGCGCTACTCTACGGTCCTCCAGACCAACAGGTAAGTACACTGGGACCATGCTTTGGGGGCAATGCCTGTGTTGAGTCGGGTGGATGAAAGATGGTGGGGAGGGGAGCGATTGAGGCATGCATCAAACGACGGATGAGAGCATGTGCCACATGGCAAGGGTGGGGATGGGGGGCCACTCACATCGAGCATGCAGAAAATGATAATAATGTTATTTCTCCCCCTGTACATGTCACATTGGTCAGCGCCCATCAGAAAATCGACATTTGGCGTGCCATCGGCAAGGGCGTCCGGACCCTGGGGGTCCACAACAGACGGGCACCCATTGCCGCAAGAGGTGGGAGGACATCCGCCGCGGGAGCAGGAAGACCGCGGAGGCTCTGCTGGGGATGGCCTCCCAACGTAGGAGGGGTGCCACTCGTCAATTGACCCCCCTGATGTCTCGGATCCTGGCGGTGGCCTACCCAGATTTGGATGGGCGCGTGAGGACATCACAGCAGACACAAGGGGGTGAGTACCAGCACATTCTGCTATCTTAGCGCGCAGTGGAGGTGTCTGGGTGGGGGAGGAGGGCGGTGGGTATCCCTAGGCCAGGGCGATTTCTGTAGGCTAGGCCCCTCCGTAAGGCATGGCCCTGTGCCCCCGCCCCCCACCTCTGTAGGGTGCCAAGTACAGCTATCCATGGCCCTGTGTCACCTATGTGTGCAGTTGTCGTGCATAGGCTTGTAGGCCAAGTCCCAATGATTGAGTAGTGTACCCCAAGTGCGCGGCGTAGTGCAGGGGGCTTCTGTGTCTGTCCTCTCCGCCAACTGTGTTTCCAATGCATGCACTCAACATGTCTTTATCCCCCCCCCTTTTTTGCTGCTTTTCCTGTTCATGTGTGCATTAGCATCATCAGGCGGAGGAGAAGTGGCATCGGAGCACAAGGGAGCTGCATCTCACATGGCCCTGGAGGGCCGTGCAACCGACTCGGAGTTCACCAGTGAGACGGAGGGCGAGGGGAGCTCCACAACGGGGACACGTGGAGACATCAGCGACACAGACACATCCTCGGAAGGGAGCTCCCTCGTGGTGGCGGCAACATCCGTGCCCACCGCAACAACAGGTACAGCCGCCACCCAGCTCTCCAGCTCCGCCCTCCCAGCAGCCCCTCAGCGTTCGCCCCATGCCCGCTTGCACACGAAGGCGGGCATCTCCTTCGCCCCAGGCACCTCAGGCCCTGCCCCAGTTACCCCTGCTGCCCTCAGTGAGGAGGTCATTGACCTCCTCAGGACGCTCATTGTTGGGCAGTCTACCCTTTTGAATGCCATCCAGGGGGTAGAAAGGGAGGTGCACAGGAACAATGCATACCTGGAGGGCATTCATTCGGGTCAGGCTGCCCATCAGCGATCGTTCAATGCTCTGGCCTCAGCACTGACGGCAGCCATTGTCCCTGACTCCTGCCTCCCTCCTCCAACTTCCTCCACCCAGTCCCACTCCCCTGTTCCTCTGCCTATCCCAGACACACCTACAGACCAGCCTGCACACACCTCAACACCCAAGGGCAGCTCATCCAGACATAAGCACCACACATCACACAAGCATTCACACAAGCAACATCCACTTGCAGACATGCCAACAGCCACTACCTCCTCTGTGTCCCCCTCCTCCTCGTCTCCCTCCCTGTGACGTCTCCACTCACACTTGCATGCACAACATCATCAGCCACTACGTCCATCACCAGCACACCCACCAGAACACACCGCACACGTGCAGTCACCACCCCCACTGCCATTTACACGTCCCTGGTGTCCTCTCCCAGTGTGTCTGTCACCCCCTCTTCCAAACCACACAAACGCAGGCAGCCACCCACCCAACAGCCATCCACCTCACGACAGCCTCCGTCACAAGCACCTGCACCCAAAGACACCACACTTGACTCTCCTACTACCACATCCTCTTCCTCCACTCCCATACCCACTGCACCTACCCTTCCCACTGCTCCTAAAAAGTTTTTCCTGTCCAAAATTGACCTCTTTCCATCACCTGACCCACCCCCTCCATCTCGTAAGAGTCCAATCAGCACCTCAGCCACCACAACCCCTGGACCTACAAGGTCCATAGTACAGGGATATTGGAGTCCACCACCTTCAAGGGCAGCAACATCGGCCAGCAGTAAAGGGACAGCCAGCCCACCCCCTGGGAAGAAAACCAAGAAAGGCAAGGCCCAGCGCGAGAGGCCAGAGACAGCAGCCTCAAAAGGCACTACCCTGGCACCGTCAGAAAGTGGGGTGCCACCTGGCACATCTACAAAGGGAGGCAAGGGCCACAGAGAATCACGGAAGGATGGCAAGGGCAGCACGGCTGACAAGTCCGGCAGCAGGTGAGCTTCCCAGGAGGGCCCCACCAGCCCCATTCCAGGTGTGAAGGAGGACACCCACGGGCCCGGGACTCCAGCACAGGAGGGCCCCGCAAGCGAGAAGTCGGATGGCGAGTGAACTCCATATATTGGCCGGATCTGGTGCCCTGGAGACACATGTTAAGAACCGCTGAACAGGGCCCTTCAACACAAGCACCGCTGAACAGGGCCCTTCAAGACAAGTACCGCTGAACAGGGCCCTTCAAGACAAGCACCGCTGAACAGGGCCCTTCAAGACAAGCACCACTGAACAGGGCCCTTCAAGACAAGCACCGCTGAACAGGGCCCTTCAAGACAAGCACCGCTGAACAGGGCCCTTCAACACAAGCACCGCTGAACAGGGCCCTTCAAGACAAGCACCGCTGAACAGGGCACCGCCGTCTCAAGAACCGCTGAACAGGGCCCTTCAAGACAAACACCGCTGAACAGGGCTCTGCCGTCTCAAGAACCGCTGAACAGGGCCCTTCAAGACAAGCACCGCTGAACAGGGCACCGTCGTCTCAAGAACCGCTGAACAGGGCCCTTCAAGACAAGCACCGCTGAACAGGGCCCTTCAACACAAGCACCGCTGAACAGGGCCCTTCAAGACAAGCACCGCTGAACAGGGCCCTTCAAGAAAAGCACCGCTGAACAGGGCCCTTCAACACAAGCACCGCTGAACAGGGCCCTTCAAGACAAGCACCACTGAACAGGGCACCGCCGTCTCAAGAACCGCTGAACAGGGCCCTTCAAGACAAGCACCGCTGAACAGGGCTCCGCCGTTTCAAGAACCGCTGAACAGGGCCCTTCAAGACAAGCACCGCTGAACAGGGCACCGCCGTCTCAAGAACCGCTGAACAGGGCCCTTCAACACAAGCACCGCTGAACAGGGCCCTTCAAGACAAGCACCGCTGAACAGGGCACCGCCGTCTCAAGAACCGCTGAACAGGGCCCTTCAACACAAGCACCGCTGAACAGGGCACCGCCGTCTCAAGAACCGCTGAACAGGGCCCTTCAACACAAGCACCGCTGAACAGGGCCCTTCAAGACAAGCACCGCTGAACAGGGCACCGCCGTCTCAAGAACCGCTGAACAGGGCCCTTCAACACAAGCACCGCTGAACAGGGCACCGCCGTCTCAAGCACCGCTGAACAGGGCACCGCCGTCTCAAGCACCGCTCCGCTGGGCCCTTCATCTCAAGCACCGCTCCGCTGTGCCCTTCATCTCTGCACCGCTCTGCTGGGCCCTTCATCTCTGCACCGCTCCGCTGGGCCCTTCATCTCAAGCACCGCTCCGCTGGGCCCTTCATCTCTGCACCGCTCCGCTGGGCACCGCCGTCTCAAGCACCGCTCCGCTGGGCCCTTCATCTCTGCACCGCTCCGCTGGGCCCTTCATCTCTGCACCGCTCCGCTGGGCACCGCCGTCTCAAGCACCGCTCCGCTGGGCCCTTCATCTCTGCTCCGCTCCGCTGGGCCCTTCATCTCTGCACCGCTCCGCTGGGCCCTTCATCTCAAGCACCGCTCCGCTGGGCACCGCCGTCTCAAGCACCGCTCCGCTGGGCCCTTCATCTCTGCACCGCTCCGCTGGGCCCTTCATCTCTGCACCGCTGCGCTGGGCCCTTCATCTCAAGCACCGCTCCGCTGGGCCCTTCATCTCTGCACCGCTGCGCTGGGCCCTTCATCTCAAGCACCGCTCCGCTGGGCCCTTCATCTCAAGCACCGCTCCACTGGGCCCTTCATCTCTGCACCGCTCCGCTGGGCCCTTCATCTCTGCACCGCTCCGCTGGGCACCGCCGTCTCAAGCACCGCTCCGCTGGGCCCTTCATCTCTGCACCGCTCCGCTGGGCCCTTCATCTCTGCACCGCTCCGCTGGGCCCTTCATCTCAAGCACCGCTCCGCTGGGCCCTTCATCTCTGCACCGCTCCGCTGGGCCCTTCATCTCTGCACCGCTCCGCTGGGCACCGCCGTCTCAAGCACCGCTCCGCTGGGCCCTTCATCTCTGCACCGCTCTGCTGGGCCCTTCATCTCTGCACCGCTCCGCTGGGCCCTTCATCTCAAGCACCGCTCCGCTGGGCCCTTCATCTCTGCACCGCTCCGCTGGGCCCTTCATCTCAAGCACCGCACTGGTGGGCCCTTCATCTCTGCACCGCTGCGCTGGGCCCTTCATCTCTGCACCACTCCGCTGGGCACGGCCGTCTCAAGCACCGCTCCGCTGGGCCCTTCATCTCTGCACCGCTCCGCTGGGCACCGCCGTCTCAAGCACCGCTCCGCTGGGCCCTTCATCTCAAGCACCGCTGGCCCATTGGCAGTAGGGGCAGGCCCGGATCTGTGTCGGGCAGGGCTGCACGATGCACTCTGGGCACCATGCCTCCTCCAGTACCAGTGGAGTCTGTAATCCACTTGAGAGACTGTGGCTTTGCACTCCCCAGGATGGCACAGTGGGCAAGCCACCCACTGTAGAGACTTGTGAGACTGTGGCTTTGCACTCCCCAGGATGGCACAGTGGGCAAGCCACCCACTGTAGAGACTTGTGAGACTGTGGCTTTGCACTCCCCAGGATGGCACAGTGGGCAAGCCACCCACTGTAGAGACTTGTGAGACTGTGGCTTTGCACTCCCCAGGATGGGACAGTGGGCATGGAGGCCCCTCGTGGATCTGGCGTCGTGGACTCATGTGGCTGAGGTGCCTCCCCTTCCCTTCCCCCTGAGGTGCCTGTAGTTTTTCTATCTGATGCCCCTGCAGTGTTCTCTCCAATGGATTTGGGTCTCCTGTGTGGGCTTTGCCCATGTGTTGAGGCCCATCGGTCCACGTACAATGACTGAAACCCAATTTGGGCAGGACAATTTACATATGTGTATATAGTTATAGATGTTTGAAAAAAATAATTTATTAGCCTTACAAACTATTTGAATTTCATGATCATTTTATTTTGTCTTTGCATTCTTCTGGGGGGTTTGGGGGGTGTCACACTGAGTTGTTGCTCTGCATTGATGTGTAGGTAGTTGTGGGTGAGGGTGGGTGTGTTGCGTATGTGTGTGCCCGTAATCTTTTCTCCTCCCCCCTCCCCTGTGTCGTAGGTGCAGTACTCACCGTTGTCTTCAGCGCCGGCGTTCATGCTCCTGGAAGAGGAGCAGGTAGACAATAGCTGGTAGGAGGTGTAGTTCTGGTTCCATGCTGTCCAGATTCCTCGTGGAGTGTGTAGAGGTGAGCGTTTTCCCGTTCGTAGTCTGTTTCCACTGTGTTTTTATCGGCGGGGCTCCCGCCCCGGAAAAGGTGGCGGATTGGTGAGTTGTGATAGGGTGGGCGGTACATTGTCTCCCGCCTATCTGTTGGCGGTGACCGCCGCGCTGTTTGTTTGTCCTGCCGTGGCGGTCGGAGTGTTAAAGTGGCGGTCTGTTTTGGCGGTTTCCACCAGGGTAAGAATTCCATTTTTTTGACCGCCTGCCTGTTGGCGGGTTGGCCGCCGCTTTACCACCGACCGCCAGGGTTGGAATGACCCCCTAAGTGTTTCTTCACATGATGGGGACCACTTATTCTTCCTCATCACTACCCTCTCCTTGTATATGTTCAGCAACTTCTTCTCTCTCAGCATCAACTATTGTTTCAGATGTTGCTCCCACAAGATTGCATGTTGTGTTTTTTTCAGAGGAACTAGTGAGCCCCGGGTAACATTATCTCCACATTGTTTCCCACGATTCACTGGTTTTCAGCAAATTGTGCAATGTAGCCTAATTGTAAAAAACATTTTATGATGAAAGTAGGCACCTGCGTATGTCTTTCCTTAGAGCAGGGGGTAAAAAATGCGATATGGATGGAGGTTCGTGCAGGTTTTTGGGTTCTTGAAAAGATGAAAGTGAGTGTTTTTGTTGGTACTACATAACTCAAAACAGGTTGAATAGAAGTTATCTGTTCTTCCTCTGTGCCACTCTTGACATGAACAATCATTGGTTCATCTTCCCCACTTCCAAGGATTGCAGCAATCTTCCTTTTCCCTTGTCTCCTGTGGTGAGACCCGATGGTCCAGTCCATGTCATCATCGTCTGATGGGGTGCTTGGAAAAGATGGGGGAGTGTTCCTTTTTTTCGATGGTGGAGAAAGTGAAGATGATGTGTCCAATAGAAGAGAAATCACAAGATTCTGCTCTGAAGAAAGATCAATTAAGTGCTCTGCTCATATTTCCAGGGAAGATGTAATTTGCTTCTGGAATAATTACATTTAAGGCCTCTACCATTTGAAATGTTAATTTATCTTACCTTCTTGTCCATTAATCTCACAAGGACATGCTTGCCCTGAAAACCATACTCCAATATCCAGGCCATCCAGCATTAAACAAACAAAACAACAAAAATAACAAAAAATAAAAAAGGAACAAAAAAGTGGCACCTGTTAAACAACAAACATTTTGCAAAGTCCTACACTGAACTGGAGTTTCCCAAAAAACATAAAGATTCCAAAGGTTGATGAGGCAGCAGAGATTGCAGACAACGGATAAGTGCTGCTTTCCTTCTAAAATCCAAATCCAAAATGACCAAGTGCTGCACAAAGCACAAGAAAGAGTTTTCAGGGCAAGAAGAGGAAGTATACTGTATGCACATTAGCTTAAATCTCTATGGTGCTTTCTCTGTAAACCAAAACAATTAAAATTTAGGATGTATTTCATAATTAAAATTTACCATGGACCAGTCAGGCAAAAGAAATCAATTCATAATGCATGCTTGGGATCATTTTATTCGCTTCTGCCCTAAAGAAATGATGGTTGCCTTTGGGTTGATCTTCTTGATCCTGCGATACAAATTTCTTATTAACCGGGTGTGGTATAATGATGTGAACTATTGTGTATTATGCAATATTACATTGACAATGAAAATTACATGCAAACTTAAATGACATTCTTGGCAAGGCCTTGCAAACCCTGAATAAACAAAATATCCCATGAGAAATGCAAGTTTATGAAATATGAGATAGACTATTTAGGACACACCTTCACTGCAAAAGATATTCGTCCCAAAGCTGAAGTGATTAATGCCATTAAGCATGTATCCATGCCCAAGGAGAAGGAGGCTCTTAGGTCATTCCTCAGCCTGATCAAGTACTATTTAAGATTTGTGCAGGGTTATGCTTTCAAAGTTAAGCCTTTGAGAAAGTTACTGTGTAAAAATGCAAGCTCAAGGTGAACTTTTGGAGACTGTAAAGGACATGACTATGTCTGTTCCATCATTTAGGACATTCAACAGTACTGTCAAGTGAACCGTCACAATGAAAGCCATCTCATGAGAAAGTCATCCTTTTGCCTTGATCACCTCCACTTTTTGACTGATACTGGTGGTTACTGACTCTGCTTGTGCCCTGGACTCTGCTAATCAGACCCAGGGCCAGCGCCCTGTGTAAAAGGAATATGCAAATTAGGCATAATTATAATTAGCTATGGCAGCCTACCTATAAGTCCCTAATATATAATAGAATAGGGCAGGGAGGATAGGCGGCCCAGTGGTTTTAATGCACTCTAGTGTGCACTGTGGTAGTGCCTGCAGTCATTTTAAAGGTCAGTGGTGTGGGCTGCTTTTAAAAATAAATTATAAGCAATTTCAACTTTGTAATTAAAAGTACTTCCAAAGTCGCAAACTACATTATTTGTAAATATAAGTCATCCTTAAGGTCTCCCCCAAGTGCCCCAGAGGTAGAGTGCCTTGTAACTATGAGAAGGGGCAGGAGAAAAGCTGTTCTATATGCCCTAGAGAGGGAAAAACTACCAATTTAATGTTTCTCAATTGTAGTACAGTAGCTCCATAGGCTAACATTGGAAAACATTATTAAAGTATAGCTTCCACTAGAAATGGGCTACACTTTTCATTCTTGGATTCAAAATGATAGAATTAATCCAACAATTTGCACTGTTAGATATAACTATCACAGAAAGGAAGTTATAGAACTTTCTTTTCTGTAATCCAAATTACACCTCTCCAGCTTCTCTTCTCTGATTGGCCAGAATGCCAGGCTGAGCCAAGCTGCCTTAATGAGGTGTGAAGTGGTCTGCATTGAGACAATGGGCCATGTGGTGGATGGAGATTTGCAAGTTGCAGAGCAACAGGCAGGAAGGAGGCTCGGTAGCCAAAAGGGTCTTGAAAGGAAATATTATACTTAGGACAGGACATAGGGGGTCATTTCGACCTCGGCAGTCTTTTCACAAGACCGCCGAGGGACCGCAGTGCTGAAGACCGCCAGTGGTGGCTGTTTTCCGCTCTGCATATTATGACTGCTGTCAGCCCTCCGTCCTTTTTCCAGACGGAGAGCCACCAGCAGCCATACTGGCGGGCGGCGGGGAAGTGGAGGTTGCCCCACCTCCACCGCCCCGTCAACAGAACACCACCCACCGAATCAGGTTATATCTCTGGTTCCTCTCTCCTAAGTTAAGCCTGCCTGCTCATTGCCAGCTACCCGGGGTTGAGCAACGCATTACCTTGTTGAGACCCTGAGTGAACCTTGTGGCCTTATTACTGGTGGTAGGTCCCTACTTATCACTAATAATAACCCACTTTCCAACAACTATCTACAAGATCGATCATGCACTTCAAGTACGGATTATACAAATACAATAAACACTTTTAGGCACAGGGACATTAAGTGGGATTCAAACCTGAGTCCCCAAGCGCCAAAGTTAAGAACTCTGGCTGCTAGTCCACATCTCATAATGAGCGTTATGGCAAAAAAGTTTGTGGTCATCTAGAAAAGGAGAAATAGTAAGGATTGCAAAATAATCCAACAAATGAGTTCTAATCAATTGTAAAAACGATTTTCAATGACACAGAAAAATATGGATAAACTGAAAACAAAACTAAACAGTTTCTTACACATAAAGGGCCAGATGTAGGTAGGTTTCCTTTTGAGAGTTGCAAATTGCGAGTCCCAGCGACTCGCAATTTGCAACTAGCAAAAGGAAATGCAGAAAGGTGTCTCAGACACCTTCTGCGACTCGCTATGGGGTCACAAAGACCCACCTCATGAATATTAATGAGATGGGTCGCAGTTTGCGACCCCATAGCGAGTCTAGGCACTCACACGGATGGTGGCCTGCTGGAGACAGCAGACCACCATGTCTGTGACTGCTTTTAAATAAAGCAGTTTTTTTTTTCTCTTTGCAGCCCATTTTCCTTAAAGGAAAACGAGCTGCAAATAGAAAAAATACCGAAACTTTTTTGTTTCGGTTTTTTGCAGAGTAGGCAGTGGTCCATAGGACCACTGCCTGCTCTGAAAAAAAAAATTGTGAGCATTCACAAAGGGGAAGGGGTCCCATGGGGACCCCTTCCCGTTTGCGAATGAGTTACCATCCACTTCAAGTGGAAGGTAACTGCGAGTTGATATGCGACCGCTTTCGCGGTCACAAATCAACTCTACATCGCGGTGCGAATCGCAAATAGGAAGGGAACACCCCTTCCTATTTGCGAGTCAGAAACACATTTTGCGAGTCGGTACCGCATCGCTTAAGGGCTTTTGCGCCTCACAAACGGCGTTTTTTGCCGTTTGCGAGGCGCAAAAGCCTTCCTACATCTAGCCCTTAATTCCAAGAATACCCATTACCCACACTACCAAATGTCCACAAATTCATCAGTACATGACAAAGAACCATCTTTACTTTAGGAAAGCTCTCAAGACATCTTGGGACCTTAGCAGATAGTAGGAGTACCAGAATTGAGAGATCCACAGGAAAATCAAGGGTCTCATGTGTTTCACCCAGACACTTATATGCGTGTGAACCCTGAGGGAAAGATTAGTAATCAGTGGGTGGAATCGCTGTGGTATTTAAAATTTCCCTGGTAAATCTTCACGATGCACCACATGGTACCCTATAACTTCCCCCTAGCCCTCCGCCTGGAGTAATTAATGATCAATGAACTGATACTTCTGTGGGTAGGTAAACCAGGTCTGATACTGGGACTCTTGTATTGGTGCTCATGTTATATCTTAAGGTTTCAGTGATAACAGTTGTGCCTTTTAAGCATCTCCGTGATCCCTCGGGGGGAGATACACTTTTTAAGTGATAAAATGAAAAAAAAATATATATGCCATTTGATTTGTGTATATCAACACGAAAGAGAGCTAACAAGTAATCAGACCATGCCATTGAGCATGATGTAATAAAACATGAAATATTCCTACAGATTTTGGAGTCTGAAAAGTGCCTGTTATTATCAGGGTTGCCAACAACATCATCATCAGGCTGCTCGTTTCCACCAATTTACAAAAATGTCATCCTTGTCTCATGCATTCATCCCTTAAAAAAGTAACCTGCTGAATGGAATGATTGATTTCCAAATGAAATTGGCCACATACTTGAAATCTGAAGTTTTTTCTTACAGGAAAGCCACCATACCACCAAGGGAATAAGTGCTACCCAAATCAGAATAGTAGGTATTAATATTATTATAATGACTCACAATATGCCTTGCCTAGTTAGTCATTGCAACTAGGGGTGGGTGAAAAATTCTGCTCCTTCAGCATATTTTGCTGAGTTTTGCCCGATCCACGTTCCGCTTGATGTGCAGAGTTCTGGCAAAACTCTGCCAACTGCCATGTGGCAGAGATTTTTCTTGTGCGCAGCTCACCATTGTTAAGCTGGCAAGTGAGAATTCGAGTCCCCTAGTGCGATTTATGCACATTATAATGTTTCCTGGCAAGATTTCGCAATGTTGGCGGTCATGCCAGGTCATGAGCATTCACATTGAGAAAGCTGCCACTCGAGTACAAAATCTACTCAAGGGGCAGAAAGAAGCAGCACCCTCTGACGCGCCCTGTGGTGCTATTCTTGCTGATTTTGCAACACTGAACAAGCTCCTGGTGCTAAAAATCAAAATGATCTATGCGACATGCTCGAATCCCGCCCACCCGCAGAACTCAGTGGAATCTCATGGAGTTTTTATGTAACTCCACAGAATTCCGCAGAGTGAAACCTAGCGACTTCCACCCAAGCCTAGTTGCAACATATCTACTTCATTTGCACAGCAGTCTGATACCTCGCTCACCCAGGTCAAAGTTATTTCAGCTAGCAGAGAAACAAAGAAAACTTATTTGTCAAGGAGCAGTATTCAAAAGAGAAAGAATGATGGAATGGAGAAATGCCATGGTCTTAGCAGATGGGCATTCTAAGTGTTTGATAATTTTACCTTAACTATGCTTTTAAGCTGCTGCTGAGGTGTAGCATTAAAGAGAAGTCATGCATAATGCAAGCCTTTGGTGATAAAATGAGGAAATTGCAAAATGATCATGACTCCCCCTCCACATCTCATTCCCTTCCTGATTACCAAATGTAAGATTTGCCAAAAGCTGTGGATCCAAAGAGCCAAAACCGAATCATTCAAACATGGATCACAGAATGATTGCTTTAGACAGGACACACACCAGGCTACGCAAAGGCAAACCAGAAGTCACCTCAACATTTCTAGTCCTTCTACCCTAGAAACATGGCTCAAGGATTTTTTAATATTCAGTTACCTACATCGAGTGAGTTGGTTGATTGCTGCACTCTGGTCTTTAACATATTACTACGAGGGCCAGTGAGTAGCATCATTCAGATACTTATTTGTTAGGTGACAATGATGTTGGTTGAGCTATACGGGCACACAACCTCTAAGTGTTACATATATTTCAATGGTGCAAAACTTTACTCTAGCCTTTGAACCTGACAGTGGTAGATATTGAATCAGTCTGGTGGAAAGTGTTTAAGAACTATTAGTACGCAGGTTACTGTGGTCACGGTATTGAACGTTTTTTATATTTAGGTAGAAAACAAGGTACTTTATTCACTTACCTGACTCTGTAGGGGGACGTACTTCTCTGACACTAGTTGAATTAGATAAGCATATTGTATCTAGGAGAGAAGAAATAATGCAATGCAGTGATTTTCAGGCTTCACATGCTTACTTATTTTTCTTGCATCAATCTATATTTTTCAGTACCTAAGTACTCACACAAAACTATATTCACTGAAAGCATAACATAAAGTGAAGTTATGGTTAGCTTTGGTTATAAAACCTTAACAAATGTTTAAAAACTTAGAAATTAACTTGAAAACACGTTTAAAGTGGAGTTGTGGATCTAAATTAAAACTGAAAGCCACAGAAATGTCCAAGCTATAGATAGGCTGATAACCCATAACTCACACAACAGAAATTCATACCAAAGCTCACAATCTAAATGCAGTATTCATGACTCATGCATTGTGTGTTATCCTCACACCCCACAATGTAATAAACAGCATATATATATATATATATATAAATAATTTTAATTACTTTTCAATAATCCAACCCCCGTCATACTAGGCCTTCGGCCATGCATGGTGGAGTTGGCGGCAGCCCTGCCTCGCCCATCCCTATATTCACTCTACCCCATGCAACACATGGCCTTCGGCTGTGTGTGACGGGGCAGGCAGCATCCTGAACAAAATTAGTCTATCTGAGTGTCTAAGTGGGTCTGTGAGTGGGTGCATCTGTGTCTGAGTGCTTCTGTGGGTGGATGCATGAGTGTCTGAGGGGGTCTGTGAGTCGGTGCATGAGTGTCTGAGTGGGTCTGTGAGTGGGTACATGAGTGTCTGAGTGGGTCTGTGAGTGGGTCCATGAGTGTCCGAGTGGTCTGTGAGTAGGTGCATGAGTGTCTTAGTGGGTCTGTCAGTGGGTGTGGGAGTAAATGGGTGCGTGAGTGTCTGAATTGGTTTAGTAGTGGATGCATGAGCACCTGAGTGTGTCAGTGAGTGGGTACATGAGTGTCTGAGTGGGTCTGTGAGTGGGTCCATACGTGTCCGAGTGGTCTGTGAGTAGGTGCATGAGTGTCTTAGTGGGTCTGTCAGTGGGTGTGTGAGTAAATGGGTGCGTGAGTGTCTGAATTGGTTTAGTAGTGGATTCATGAGCACCTGAGTGTGTCAGTGAGTGGGTGCATCAGTGTCTGAGTGGTTCTGTGAGTGGGTGCAGGAGTGTCTGAGTGGGTCTGTGAGTGGGTGCATTTGTGCCAGAATGGGTTTGTGAGTGTGTGGATCTCTTTTTTGTGACGTATTTGTGAATATCACATGTGGCAAAAAACATTCTTCATTTTAAACTCATGCACACCTATATCTCAACCCTGGGGTCAGGGCACCTTCAGCCTGACCCCTTATACCACTTATTTATTTCTTTTCAGCCCCAGGGACTGTGTCCCATTACATAAAGTGGTGAAAGCAACTTTCTGCTCTGGTTGCAGCCACCAAATAAAGGTCTTGCTTTGTGTGAGGGTTCGCATAATCTGCCATGAGTGGATTTGAGAAGGGTTTGCACCTCTAGATGTACCAATTTGGTTTTCCATTAATTTATCTAAAACAACTGAATAGATTTACCAAATAACATAAACTGTGCCCTCCAGACCAAAATCGTTCTTTCTGTCAAATTTGGTGTCATTTCATCCAGCGGTTTTGGCTGCAGACTTACCCCCCCTTTTTTTTTGGCCCCCATTTGACGGATCACCCCAAAACTTTCAATGCATAACAGGACCCTAGACTGCACCTTTTATTATAAAAGTTTGTGAAGATTCATCAAACAGTGCCAAAGATATAGGCAAGTCAGAAAAACATGTTTTCTATGGAAACTAGGCCCTAACTAGATCTTACAAATATATATATATATATATATATATATATATATATATATATATATTCTAAAAAAAAATAAGGGTACACAGTTAAGCTCACATTTTAAACGTACAATACCATAGAAATTAATCTATTATAGTTAGCGTTATCTCAAGTAACTATAACTCATAGCAGAGCTGCACCCACACCTCAGATCCATACAAGTAACCAGACGAAGAAGAGGAAGGACTGCCCTGCTGGACCCCTGACATGCACTAGGACACTGCACTCTGAACGATTACACCAGCTGCACACTTGGGCTTCACCACTAAAAGTACTTTGCCTGTCTTCTACTGCTTCAAGAAGGGACTCCCTGTTTGTTACAGGTACAAAGGAGCTGCCCAGAGTCCCCTGCATTAAGTCCTGCAAGCAGAGCCCTACTGACCAGCATCCAGTGGCCATTTGAGGAATCTGACCAGGTGCATTCTAGGTATTGTAGTCCCATCTCCCAAGGAGCAACTCAGAGCTTCTGGAACCTTGGGTCAAGTTGTGGACACTTCAAGGACCTCTGGAAGAAGATCCAGAAGTTTGGAGACGTGAAGGAACTCCATAAGTTGAAGAGGTGCATTGTGGGAGTTGTAGTCCCAGATCTCAAGAGGCAAATCAGAGCCTCTGAACCCTTGACTGGTGCTGTGGATCACTTTCCTGAATCAAGAAACACTTCTGAAAGTAAGTGTAATGGTTTAACTTCATGGGTGGCCTGAACTCTGGACTTGTCCCTATCCAGTGTGACTTCTTTTAACCCTTGAAGCGCTAGTTGCTTCTATGCACTAGAAAACATTCATTATTTAAAAATTCATATCTCCAGTTCCCCTATTTCGATTTTAATCATTTCGGTGCCCTTTTAAAGATAAAATATAATATATTTTTATAAGTTGGTGTTGGATTTTTATAGTGTTTTGTGTTTTACTTATTTACTGTTTTGTGATTTTTAAATGCTTTACACACTTGTCTCCTAAGTTAAGCCTTGTCGCTCGTTGCCAAGCTACCAAGGGTTGAGCTGGGTTTAATTTATTGAGATCTAACTCGATCTAAGCGGGGGTTAGTGGCATATTGCTCGGTGTAGGTACTTACCTGCCCTTACCAATAATCCACTTTCCAACAGTGGTCCATACATAATAAATAGCCTTTTCTGCAAAAGCACTGCTCCCACAAGAAACTCAATGAAGTATACAATTTAGGGAATTTATAAGGGCAAAAAGCAACTGTAGTACACATCACAGGCTTATGAGGAGGAAAAGAGTTCAATAATCAACAGGTTTAGTGCAAGGAGCCATCCCTTGAAAATCTGCAAGATTGCAAAGGAGAAAGCTAAGGAAATTTCTAAAGACATTCTGCTCTGAAAAGGCACAGGGAGAAGCATGATCTTGATAAAGCTAGACTGATTACTACTTTTAGTAGTTAGTCTATTAATATCAGATGCATGCTCACAAAACCCTGGCATATGGTGCAATGTGATCCAGTAACAGGAACAAAAATTACACCTCATCCATTAGTAACCTATCGAAAATAAACATCCAAAAGGCACATTTTGATGTACAGCTATACAAGTACTCATGGCAGGCAAGAAGGTTGGTTGAAGTGAAAAAAGAGCAAAGCTTGTAAGGGAAGTAAAAATCGAAAGAGATATCTGTTATCTAAAGGAATAATGGCGTATTCATAAATTCAGCACTTACAGCAGTGATTACTGTGTCTATGTTTTTGTATGCTTATGGGGTCACCATTATGTTGGCAGTACCATCTTCCCTGTGAAGAAGTACATTTTGGAACATATTAGGGCAATGAAGAATTGTGATCAGCACTATCCTGTAGCTAGACATTAGTCCAAGGAGCATGAGTAGATCCCTGACATTTCGCCCTTTTTTGGAATTGACAAGGTTACCCTGACCCTCCATGGTGGGAGAGGAAGCTCAAACTTCTTGAGTCAGAGTATATAATTCACCTCAATAGCAAATCGCCAGGGGTCTTAATTCGGACGAGGAGATTCTTGTGCACACCAGATCATTTTATCTCTCTAGAGCATGAGTCCTATGTCCTTTATAGGTGCAGTAACTTTTTGTCTAATTATGTGCTTTAAAAGATGCATTTTGCTGTTTTTTTGTGCTTTTTTATCTTCCGCCTCTGTTTGCAATTTGTCTCTTGTTTTTTATTTATTCTTTGAGTTAAATCAGCTAAAATTAGAAAGTTAGTACTAACTTGCAAAAGAATTCTCAAAGACATACATTTATATTTTTATGTTGCACCATAATGGGTTATTTGTGCAATTTTGTTATTGTTGTGTGGACAGGTTTGTATTTTGAGAGTTTGTGAAGAGTGTTAGTATGCCTAAATCATGATCTGGAATCCATAATTTGATTTGTGATTTTTCTTGATGATAATAGAGCCTTTATACTCATGTGGTGCAAGAATTACACGGATTATATATGAGAAGATTTCACACTTAGACATGTAGATGTTAAAGAGCCACTTGGATTAGCATTGGTAATAACGTTGGTAGCCACCATTTCACTGTATTGTTACCACACATTAAGCGTGAATGTTGTATGTGGGAGCAATGAATATACAGGTATATATTGGGTTTATTTTTATTTTTATGGATATAGACCAATTGGCACTTATGCCTATGTTTGGAGCACCTGAATTTTTGTTTGACACCCCACATTTTTTGTACATGTACTCGGTGTAGTATGAATGGCAACCTTCTTTGATACCAATAACATTTGTACTCAGTGTAGTATGAATGACAACCTTCAATGATACCAAAAATCACGTGCATATATTTTTTATTTACCAGATATTTTCTTATTCTTTGTTGATTGTGTCAATATGCAAGCAATGATCATATTCTAAATTTGTGTTACTTACATGGCGGATTTTTGTTTGATGAAATTGAAATAAGACAAGAATTTTTCATTTTCTTTTACTCTGAAGGGCTATTAGGTGCAGTCTGTTTTTGAGAGCATTTAAGGAAGACGTTAATGAAAGTAACATTGATGTGTGTATTTTATTTGTATCTCTATTATTTGTCATGATTATCTTAAGATGATGGTGCATGTCTTTGTTTGTTTGCAGGCTGTGAGGAAGACAGCAAGGTTGAGGAGTGTGAGGTCTGTTGTGTAATTTATCGTTTGGCACAACATTTGTTTTGAACAGGACTTGCACTTGTTACTCTGTGAGTGTGTGTAACTATAACTCATGCCCCTAGGTAACTATAACCCCTGCCCCCTCTATGCACAGTTTTCAGATCAAACATTTTCCTGCAAATGTTGTAATGATATTATCAATGAATGATGTCACAGAAGATGAAATTACTGATGTAATATGTGTGGTAATTAGCAGTGCATGGTGAGGGCGCAAGTTATAATTACTTTGGGGCACATGTTATAGTTAGTTGAAATAGCTCTAACTATAACAGCTGAATTTCTATGGTTTTGTGCGTCATAAATTCTTATCCTAACTATAACGTTCCTGTAACCTTTGGTGTTCTTTGGTGAATTTTGAAGGTTTTCTAAATGGTAATTTCTAAGTATAACGCCGCTTTAACCTTTGTTTTTTTAAGTGAATGTCTAGTTTTTTTTTAATGAAGCAGAGAGTTGGCCTCAGGGCCTGCGGCTAACCCTCCGCATTCATTACACCCCTTGGCACAGGGAAAAAGCAAGGGGAAGGCACTCAAAACCAAGAGCTACCTTTCTGCCAAATTTGGGGTATTCCCTCAAGTGGTTCCGGCTGTAGTAGTGCCTAAAAATCCCTATGGAAATTGCATGGGCAAAATGTGTATTGGGCCCCCCGTTTTTCTTGACCCCAACTTTACGGATCACCCTGAAACTTTCAAGACAGCAGCTGAACTATATATATATTCAATGAAAAAAAGCAAAGGTTACAGGGAATTTAGGTTTTGAATTTCCTCACACAAAACCATAGAAATTCAGCAGTTATAATCATTGTTATTATCAAGCAACTATGACTTGCGCTAAAAGGTAACTATAACCTTCCTAAAAAGTATTTGTAGCCCAAGGGAAATGGTGGTCCCTAGGTGTTAGAAGGGTTGTTAGCGCGTCAAAACCTTGATAAGTAAACTTACAAGGGGACACGCCTAGGCCGATGAACCTTTTGACCAAGTTCGGAGACTTCCCAGAACAAGATAACTTTTGACATCACAATCACTCAACTAGATAATCAATATCATTTGTTTTAATCATTAAAGTGAACACACCATGGCCTTTCAGTCATGAATAACCACACAAATCTAAAGGAGTGTTAGGATATTTATTCCCTATTAGTTACAATCTAATATCGTCTCTGTTAATCTCATTAGCAATCAATCTCATTAGGAATTCTTCAAACTTGTAATTAGAACACACTTAATCAATTCAGAGAACCCTTGTTCAGCATTATCACATCATTAATAAGAAGCAGTTTAGCAAATTCTCAATGTACAAGATTCAACAAAGCAAGAACTCAGTCATTTGTCTATTTGCGTCAGATTTTAGTAAACCCTTAACTAACCTCAAATTAGCATCAGCATGTTGGACTTCATGCAAAACAATTTAGCAAACACAAATTTGGAAAACATCTAGCTATGGCTTCTATCAAAAGAGCAGTTGGTACTTAGAAAGAAAAGGCAAACAGACAATTACAATTATCATCAGATAGTTACCCCTCCAACGAATCAGCGTCAGTCTTCGTCCTCAGGACATCAGTCGATTCAGCATCAACAAGGACAGGACAGGGCAAAGTCTCAATATGGGATAGCTAAGAATAGGCACTTCCCTCATATGGAGAAGAAGTAAGTATCAGGTAAGGACTTAGAGGATGGTTAAAGTATCAAGAAGAATAACAGCAAAGCCCCAAAAGGATGATGGCAAAGTATGGCTTAAGGCAAAATGTCAGAAAAATTGCAAAGAGTCCCAGTAATGGCTCATAATGGCAAGGTTTTGTGAAGAAGAATGGCTGGTTTCTCCTCGGGTTACGCTGTCATATCGAACTAGCCCTTAATTCCCTATTGGATCAATTTCGGTGCATCATTATCTCTGTCCAATAATTCTCCACGCGCCTTACTAGAATTTTCCATGAAACACAGTTCTCATGCATCTGATTGGCCCACGTTGTTGACGTCTTCATCGGCAGGACTGTCAGGTAAGAAAAGTTACACTTTACGCTACAGTCAGTAGTCCCATTGTCTTCTCCTAGTCCAGACAACCTTGTACCTGTTACGAATTACACTGTTGCATTCGGCAAGAATGTCTCCTTGAGCAAGTCGAATCCCATGAGAAAAAATTTACTATGGCTACACACATATCTCTAGCTTCTGGAAAAGTACAGCTTCGTCTCCTTCAGGAAAGCAGCCCATTGCACATTAGAAAAACACAGTTTAATATGAGACCAGGCAGCTAGGCCTAGACCCCCGTTAACTAAGGCCTAGTAATTTAAATTGACAAACCCCTAATACATGACTCTAATTAAGATACGCTAATACAAAACCATACATTAATACATAATTAATTAATCGTTAAAAATTAGTTTCATTAGTCTTCGTATACATTTGGTGGCCACTCCCTGTGGGCACATTTCAAACGTGTGCATTAATTTCTATGTTAACACATTTTTCTATGCAGCATTATTACAGAATATGTCGCAAGCTTTTCATGTTAATATTAATTTCAAAGATCACACTCCAACATTCCCTTCTCTGATGACTCTTGTCATCACACAAACCTTTCCCCTTACATTTTACATTTTAGAATTCCTTCATCTCAATTTCCTCTCTCAATCTTTCCCCCTGTGATTTTTCCCTGAACAATTTTTCCCTTTTCTTTTCATTCCTCCTCTTATTATTTTTCTCCATTTTCAATATAATTCTTTTACTAATCTTGCATGACAGCCATAATCCATATTAACAAGCTATAACAACTAATATTCCCTGTATTGTTTTTGCCAATATCCCATGCCAAATACTACTAAACCAACTTCCCACTGAAGCAAGTTCTTTTCCAAACTTTTCCCAAACCCCTGGCTCTTTCAGTTCCTTCAAATCTGTACTATCCCTAGTCAAGTTAGTAAGCATACTTCTAATCTCATTACTATTGTCAGGTATATATGGACAACAATGACGCTCATTAAGCATTTTACAAACTCTGCCATTTTTAGCTAAAAGAATATCTAAAGCAAGCCTGTTATGAAGAGTCATAGCCCTCTCCGCAGCAAGTTCAGTATCCATCAGGAGTCTAGCCCCTGTGAAATTTGTCAGCATGTTATCCACAATAGCAGACAACTTTCGAATCTTTATGGAGTTTAAGATAACTCCCACTGAAGGAATTATCGCCCCAAATATGTCTCTTACTACACCAGCAGCAGACTCTCTCCTTTGTCTAGTAAGATGTAATTCAGACAATTTCGGAAACCTTTTTAAGTCCTCTAATTGATATATCTTTGGGAAAACTATCCCCAAATAACATGTCCCATACCATCCCTTTGGAAGACGGTAATAAGCATTAAGTCCACATATATAATAGATCCCAGGGATCACTGGATCCTGTCCATTTAACATGAACGTCCACTTACTCTGAAACAGAAACACATGCTTACATTCACTCATTCCACAAACATGTTGTCATAGTACGACTTTGGCCTAGATATGCAAAGCTTCCCTACGTGTAGTGCATCTAAAGCTAACTTCCCCTGCTCCCTAACCGCACTGTAACTCTCACTACTAGCAAAAGCTCGCTGCTGCAATCCGTTCTCTAACTTCCCCTTCAATGCCCTCCTTCTATCTTCCGTGTGATCTAAAAAGCTTTTCTCTACAGGTGTAAGCAAACATGTCAAATTATTGTGGTGTGCATAATATGTACTAATTGTTAGTGTCGCCTCAAAGAATCCCTTAACTAACTTGATACTATACTATTTAGCTACACTACTCAAATCTTCCATGATAGACACATAAGAAAACACAAGGTCATGATTGGAGTAAAAATATTGAATCTCTTCCTGGTTATAGAATATTGTTAGTAACAGACTACAGCTTATCCCATATGTCAACGGCAAACTATGATAGGTAACCCCCTCTTGTACCGAAAAAGGAATCTGTGTACACACATAGCAATCTTTTGCATCCATAGTGTCAACATACTCACTCAGCAAGCAATAGAAAACATTAGTTGATCATTCCCCTTTAGCGTTAGTTCTTTCATGCAAGTATTTTGTATCCTGCTCAAACCTCTCCTGAGCTGTTAGTGCAGTGGCGGTCTCAGGAATTGCAGCATTGTTAGTTCCACTCTTACCCACTAATGGTATACCCACAATCACAACTATGATGAATATTACACACACGACACCCAAACCAACACCCAAACCTTTACAACACCTACTTCCCCTAATATCATCTCTAGTGTTAGCCATGATCTGTAAAGAATCAGAAAGTGAAGGATGATTAGTTCAAACAACAACCAACAGAGGACAGTTGAAACTTATTATTATTTTTTCTCAGCAAAGTTAAAGCAAGCAAGAGTTTTTCTTCCGCAATTATTTACAGCTTTCTCACTCCCAGGATCCTTGTCAATTCCGGTTAGCAGCTGGTCAAAATCTTTTTCCAAAGTCAATTCAGGCTAACAGTGTCACATCCGGTAAGATATCAGTCTCTTTTTCTCAATGTTGTTCTTTAATTCAATTCTTAGGTCAGCTCAGTCTCTTTGGCCAGACTCAAGTGCCGAAGTACTGACCTGGGACTTCTCAATCAAAGCAAAACATCAAGAACTCTTGCTGCCATTCAGCTGATGTTGCATGCGCCCATTCAGGACCTGCGTACCTTCTATTTGCTACTCTCTTTCTTTACAATTTGCGATCACCTTGCAACCCTCCTTCACTTAGATCTTCTCTCCTTGTCGTATCAACATCTTCCTCTATTGCATCCTCGACAACCACTTTCCCTTTCTTCACTTGCAATTCTGGCCACTTATCTCCTTTCAGCTGCTCTCTGGTCTTTGGTCTTTCCTGGGGCAATCCTTCGCCCTCCTCTGACTCTATGGTGTTCTCTCTTAATGGACATGCAATTTGCTCAGGAGGAGCCTGGACACTCTGACTCTCTTCCACCTCTCTCCTTCGCCTTCTGGGTCTTTCAAGGGCCCTAGCTCAATTCCATATTCGTCTGCTTCTGGGAGAACCTCCTTCTGACTTGGTCCTCCTGGTGCCTCAGTTGAGATAGGCTCACCGTCACCCCTCTGGATCTCCTCTCCTTCGTCTCTTACTGGAGTGACCAGGCCGCCCTCAACGGGCTCTCCTTCTTTCTCAGTTCCCCTTCGATCACTCTCCGGCCCTGAGACTTCCTTCTCTGTTGTTGGTACTTTCAACAACTGAACTTCCTCATCAGTTGGACACGTCACCTTTTTCGTGTGACTGGCATGGATCCAGTTCGCAATTCCCCCACATTTCACAGCAGTAGTAGTCGTTAGTATCACTTGATATGTCCCCCTTACAACATGGCTCCAAACACAACTTCCTTATGTGTTTCTTGATGACAACCCAGTCACCTGCCTTCAGATTGTGCCCTGGATCATTTATCGGTGGCAGGGTGGTAGCTTCCACCTGGTGAGAGAAAGAGCGGACAACGTCAGCCAGACCCTTGCAGTAGTCCAACACCATATCATCCATGATATTCACAAGAGCATTCGCAGGCACTGCGGGCAGTCTCATAGCTCGGCCCATGAGTATTTCATGAGGAGACAGTCCTGTTTTCTTGTTGGGTGTATTTCTCATTGACATTAGCACCAAGGGCAATGCATCAGGCCATTTCAAATTCATGGCTTCACACATCTTTGCCATTCTCGACTTCAGGGTACCATTCATATGCTCGACTAATCCTGATGCTTCAGGGCAGTAACTACAATGCAACTTCTGTTCAATGTTTAATGCTGCACACAATAGCTTAACCACCTTGTTGTTGAAGTGACTTCCCCTATCTGATTCTAAAGAGATCGGAAACCCGAAACGTGGTATCAGTTCCCTAAGCGGCAGATTCGGTACTGTGAGACTGTCATTCCTGCATGTAGGGTATGCTTCAATCCAGTGACTAAAGATACACACAATCACCAACACGTATCTCAGACCTCCACACAGGCATCTCAATAAAATCCAATTGCATTCTGCTAAATGGACCTCCTGCTCTCCCGATGTGGCTCAAATTCACCACTGTCCCTTTCCCTGCGTTAATCTGTTGACAGATGATACACCTAAGACAGATCACTTCTGCGGCTTGTCTGAACTTCAGGTTAAACCAGTCAATTCTGAACAACCTGATCATGGCATCTCTCCCAATATGTGCTTGTCCATGGTAAAACCTTGCAAACTGTGACAGGAGACTGTTCGACAAAACCATTTTCCCCTCATCTGAAACCCATAAGTCAGCTGGTCTTTGTACACATTGCATCCTAACCCAAGAATGCTTCTCGTCTTTGCTGGCACGTCCTTGCAATAATCTCAATTCTTCTAACGTGTCAATTACCCTTAATGTGTAACCTGTGCATGTCTCATTTTCTGTCTCAGGTAGCAATTCCCACTGATCCTTAAACGATATACAGTTCAATGCGCAAAACCTTGCGACTTGATCCGCATATCCATTTCCCACTGAAACAAAGTCTTGTGATTTCAAATGAGCACTGCATTTCACCACGGCAATTTCATGAGGTAACTGAATTGCGTGCAACAACTCCTTAATTCTTTCACCATTTTTCACTGGAGAACCAGAAGAGGTCAGGAAACCCCTCTGTGACCACAGTTGGCCAAAATCATGGACAATTCCAAATCCGTATCTGCTGTCAGTATAGATAGTCACTCTCAGCTGGGCAGAAACATGGCATGCTCTAGTAAGAGCAACCAATTCAGTCACTTCAGCAGAATATACTCTCTCAAGCCAAGACACGTCAAGGATACCTGAGATTGTACATACAGCGTATCCAGCTGTCAGCACTCCTACTGAGTCTCTTAAGCATGAACCATCAACAAAGATAATTTTGTCATTTTCTTCCAATTGGGTATCTTTAATATTGGGCCTCGGTTTGGTGCACATTTCTGTTACCTCAAGACAATCATGTTCTACATTTTCAACATCTTTAACTTCTGTGTTTTCATTCGGAAGCAATGTTGCCTGGTTCAACACTGTACATCTTTTCAACGTTACATTTGGTGATCCCAATATGATTGTTTCATATTTTGTCAATCTTGCATTTGTCATGTGCTGCGTCTTGGCACGGGTTAACAAAATCTCAACTGAGTGAGGGACCATGACTGTTGAAGGATGTCCCATCCCTATGCCTTCACACTTTGTGAGGCTTTGACCAACTGCTGATACTGCACGCAGACAACCCGGTAAGGCTGCTGCAACTGGGTCCAAAGTAGCTGAAAAATATGCTACTGGTCGGTTTACACCTCCATGGATCTGTGTCAGGACAGACAAAGAACATGCATCACGTTCATGACAAAACAGAACAAAAGGCTTTGTGTAGTCAGGCATACCTAAAGCTGGAGCCCTACACATTCTCTCCCTTAACTCAGTGAATGCCTTAATTTCTTTCTCTGACAGGACTATGACATCTGGCCCATCCTTAACTGTCAGTCTCACCAATGGCTTGGAGGGGACTGAGAAATTTGGGATCCACTGACGACACTAGCCCACCACTCTCCGTGTCGTTGGGGGATTCATCTGTAACAGGGCAGTCACTCTTTCCCTGGATAACTTCCTCAACCCTTTCTCAATTTGATGACCTAAGTATTTCACTTCTTTCTGACAATAGTGCATCTTCTTTTGGGACACTTTGTGCCCGTTCTTTCCCAAATGGTTCAGTAAGGCAATCGAATCATACTTGCACTCATCCCTCGTTTTGGATGCGATCAACAGCTCATCAATGTACTGCACTAGAGTCGATTGAAAAGGCAATTCCAATTACTCCAAATCGTTCTTCAGTATTTGATTGAATATGGAAGGTGATTCCGAAAATCCTTGAGGAATCTGGCACCAATTGTAAACCTTATCCAGGAATTTGAAACTGGCTATCCTCATGAAAAGGCACAGAAAAGAACGCTTGTGACAAATCAGCCACTGTGAACCATTCTGCATCACATGGAACCTGGAACGTGATCACAGCTGGATTTGGCACTACTGGACAACATTTCACCACTATGTCATTAATTTTTCTTAAGTCTTGGACTACTCAAACTTTCCCACAAGGCTTCCTCAACTCCATTATTGGTGAATTACATGGGCTACTCACCACTTCTTTCAAGACTCCCTGTTTCACAGTCTGCAATCAACTGCAACACCTTTATAAGGATAT